>NW_008236767.1:2346561-2414415 GCF_000691975.1 Corvus brachyrhynchos
GCTTGGACGGTGCGGTTGCCTTTCGGGCGCCTGGCGCCCTCCCCGCGTCGTCCCGTCCCCGGAGAGCGCTGTCCTGACGCCGGTACCGGCACCCCATTCCCGCGGCTGAGAGTTAATTTTCTCTTTTCCACGCGGGCCAGCGGAAAAGCTGGTTGAAAAAGCTGATTTTACCCCACCGCCGCCACCAGCGCCACGCTGCATCCCCCACGCGCTTCCCCAGCGGCGCCTTGGATGGAGCGGTACGGGGAAGATGCTGCCTGCCCCACGCGTGGCTCTGTGTATCACCCGAGCGCCCTCCCCAGGCTCATCTCCCTTCGCTGGAGCACTGGCGGCTTCACCCGAGAAATCCCCCGCTCCGGGGAGAGGGTGGCCACTTGGATTTCTTCTGGCAGGACATTCCGGTGGGAAAGGGGTCTTTGAGGCATCTTTAGCTGCTTCACGCTGTCTGCATGAAGTTATGCCTCTTAAAACCTTGCATAAAGTAATTATGCATGTTGTTGACCTCCGCCCTCCTTGCATCCCACAAACTACTACTACAGAATTGGCAAGTATCAGAGAACTGAAAATAGCTGAACTTTCAGCTGAAAGATAAGTTTTATAGTTATATAAGAGTTTCTAAAACCCTGGCTTCACCCCCTGGTGCTCCACGGACTGAATTACTATAGAAACACAACAAAATGCCCTTAAATTTACTCCAAAAAACCATTTACTTATTTATAATAGTTATAGAAGGCCCTTCTGTATTTAAGATAGGACTTTCCAGCCCAGCACTCAGCTGACGCTGCTGGCACGGAGCTGTGCCCTGCAGAGTGCGCTGCCACTCGCCCAGAAGTGGCTTTCTGGGGACCATGGGTACGTGCCGATCATGCCGGGCCTGCTGCCCCTCTCCGGGCAGGACTCCATCTGCCGCCGCCGCAGCTGTCGCAGGACCGCAGCTGTTTATCACAGGGGTGTGTGTTTTAACATAAGTAGCTGGGAACAAGACTGGTACATGCTCTCCCTTTGGATGTAAACTCCTCGTGGGAAGGCTTGTGGGATCAGGGTAAGTGCGCAGTGCCTGGCAGGTGAGGTTTTACATCTGGCAGGTAAGGTTTCGCTTGGAGAGGCTTTGCTTTTAACTCTAGCATTGCCAGATGTCTCATGTTTAAATAAACTTGATTTCCCTTCTCATCAGAGGATTGATCACACAACCTCTATCTACACACAACCTCTATCTACACCAGCATTAACCACTGAATTTGACAGTGGCACAAGAAATGGTTGCTTTTCTTTTTTCCACATTGTCAAAGAAATAATATGCCCCAAACCCTTTTTACATGTTATTTTATTTTTTGCCTTCGACCACTGGGGTCTATTCATGTTGCACAGCTCTGCGCCACCTGCCCTTGGCCTGGTCTGGCTGTCCAGCAGGGAACATGGTGCTCCTGGACCTTTTTTCTCTGCATGAAGTGCAGAGGAGTGTGCACATGAGGCATGGGAAGGTAGTTCAGGAATGAGAGGCAGTCTGATATCCACTGTCTCTCCCCTTGCTCTGCTCGAAGGGGTTAGATTTCACCGGTTGTAGTCACAAAATTATGATTTGTCTTGGAAAGCACTCATTTAACTGTTTGCATGCAGAACTGTGTTACACTTCCAGCTCACTGAAGTCCTTACCCCAAAGGTCAGCCAGTGTTGGCATGCCGCTGTGCCAGCCTGAACATGCCTATTTAATGCCCATCATGTGTTACTCCAAAAAGACATGCAATTCCTAGCCAGGTCACCCGACCCCCGCTGGGCACCTTGCCTCCTGGCAATTAGATTCTCAGAATCCCTCAGTAAAAGGCACAGAACCACTGTGTAAACCTCAATATAAGCCATCTGTGTCACAGCTAACCATGGGGAGTACAGCATTGCCCAAAGGGTCTTCAGGACCTGGAGGTGTGTTCGGAACTTGTGGTCAGACCTGTCAGTGCCCGTCCCCCAAACCCAAGCAGCAGGATCCACCCCCTGGAAGGTGGGTTGGTTGTGTTGGTTGCTGAGCCTGTGATTTCAGGAGAACGTTTGAGGGGGTTCTCCCACGTGCCATGCAGGGTGTGAAGCCCTGGGGTGCTACGACACCTGCAGCAAAGCATCCAGGAGCATGTGATACTTGGCACTTACCAGAGCAGTGCACTGAAGGCAGGACAACATCCACACTCTACTCTTTCCTGGGGTGGATTTGTCTGGCATCTCGGCAGCTGAATCTGTTCCCATCTGCATGTGTAATTTCATGAGCAGTGAAGTACAGACAAGCCCTTGATTTCCCTCATCTGTCCTGCTGAGTATCTGACCCACCGACTCACAGCTTGTCTCTGGGATCCAGTCATTTTAAACAGCAGAAGAAGCAGGTGATCATCTGAATTTCAGAATAAATTCTTTAAAACTTGCTTGAGGTTCATGCTCCAAATCAAGGAAAGTATTTAAACCTGGTGAGAAAGGACAAGAAACCTTTCTCTAAGAAGCAGAGAAAAGGCAAAACTTTTACTTACTCTGGACTGCTGGCTGTGAATCCCAGAGAAACATCAGGACCTTGAGCCCTTCAGGGATGGCAGTTAAATCACACTGTATTTCTGACAAGTTTTTCCTCATAAATAGGGGACAGGTCACTCAGGGGAGGTAAGGAAACAGGGTAATGCCTCAGCATGCTCACCTCCAGCAAGCCAGCCAGGCATACAGGACTTCTTGGGACAGTGGGACTAGGAGTGTGGCGAGGCTGTACTGATCCTGAGGAGCCTCAAGAGCCCTTCTCTTCTCTTGATATTATGGGCTTGAGAAAGAGCCAGCAGGACATCAGGTCCTGGGGGATTAATGGGTAAAGACCAAGCTGACAAGGGGGAAAAAGATGGAGGACTGGTTTGCTGCATTTCTCCTCCCCACAAGAAGCACCAGGAGTGCAAGTATCCTTTCATCCACCAGCTGGAAGCCAGCAATGGCACACGGGGCCTGACCAGGAAATGGGACACACAAAGGAGGAGGTACAAGTTGCCTGGGGAGAGTCAAACAACCTGCCCACACACTCCTAGGGAGGGACAGTACCTGGCTGAGGTTGGTGCTGGCTCTTGTCAGCCAGCACAGTGACTGCTGGACAGTCGCTTGCTACCTGCTCGTGCCACCTCTGCCAGGGCTCCTGCCTCTCCCTTGTCCTGAAGCACTGTAACAGGATTTTGCTTGTCACTTGTGCTGTACTTGTACATCATTGCCTGCCTGTGGCCTCCCTACTCTTGGCAGCTGAAGAACTTGACGGTAATTGAAAGGATTTTTCCTTTTAGCTCATTTAGTTGAAGCTCTGTGTTTTGTCTCCCTACAGACATTTAAGCTCTGGCAGTGTCAGCCTGGGCTGGGTTTGTCCAGCTGCACCTGTGGCTGCTGAGCTGCTGAATAAGATCAGGGTCCCCAGGGTCCCCAAAGGCCAAGTGCTACTGCAGCAAAACACCTCAGAACCTGTGTTCCTTGTTTTATCACACTCTTTGGTGGATACTCTGAACTTTTTTGTGATACAGGTTTTGCATGAATTGCCATTCATGTGATCAAATTGACAGCTATATCTTTTGCCTGGATATTGATTAATATCTTCATTAATCAAATGAAATCTTGTGTGGTATAATTTACTGCGAGTATAATGGACAAGTAGAGTCAGTGCTACCCTCTTCTATCCTATCAAAAAGGCAAAGAAAAAACTCACCATGTAAATAACATGGAAACTGTAACCAAAACTTTTCCAGTCCCTCTTGGCCACTCCTTCATGTTATCAGAATGGTTTGGGTTGGAAGGGACCTTAAAGTTTATCTGGTTCCAACCCTCCTGCCATGGGCCAGGACAAGTTCCACTAGATCAAGTTGCTCAAAGCCCCATCCAACCTGGCCTTGAACACTTCCAGCAATGGGGCATCCACATCTTTTCTGTTCCTGTGTCTCATCACTTTCACAGTGAAAAATTTCCTCCTAATATCTAATCTAAACCTACCCACTTTCCGTTTAAAACCATTCCTCCTTGTCCTGTCACTTCAGACCTTGATAAAAAGTCCCTCTCCATCTTTCCTACAAGCTCCCTTTAGGTACTGAAAGGCTGCAGTAGGGTCTCCCCAGTACCTTCTCTTCCCCAGGCTGAACAACCTCTCAGCCTGCCTGCACTGGAGAGGTGCTTCAGCTCTTTGGTCATCTCTGTGGCCCAAAAAGCCTCCCAACCTTTTTGCAACAATGATATACCCCTCTAAACACCCTATTCTGGACACATCTTTGTTTGATGTAAGGTGTGGCTCTTTGGTAGTTTTGCGACAAGACCAGCGATACCAATTGGTGCTGTGGGTGTCTGCCAGGGTGTGAGCTTTCTGTGTGGGTGCCATTTCTTACAGGCAGCATAACTTAAAAATGACATTTTTAAAGCCCATGTAATTTCCAAATGAGGCACAGTATTAATGAAGTGACTCGTCAGACCCTCATCCTTGGGGGAAAAAAAGTTCTAAAGCAGAGGTAATAAATCCTTATCCTCAATTTTGAAAAACAAGAATTTTGGGGAGAAATGTCTCTTTATATAGATGCTTACTTTTGGAAGCAGCTGGCCAAACCCGTAAGTGTGAGACCAGAAGAGCTGCAGGAAATTCCTTATTCCATGTCTGAATATGAGCCTAATTCATTGTTTTTGTGGAAAGCTCCCAGGCTCTTTCCTGTGCCCAAATGTGTGCTGGTGCTGTATCACCTCTCAGCCACAGAGACCTCAAGATAACATTTAAATTGGGGGGCAGTGGTGGGGACTAAGGGAGAAAATCCTGATCACGAGAAACAAGAAGCAGCATGCAGGAACCTCTCAATCAGCTGGGAAAGGAGACTGTAGGCTGCAGTTCCAGTTTCCTCTGGATTCAGCTGTAAAGTTATTCTTAGCTAGAGGGAAATTGTAAGATTGGCAGGGATGGTAAGGATTAGCTTAAACACAGTATCATTCCATACACTAAGAAAAACCTAGTGAGAATATATGCTAATGTTTTACATAACATTTTAGATGCAACTAATGGATTTCCAGATACAGTGCCCATCTATCTGGTTATTTAATCTGAGAAGGAAATACTCTGTCTTACTTGTGAATAGCTCCCAAGTTTTGTTTTGCATCATGAGACCTGATGCAGTCTCTGACTCTGATCTTCACATCATCTTACTCTTTTCTGGAAGCCAAATAAACCCACCCTGTAAAGCACCGAGCCCAGCAACTTGAGGTTTGCATTGTGTAGTACCTCCCATGCTGCTTCACAGGCTGGCTCCAGCCTTTCCATTTAGCTGCTGCATCTTACTGAGAGCAGCCAGGACTGGGGACAGAAGCTGCCATTCACATGTGCTGGAGGTTATTTCCAGGGCCATTCAGCTGCAGGGTGAAAGCTCCCTAAAGAAAGTTAGGGAAACTCCACTTGCTCTGCACAGGATGTGTTGAAGACCCAGCAGCCTCGTGCTTTGCGCCTCAGCAGACACATGAGCTTGACAAACACATGACTAATAAGGGCTGGTGTAGCCGAGGCTTCCCACTGTTGTGCTTCTCCTGGGCCAAAATGGAGCTTTTAAGTATTGAAGTTGTCATGAACACGTTCTAAGCCCGTGTCACTCTTGCCTGTGTCACAGCCTTGAGGGCCTTTCGCTTTGGACTGCAGGGAGCAGTGAGCACGGGGCAGCAACCCCCAGTCCCCTCCCCAGGAAGGGCCAGGCTGCACTCCAAAGCCCCTTCCCAAAGGCCAAGGAGGGATGCCTGCTGTGCACAAACATCTGCTGTTGCTGAGATATCAAAAGTCCTACGAGAAGAGCCTCGTTAAAGTATAAACCCAAACTTTGTCCTCCACAGTGCAGGTCAAAGTACCCAGTAACTATCTGAGGTATGTGCCAGAAGTGCCATTAAACACCTCGTACACCCAGCCACTTGATTTCTAAATGCCCTCTGCCTTTTCATGTTACCTTTTTTATTGTGCTTTAAACTTTCTTGTATTTGTAGAGTGACAGCATGAAAGCCAGGGTACCTCACCTGACCAAGTTTCAGTCATAAGGTTGCAGTCCTAATTGTTAGCAGAGATCAAAAGAACAAAACACCATGACATCTTACTGAAGTGTATCTAAAAAACTATATTAAACACTTTTATTAAAATAACCCCCACCTTACTGTCCAGTAATTATCATCTCCATAAATGGGTAAATGTAGAAGCTTTCTGTGATTAAAGTGCCCTGAATTAACTTTTGAAATGAGGTATACAGCTGAAAGTTTATTTTTAAATGTTTCCTCTACAAAAATACATTCCAACAATATTTTTAATTAATAAAGTCTGATAAAAATGTGGTGAATTTCTTGATTTATAACACTATTGACACAAACCATTGAATATGTTTATTAAGAAGAAAGGTAACAAATAGTAATTGTTGCTGGGAAGTATTTGAAACAGAAAAGCTCCCTCCCCATTCTTTAGAGCTCAGCATTCTTCCTCATCAGGAGTTTTTCACGGAACTGTATCCAGGAGGCAGAATTCTCTGCTCTCCAGCTGACAGATTCATTTGAGACTGGTGCCAGCAGCAGACGTGGCCCTCAGCGAGACCAGAACTGCCCCACTGCCACAGAGGCAGGAAGGAAATCTTGTAAGCAGTGAAAGGGCAAAGACTCATTTTTATTACACCCTTTATGATAATTATTAAAAGCCTCAATGGGATCTATCTCCTGCAGTGAATCTGGGTAATGAGCAACAGTAGTGTTTGAGAGAATTCTCCTTCTCCCTCACTGCCCATGCTGCAGTTTAATGCCAGCTGGGAGCTCAGTCCCACAGAGCTGCTCCTCACTCCCTCCAGAGAGAATTGGAAAATGAGACAACTCGAGGGCTGAGACACAGACAGTGTAATAGATTAAAGCAAAAGCTGTGCACACAAGCAAAGCAAAACAAGGAATTCATTCACCACTTCCCCTGGGCAGGCTGGTGGTCAGCCATCCCCAGGAAAGCTGGGATAACAGTGACTTGGGAAGACAAACACCACCACTCTGAGCATCTCCCCCTCTTTCTCCTTCTCCTCCCAGCTCTATGTGCTGAGCATGACACCCTATGGCATGTGATATCCCTTGGGTCAGCTGGAGTCAGCTATCCTGGCCGTGCCCCCTCCCAGCTCCACGTGCACCCCGGACTCCTCACAGTGTGAGAGGCAGAAGAGGCCTTGTCCCTGTGCAAGCCCTGATCTGCACTAATGAAACATCCCTGTGTTATCAACAGTTCCCAGCACACATCCAAACCACAGCCCCACTCTAGCTGCTCTGAAGAAAACAAACTCAAGCCCAGCCAAACCCAGCACACCTGAGAACTGGCTGCTGGAGACAAAGAGCCACATCTGGCACAACCCCCACAGTTTGGCATAAGCAAATTCCAAAGTGCAGCAGCCATTCCTGTGCTGTGCTGCAGTTATGGCAAGAAGCTTACAGCGCTCAGCTCTGTCGACAGCGACTTCTGGCTTGGGCCAAACAATAATTTGGAAATAACACACTGTGAGCAGTGCAGACTTCCAAAGGACAAAGATAACAGAGAAAATGGCTAATTGCTAAAAACAGTCTCATCATTACTATCTCATTATCCAGTAATGAAAAAGCTGTTCAGATACTTTAGGTGTTATCTAGAGCTAAGAGCTGTTTTCTGTTTAATTTCACCGTGTGGTTCACTGATACTATTGATATGAAAATCTTCTAATTTTAACTACAAATAGTATGTGGCTGCAGAATGGTTTCAGTCGATTGTCATCAAGGTCTCTGCAAAAGAAAAGCACAGACTCACTACATCACTGCATGGACGCCCACAAGTTTGCAGGGTATGAATTTGTGCTTTCCACTAAGGAATCTTAGTGCTTTTCAAATAAATCTTTAAGCTCTAGAGCCTCTCCAGTTCTTTCTACATTGATTTTAACGCAAAGACAATAAAGCTGCTTTGTTACAGAACCACACTCAAGAAAAATAATTTTAAAAAAAGAATCAAAAATCACTGTTTCAATACAGCTTTAATACAAAAGTTTATTTTCTCTATTAGTCAAGTTAACCGGTGATAAAAGTAGTTAAGAGTTTTTTTACTTTTTGGCCTTAAAATTCTGCTCTAGTTGCAGCTGTGTTTTAGGGTACAGATCCCTTGGCAGACAGGTTTGTAGAGGGCAGTTCCTCACATCCAGGGTTCCCATCCTTCCCAGACTCTGCCAAGAATATTGGGGTCTGTCGCTTGATCGATGAGGCACCTCACTTGGGTCTCCTCTGACAGTCCATCCTCTGGCTCTTTGGCTCTGATATCATGGTTAGAGTTACCACGAGCCACAGCTGCAAAATCATTATAAGCAGGCGACTTCTCATGGCCCAGGCGCAGTTCATCACTGAAATTGAGAACACAAAAATAAGCTCTTATTAAAAGAAACAAGCAAAAAATGTGAGATGGATTTTTAAACACAAAACAGCACTTGAAAAATAAAGCTTGAATTGAGATCAAGATGTGGAGGCTGCTCAAGAGCTGTAGAAGGCTTGGCCAGTGAAGACTGGTGACTTCAGGTGTCCTTTACTAGTAGGTATTTGGCATGAATATGCCAATCTTGTCAAAGGTCTCTAGCTGAACAGATGCAGCAGCTCACATCCAAGCTGTTGATCTCTTTACCTGCCCTCCTGATTTGTGCCTATAACAAGTATTTTGCTGCCTTTTCCAGTTCAGCCTTGACCGCAAAAGGGACTCCTCCCAAGTCCTGCACTTTTCAATATTTGTATGGTTTTAAAACAGGCTTGCTTTCTTTGCTTTTCTGTCTTTCCCCTGATTAATCCAAAATGCGTTTTTAAGAGAGGATGGAAGGGATTAATTGTACTTTTAACTGAACTTTGAAGATATTCTGGCTTGAGCCAGACTTGACTAGACTGACATAAATAACCTGAGAATGCCACCAGATTTGAATTTGATGTTTCTCGTAAGCAGCTTTCCTCCATGCCTCCGCTACAGCTGGTTCAGGTTCCATTTCAAGCAATCCTCCATCAGAAGCATATATTAATTTAAATATGATCCCTACCCTGAAAGCAATGGAGACAAACATAAAGAACAGTGGGGCTGAAGAGTATGAGATTAAGCAGCCTGACAGGGAGAGGAGGCATATGTTGCCAGGAGCAGTAAAACTGCTCAGAAGGCCTGAGTTGGAGCAAGAAAACTCACAGAGAGATATCTGGTGTTTTGGCTGGCAGGGTGATTCAGAGAGATTGTACATGGACCAAAATTATTCTGACAGAGGGTTTGTTGAAATTTTGCCCTGTCTGTCTCTTCTCTTTTCCTAGGCACCATTCTATCCAAAGGGAGCAAGATCTGACACAGGAGCCTTCCAAAGCTCTTAGTGGAGCAGTTTAAAGCAAAAGGAGAGCATCTTACCAAGTGATTATTGCTGGATTGGCACCTGTAAGCTTTCTTCTGACATAGCTGACTTTTTGCAAAGGGTACCAGTTTACTTCAGATGTGTTTATTTCCTTAATCCACGTGCCTCCTTTTGCCAGCTGTCTTTGTTCAAAGTTCTAAGGAGAAAACAAATTTGCCCTATTTATCCTAAATCACACACTTAAAAAAGGCTTTTAAGACGAAGATCATAGCAAGTCAAGCCAGTATCTTAACTGCAGATGCAGTGGAGGACAAAGCAGTGAGATAATATCTAACTTGCCTGTGACCTTAATTTACAACTCAACTTACCGAAGTGCAACTAGTTTCAGATTTTTTTTTCTCTGTAACTATTTGTTTGATATATACAGTGCTGTTACGTAAGTTTAAGAGGTTCAATGCAAGAAGTTGAAAATATTTATGCTGGTGCTATAAGTGACATAATGTGATCAAGAGTAGCCCACATCTTTAGGATTATCATGAGAGATAAAGAGCAGTACACCGACAACACAGACATATGCTACTATTTTTTGTGCATCAATATAGAATTCTGTCATTTTAAAACACTTTCTTAAAACTTAAAATACTTTTAAGTTCAGTTTCTCTGAGAACTTAATAAAACCAAGAAAGATAAAAGGAGTACTGAGAGTGAGCCTCAAGGAATACTTCCTTTTTCATCAGTTTTATTCTTATTACAGTTTAAGAATTTTCACATGAAGAAAAAGGAAAGAGGACAAAACCCCACCTTCCAGTCCAAAGAAGGCTCTTTTACGAATACATCCATGGTGCTGATGAGGAGGTCTGGATCTGAACGATAAGCCCTCAGGGCGTGCACCATCACGCTGTAAATGAGTCCCCACTCTTTCACTGGCATCATCAGATTAACAAACTGGCGAGTCAGGCGAAAGGGCATCAACTCTGGCACACGCAAAAACTAGCCAAGGGGAAGGGCAGTCAAAAGAAAACAAGAAGTAAGAAGCCTTGGAACAGAAGGATTAGACGGGAATATTTTGTTCTTTTTAAGGTTTGAAACTGTCTTTGTCACTTAACTGAAAATAACGCGCAAAAGTAGAACTGAATCAAGTTGTGACATCAAAGCTCTAGTCATGAATATTCAGTGACAGTGGTTGAAAGCATGGTTGAACTGTGTAAAACACCACCATATTGACTCTGTGGAGTTCTATAGCTCACTGCTTGTCTGAGTATATCTGGACTCAGATATTTTATTCAATTAACTAGAAATAAGTTGTAAAGATTATTTTGCGCCAAAACAATGGCAACTGAAGAGCATCCAATTTAGTACAGAGAACACATGCATAATCGCACATAACAAACGCAAAAGCTGTAACAAATTAGTTGGAAACAAATACCTGTGTGGCTGCACCAAAAGCGTATCCAAAGTCTATTCCCACCATGCCACCTGTCTCCTTGTTAATCATGAAGTTGGACAGATGCCTGTCTCCAATCCCAAGTATCCAGTGGCTGATGCACATCAGTGCGTGAGAGCTGGCAAAATGGGAGCGCAGGGCGAGGAAGGCCTCGGGAGATGTGCTCATTTTCACAAAGGCTCGCCTTAAAAAAACAGAACTCGCTTGTTGAATGCAGAGAAACACCAACATTTGTTTCACAATGTGCAGCCATCAGCAGCCACTTACCGCAGCAGGTCTTCTGGAACGCTGCTCTCCCGGCTTCTGAAAGACGTGACTGCTTCTGTACGGTTGGCATTTCTGCAAAGTAGTGGAGAAATAAAGGTAGCTGCTGAAATAACAGCCCCCTGCATGTTGAAAGTCAAGATATGCCCAGGATGGCAGCAGTGTACGGTGCTTACTCCAGTAGATGGTACAGCAAAGCCACAAAGAGTTCATCCCCCAGTAGATGGTACAGCAAAGCCACAAAGAGTTCATCCCCCAGATTTTATCTGATATTACAAATGCCCCATCCCCTCTCTTTCTCACAAGGGTTATTTCCAAGTCTGACATTTCTAAATACAAAAGAGTATGTAGTTTTGTGTATTTTCCCCCAAATTAAGTAGATGAGTTGAGTTTTATTACAGCAATATCATCATGTCCTTTCTGGCTGGACAGTCTCTTCCAAGCAGAGGAATTAAGGCCCCAGTTAAATCTCTCAGCAACAGGCTGAGGCCATACTGACACTAGAAAGTAGTGCAGCACAGGGGAAGCAACAGAACTGAAGAACTGGTGCTGAGGGCATTCATGCCATGCAGATTTGGGGAAGGAGGCTTTGTCCTAGCCCATGTCTAGTTCTGAATGCTCGTGAGAGCTGAAATGTGTTGGGTGCTTTCCTTCCAGTCTACTTCCCTCTGAAAGGAGCAGAGCTGAGAATTAGAGAACAGCTCTTTGATGCAGCAGACAGAAGATGAATGGGGGTGATGGGGAATTACTTTAAAAGGACATTCTGGATCTGAATAAAAGTATTAATTCAGTTAACCAAGTCAAAGTTTTGCTTTAAAAAGCAATACATTTGCACGTTATGAGCTAATAAATGCTCCTCTGAACGCTTCACTTCACCACCCACAGTGCTAGATCTAGGTAGGTGTGGAAATTCCTCTGAGAGGATGCTCAAGTTGGGACCTAAACCACCAAATATTCTTAAATTCTCAGTGAATCATGGTGATTTTCTCTGTCCAACTCCAGCAGATGCTTGGGCTCTGAGGCAGCCTACCTAACTGCATAATCAGGAACAAGATGCCTAGGAAATAAAGTTGAAGAGCAGCATCTGCTTCTAGACACTTTCTAAAGGAAGTGAGCAAGCTTCTGGAAGCATTCCTGTGCTCTGGTAGGATTTTTGGCAAGAGGAATTTTGCACAGCATCTCCAGTAAGAGAAAGCAGTAAAATGAGCAAAAATCAGATCTAGCCACCATATTATAATGCAGATCATACTTTTTTCCTGGAATTTCTACAACTCTGCATGTGTGCACATTCTAGTTTCTACATTTCACATGCAGTTCTCTTTTGAAACCCACCTGTACATAGCATGGTATCGAGAGATGATGCCCTGTGCTTTCCCACCCATCCTGGACAGCCACTCAGAATAGGCAGCACGAGGTCCTCTTGGGCTAGGGACAAAAAGAAGAAAAGCACTGATGATTTCCCTGTATCTATTTTCTATTTGATTACCCACAGGTTGTGTGCCGCTCTAACCCATGAGATTTTTATGCAAAGGAAGAGTCGGGAAGCTACAGCCTACATTAATTTTAGCCTTGCTATGGAAACGAAGTTTTTGCAGTCAGAGTATAGGCTGATCCATCCATCTCCTTCCCCCCCACCTTTGAACACACTTCAGTCATATCTGACAGATTAGACATCTCACTGGTGTTAATTTGTCAATAGGTACTGTGAAAATTAGATGCTGCCTCCAGAAGAAAGGTCCAAAATAATTTTTCCAGGGAGGAAAAGGTAATTTTGACACTGCCCTTGTAGCCTTTGAGAAGCCTTATGTAGTCTACCACAGTACATGCTGCCCTTTGTCCACCCAAATGGGCAGGGAATGCAGGAAGGCAGTTTGGTATCTTCTCAGCGTGCACGAGAGAGGAGGAATGAATGGGTGCTTGAACTTAGGGTATTAATCCATGAGAAGCCAGTATTCATCAGTTGCACTGCTTATGGAATAATTTGGTATTTTTCTCCCATCTTAACTAAATGCATCAGACATTAAACTTCTATTCCAGAGAGGCAGCAACTTAGCAGAGCAGCTGCCTTCTCTCTTCCTTCCAAAGCATGTTTTGAGATAGAGAATGCCATTTCCATTTAAGAAGCACTTATCAGTTATAGACTGTAGCCCATCACCTTGGGTTAAAGAAAAGTATTTCAAAAATTCAGGAAGTTGTTCCCCCCACCCCAACCAAAATTTTCCTTTGTGAGTGCTGTCACTTAACCATAGCTCAATATAAAATAACTTAATTGTCTTGACTGAGTAACGTATGGGGATCTTCCACATTGAGCATACTATAAATTTCCTCCCCTCACGAGATGGTTCCATGTGAGTCCTCCTTCACTTTCCCACTCAGTGAATTGAGATCAATGTAATACCACCGCTGTTCACAACAGTGAATCAGACAGCAGTAATGCAGGAACTGTAGCGGTTCCTAAACCGCTCACAAATCCAATAACCATAGAAATAAAGACTCTTTGGAGTCCAACCTCCACGCTGGAGTTTCCTCCAACCTGCCCCATAAATGTTAACCAGTAAAAACAAATGGTGACAACAACACTCAGGCAAACCCAAACAAAGATTATGTAACTAAGAACCACATTTGTAAATTAAACCACATTTCTAAATTCCAGGACAGAACTAGGCTGAAATGCTAGAATTAAATCAATTTTACAAATATTCAACCTCCAATTACAATCATGAGAAAGCAATATAATTTATTCAAACCCAGCATTTGTATCAAGCCAGAGAGAGTGCTCTTTTACAGTCGTGTTCTGTGCATTTGCTGCCAATTTCCAGCCCCCATCACTGACTCACTGCTGAACTCAGGTTCTGAACAGCTCTCTCTCTATTCCCTTCCCCTGCCCCCTATTGACCTAAGTCCAATTCCTGCCTGATCAAATCAAGAGATCAAAATCCTCTGCTTGTAAAATCAATCTGCTGATAAGGAAATGATGATGATAATGACGTCACACATGATTATAATTATAAGCCTCTTGTTTAAACAAGCTGGGTGGAGGATATTCCAGGTACAATGGCACTCATTAAACAAACAGTTACCAATTACTAATTTGGGTCAGGAAGTACAAACTGCCTCCTTGCTTATAAGTGCTTTTATTTCACTACTTAATAAAAAAAAAAAGAAGAAAAAAAGAGAAAAGAAAAAAGAAAATCCTGCCACAAGACCGTCAGTTATCCAAAACCCCATTAGTAATGCTCTGTTAGAGCAGACAGCTAAACCAAGCGTCACCTGTAATAGCTGGTATCTTCCTCTTTAGACATGCTATTTTTAAGGAATTCTTTTAAGGTACAGGTATTTTCCAGCCACTTGATGAGTCCCAGTCTGGAACAAAGTAAGTCAGAGATAAGAACAAGTAGCTCAGAGCTGAACTTTAGAGGAACACCACAAATGGAAAGCAACACATTCTAGTGCCTACTAAAAGAAGGTTAACAGCTACCGATTTAAATATACTCTGAAAAACACTTTCCAGACAAAGCAATTTCAATGTTGTTTAAAAGGAAAAGGAAAAAAGATAAATTAAGCCAAGGCACAAAACACTCTCAATCTGAACCTGGCACACAAAATTCTCACTTTCCAACATCCCAAAAGTAATAAATGTTAATATAAAGATTTCTGTCCCTTCAAGATAAACGCCTACCTTGTTGTCATGGGGATGACCTGGTAAGTTTTTAACTGCATGTTTCTTTGGCTACATGCAGCATCCTGGGAAAGGATAATGTTCATTACATCAAAGAGCTGCTCAATGCGCTGGTCTTGTCGCAGGTCTTCACCACCTTTGACAAGAAAAGGATACTCCCGCTCATCGCTGCCTCGGATTGTTATACGTTTTGGCTTCCTCAAGGATTCCATTACACTTACCTTGGAAAAAGACAGGAAAAAGCAGAATATTTGTGACAGAAGA
This sequence comes from Corvus brachyrhynchos, assembly GCF_000691975.1. NCBI lineage: Eukaryota > Metazoa > Chordata > Aves > Passeriformes > Corvidae > Corvus > Corvus brachyrhynchos. The sequence goes on from NW_008236767.1 coordinate 2,361,551, forward strand.
CTTGGTCTTACAGAATCACCACTGGCATTAAGCATATCTGTCATTCCTAGATGACATAATCAATTTACTCAATTATACTAGGAAAACAAATGCCCACTTGCAGCCCTTCCTTTGTATGCTGCAAGATGTGTAAACAAGCAACAACCCTGCTACTGCCAAATTCTTCAGTTGGAATATGGACACAGATTTATACTACATAGGATTTTGACTCAATCTTAAAAACATACCCGTTCATCAAATCCAGAGATTTTTGCATGGTACTCTGGCAGTGGCTTCCCTTTTCCATCATACTGACCTGAAGTGATAGTGGAAAAAAAAAATTAGAAAAAAGTTACATAAACTGATGTTATTTTAAAGTGTGTTTAACACCAGAACACCCATCCAAATGTTTTGTCAAAGTGGTAGAATGACAACTGAGAAGAAAATACTTTTACATGTGTAAAAAAGATCCAACATACACATAGTATGATTTTCATCTGTGAATTACTGATACCCTTTCCTTATCTCTTAGAATTGACCTCTTGATGGTTTCAGAAGACACAACCTTTTTTGAACTAAATTTAAACACAGATTTATATTCAGATTTCCTGGAGTCAGGCCTTTAGAAAAATACTAAATTCTTAGGTAAGAGATACAAGCTTGAATACAATTTTAAAAATCAGGACTACAGTTTAAGAACAGATTTAAGAGATAATGAGTGAACAGAATTATTTCAAGTAAGGCCAGATAAGGCATAAAGCCAGAAAGAAGTGCCATATAGCCCATACAAGAAATAAAGCTCAAGAGCAGCAACTTTCTTGTAAGGGACAGTTCACTATCAACACTGAAGGGGAACTTACCAGGAACCTCTAGTTCATTCCTCAAGAACTCAGCTTTGAATTCACTCATCCATGGTGAACATTCTTTGAGGTTCCCAGGTTCCTTATGGGTTTTGCTCATTTTTGAGTGGAGAGACGTTGCAATCTCACCAAAGTCACTTATCTTCATATCCAACAGTTCTGAACCACCTTTGCCAAAATGATCATCCAGGTCCTTCCCAAAAGCCTAACAATCATTTATAGAAAGGAATCCTGTTTACACAGTGCTAGACACCACCTAAGAGCACCAAAACAGTACCTTCCTATCTACACACACAGCTCGCTTAGATATCAGGAAGAAATTCTTAATATAAACCAGAACAGGCTGCCCAGAGAAGTTGTAGATGCCCCATCCCTGAAGTGTTCAAGGCCAAGTTGGATGGGGCCCTGAACAACCTGGTCTAGTGGGAGCTGCCCCTGCCCATGGCAGGGGTGTGGAAACCAGATGGTCTTTAAGGTCCCTTCCAACCCAAACCATTCTGTGATTCTGTGAAATGTTTTAGATGTTTTATTTACTATCGGATTTATTATCCGTGGATTTATTACTGCTGAGCAATAATTTTGGACATAAAATGTATAAACTCATATTTAAAAGTATTTGAAATATCCTGATAAAAGAAAAGTGCAAAGTCATTTCACATGGGCCCATTCAATAAGCAAAGTAAGCATTAACTACAAATAGTTAACTGAGTTGACTTCCTGTGTTGATAATTCAAGGTTCTAGAAAAACCAAATGTTTCTTCTTGGACCTGGAAAGATATGTTTTTTTAATGCCTGATCATTTTTCTCCCAAGCTGTGAAAACACAGCTATTTCACTGCAGTAAATGAAAATACAAAAAACATTACCCTTTTGAGGAGACTGCTACAGTCAAAAACACCTTTATCCCTTAAATCTATTTCCAGATTATGAGCCTGAAGTATTGCACATAGTAGAGCAATTTTATGTGTTAGTCAAGAGAGACAACTTTTTTTCCCCAGCAAGAACACTAGAAACGATACAGTTATTCTCACAGCACATTTTGTTTCTTCATAATAATGCATTGTGAAAGCAAAGAATTCAGAGCCTGTGCATCATCACCTTGACTCTCTCCTGAAGCTACTCTCTGCAGGAATACTGCTCTCCCTCTTCCCTTTAACAGAGAGGAACAACCCTGATATCCCTCTCTAGCATGTCTCTTGCTCTTCTTTCGGTATCCTCTACTACTGCACATTTCAGCTTCTTAAAGAGCCATGGATTTTTTTTGTGTGGGCACACAAATCACCCAAACAGCCTTTGTGCTTATGCCTGCCATGTCCCTTGCTGTGCATGCACCCTATATAGCTGCTCCCCTCTCCCTACCCCCCACCCTGACACCGGCACATCCTGCACATTCTTATCCCCTGCTCTTAAGTTTAAAGTCATTATCATCAAAGTCCCATCTTACCTCACAGCAACACATTCAAAGGGCTAGTGTGCCCCTCAACTCCCAATTACCCTTTCTGCTTCATTATCACCTCACCTCCTCCCAACTCCACCTTACTCTCATCCTCCACCTTTCCCGCTCATGGGGAAGGAATCTCCCTACAGATACCCAGGTTAGTTTATCTAATGCTAATGTGACATAAGGATGGCCACATGGGAGAGAGCTGGATGCACCCCGCCCTGGCCACAGGGCTATGCACATAGAGTGCAAGCAGTCAGGATGCTCTTTCTACAGGAGTATCACTCTCCTGGCCTCAGCAATTTGCAGCTCAGGGCTTTCTGGACCAGGAAGTGTGCATTTGTATGTAAAAGCTCTCAAAGCATTTCCCCCTCTCTGTGCTACTGCCTGCTTGCTATTTGAACCCATGAAAGCACCTGTAACAGCCTGCAGCAGGAGTTCAGCACTTAAGTGTGTACTGAATGAGGAAACACTTCTCACTGGTCTGAACCTGCCACTTCCATAGAGTATTTACTTCATGTTTGGCACTCCCGATAGAATCACAGAATTGTTAGGGTTGGAAAAGACTTTTAAGTTCACCAAGTCCAACCATGGGACTGATGTTAAGAGCTTTATTGTACCTGGCATCATTGCATCTTTTCCAACTGGAGGAATGCTAAAGTTGCTTACGCAGTGGTTACTCTGTACCTCTGATTATTCTTGCCACTTTGAACCTCATCCAATTTTACTATATCTGTGTTGAGAATACTGCAGACAAGGACTACAACATTCAAGAAGCAAGAGTCAGGGAAGGCTGCTATGCCAATGTACAAATCCATGTTCAGCTCTCTGTTCTTAAGAATGATGAACATTCACTTTTCTTTCGTGACTGCCCTTGAGTATTCACAGCTGATGTTTTCAAAGAACTACCACAAATCAAGATTTTGTTCTTGAATTGCAATAGTCAGCTAAACCCCAAAGAATTTCTATGTGATACTAGGGTAATTAAATTTTCTTGCCACACGTGTTACTTCATTTTCTACACTGATTTTCACCACTTTAGAACTCAGTCAGTTTTGTAAAGTCTCCTCTATAAGTCTTCATAGTTGTAACTCTTCTGTATTACTTACCCTAAGTAACCTTGTATTGGCAGCAAATTTGAGTAGTATAATACAGCAAAACTCCCTAAGAACATTTATTCCTGTAGGGCAGTTAGAAGAGGAAAGTGAACTATGTTAACTCCATGGCTTCTAGAAAAGAAATCCCCGTCCTGTACTCCTGACTTGATCAAGTCTCATCAAGTCCTGCAGCACCTGTAAAAGCTGTGATCTTTTGACTTTCTATTGTCTTCTAGAAAAGCACATGATGTCAACGCTACTCAGGAACCTCATATACCTGAATAAACCTTTTCCTCGTCAATCCAAGGCCAGGAGTGTCCAAATTTCCCAAATTCCTGTACATTCTTTCATACATTTCCTTAAGCTTCTTTTTGTTTCTCTGAGGTTTTGACAATTCATTTTTGACATCCTCAGTCCAATCCTGCAAAAAGAAGAAAACAGATGAGTACTGAGAAAAGATTTAGTGACCCTTGCTTTTCAGTAAACCACTCAGATTGCACTGGGGTTACTGTATTTAATAGTAGTCAACTATTATGTGTCTTTTGACAACAAAAAGAGCAACCAAAAGACTGTGGAAATATTTTCCTTTCATTCTGTGTCTTGATAAAATGTTTCTACTTTATTACAATAATTATGTTTACTACCATAGTGTTTAGTGCTAACTAAGAAAGCCTTTGTGGGGCCAGGAGTGGCACCAAACACAGGGCAAGAATCCTTTGGACAAACAAGTCAGAACGTAGACAGGATGCCCAGCAGGAAAAGGGCATAAGAACACAAGTAGTCCAAAATTATGAAGATGGCCACAAATGATAATTCTGTAAGGCTTTCAGAATGATTAAGAAACACTGACCGCAGGGCAGGGCATAGACCCTGAAGGGGAAAGCTGAAAAGGGCTGAAGCAGAACATCCAACTGGCACAAAGGAGGGAGCCCATCACCAGTGAAAGCTGCTGACAGCACCCTGACATCACCATCATCATCATGTGCTGGTGCTGAGTTGAACCACTTCTGTGGCTGTGGTGTCAAACTGAACGGTGTCAGGCTCCACCCAGCACTTGCTCTTGAACAGAGGGAGAAGAATGAAGGGGAAAGGGGGAAAAAAAAAACTTTACCTTGAAAATCATTACAGGATTAGAGAGCTGCTCCAGGGAGTGAACAAAATCTTGAACTACTCCTCCTCTATCCAACTTATTCTTGATCCTTTAAGAGAAAAATGCATCACAATGCAACAGGAACTATCACCACCTCGCCTGCAGATAAGCAATGATCTGGACTGTCTGCTGTATACAAGAATCTGGTAAAATAATTCAGGTGTAGGTAGGTGAAACTCCCTCAGAATTCCCTCTTGGGCTGCATGACTGTTTATATGTTGACTAAACATGCCACACAACTCCCAATTATTTAATTGTATGTCCCACTATGAAAATAGGAACTTGGTGAGTGGAAAGCATGCTTGAAACAGACACAGGCATTGACCAGACTATACACCCTGTCATGACAGTTATTGAAGGGTGATACTGTCTGTGAAACACAAGACTATATTTTTATTTTAAGCAAAAATTTATTCAGCAAATGTATCAAACTTGAGAAAAAGGCAAAAAGACACCCAAAATGTAGTTCTACAGCATTGTGTGATAGAAACTGATTTTTGCCTGGGGATTAACTCAAGTGTTACTTCATGGCAAAATGGGCAAGGGAAGGCTTGTAGGAGAAACTGCATGTTGCGTACTGAAAAAGCAGAGAACACCACTGCCAAGAGCTGCCATTCCCCAAGATAACATGCATCCATTTCATTGCCCTCTCTGAAGTCTGGCAGGAGCATCTATTCTATTTAAACATACCTGCTTCCTCTTGGTATTAGAAAGATTGTAAATGTTCAATACCACAGAATTACAAGGAAAAACGGGTTGCCTCTCTTTGGTCTTTTTGTTTTATCTTGGAAAACTTCTAACTTCCAACAGCCTGGGTACTATATGTACCCAACACTTCATAAAGTATTCATGCCACCAACCTGAGTATGCCTGACACTGACAGAGCTGATGTCTTGCATTTCTCTGTGCCTTTAAATGAAAACTCAAGACCACCCTCTAATATTTCTCGTGCTCACTGAAGAAAAGAGTTTGCATAGGAAAAATAAATAAATCTGTCCACTCCTGAATAAAAAACATACAAAAGAACTACTCCAATTGCAAATTCACCTCTCTACAAACTCCTTGTTCTTGCAACCAGCTGCAGTATCTTTGAAGCAGTAACTTTCACTGCTGATCATGAAAGGGTAGATGAGTGCCTGGGGATAGGTATTTGCAATCTCTTCAACAGTATGTTGTACAGCTACTGCTTCATCCTTGTCCAGTAGTGCCATCATCTGGCTAATCCAACCGATGAACTGCCAACAGGGAACCGAAGAAAGCTGCAAAAACATACACTGCTTTCAACTTTGGTCCTCCTCAAAAGCACCAAACATAGCAAACAAATGAAACTGCTCCATGGTGCAGCCTGACAGGGAGAAACATGAAAAGGAAACAGAGAATGTCAACTAGGGGTGCAAAACATCCTCCGATGAAGCACAGATTTGATTATTACTATCACTACTACTACCACCACCGCTGCTGCTTAATAGGTTTTCCATTATAAAGATTTGCAGCTTGTTGATCAATATGAGGCTTTACACTCAAACTTGTGGCCTTTGTCTCTGGATGCAATACAATAATTTTTCATCATCACATACAAACAACTCAAAAGTCTGAAGGAATTCACCATTGGGTTGAAGTCCCGATTTGAGTAAAAAATGCCAGGAAGGGGAACACTGAAACTCCTATCACAGTTTTGTCCTCTGTTCAGCTTTAAGAATTGCTAATAGAATTTATTATTAGATTGTCAGTATTTATCTCACGGAAAGACAGAGGATAGGATAAATAAATGCCTGGTGAACTCCCTTTCTGGGTGAGATTTGTCAACTGGACCAGGTGTCAGGTTCTGTTTGAACTATTGGTGTTTCACTGTGGACACGCCTTATGCACCTCAGTCATTTCTTCTATTTTCCCAGTTCCTTGGGATAACTAACCCGAGTTTCTGTCTCACTTGAGTTCCTTCTCTGACAGGGCCTGTTGCTGTGGGAGCAGCAGCACAATGACACTGGCTTGAAAAGGCATGCAGGCCAAGGCAGGAACAAGCATGAGTCACAGAGAAGGTCTCAGCTTATCTGCCCCATGGCAGCAGGGAAGGCTCATGGTATCCTGCCATGGAATGGCAGTGGAAAGTCAGGTTGTAGAAGGAAGGAAGGAAGGAAGGAAGGAAGTGGGAAATCCAAAGGAAGACAAAGCTTCAGAGGTAGTAACCTCTGAAGTGAAGGAGGACTGGGAAAGGTGGGAGACATGGAATGAGTCTGGAAAAGCTGCTGGCTTCCTGCATACAGGAAACTCAGCCTACAGGAATAAGATACATTCCTCACCCTAATACTAACCACCTTTATCAGCTCATTTATATTGTTCTGAAGGAAAAAAACCCCAAAACATACCAGAGTTGTTCTCCAGCAACTCTCAAACTAACATTTGGAATCAGAATAATGACAAAAATTTGAACTTTTAAGAAAAACTTTTCTGTCCATATGAATTACTCAGCAAGTTACAGAAAAGACAAGGAACAATGATGGGATAAAATTTATCTGATTTCCCTGAAGCAAAACTTACCAGTCTAACCTCTCTATGTATCCAACCTCCACCCCCACCTTTAAAATTTGATTTACAGCAACATTTGCTGCCAGAAAAATTGAAGCAACTAACCTCTTGTGTCACTAGACCCAATGTCTCTGCTGGATATCTTTCAATTATTTGGAGCAGTCTAGGAAATCGCAGCCTGGCTTCTCTGGAATTCAGTTTTAAAGCTTTTATCATTTTCTCCACGACAATAGCTGGGAACTGCTGCAGATCCACAGTGTCAATTTCTGCCAAGAGACATTAAACTAGAATTATCAGAAACACCATTACTTGTTCCATGTCTTTGATCATCTGAAACATTCATCTTTACAATTTGGTATTTTTTTTCAAGTGTATTTTGTATTTTTACTTTGTTCTCCTTCCCATCTGTTTGAACTGGACACATCTGCAACACATCTACTTGGGGACTGTAAGGATTAGCTTTATCAGGAAGCTGCATCACTGCTGGTATCTTGCCTGCTTTAAATACAAGGCTGCTGTGGTCTGGGAAGGAACAAGGGAAGCATCTGCTGGATATGATATATTTCTCACAAGTAAGGAGACTACAAGTGCTTCACTAGTACCAAAGCTAGCAGTAACAGTGGATGTGAAAAAAGGAATACAAACACTGCTGAACTGGAGGTCAAACTGCTCCATCTAAATTCCAGCTGTGGGTATAGGAAAAGCTCATGGATCACAGATAAATACACCTCACAAGCTTAAGAGAAATCCTGACTAACCAAGCAAGCCTTCCTCTTCCCTGCGCAGATACTGGTCACAGAAGCTGATCAGAGTCATATATGCATCGACAACTCCCACCACGTCCACGTGCTCCATGGAGTGGGACTGCACCTCCTCCTCCGACTTCCTCACGGCACAGCTGAAACACTGAAAAGCCTTCTTGTTCAGACCCGCCAGCACCTGACATTCAACCACCAGAGGAAAAAAGCACACATTAGCAAGTAGCACTGAACAATCCTTTCTGAAACTGGAGCTTCTTTGCAAGTCTTGAGTAGATAAAACTTGAAGTGTTTTAAGATGTTCTGAGCAGCTGATACAAAGGAAAAAAATTGGGATGTTATTTCTAGCAGTGATTTCCAGAACTTTAGTTTCCACAATTTTTCAATGGAAATATATAAACCACAATTTAAACTTAAATTAGTCTTTGGACATGTTAACTGGAATTTTTGTCACTGCAAAAAAGTTAACATTAATAAAGTTTTTGGAAACAGTTAACAGAAAATACAATAAAACTTTTGGAGTTTTTCTTCTATTAAAACATAACTGCAACATCTGCATAACAGTTACACTTGGAATTTGTGTTAAAAAAAGCATGCATCAAACTCTTTTGAATCTGATGCCTTTTTCCCTATTATAAATATAGTAATATTCATCATACATTTCTAATGCAGCTCATGCAATGGGTGACTTGACAAGATTCTTTACACAATCACAGAAGCACCAAGGTTGAAAGAGACCTTCAAGATCATCTGTCCAACACCCAACCCAGCACCACCATAATCACCCCTAAACCATATCCAGAAGTGCCACACCCAGATGCCTCTTGAACACTTCCAGGGAGGGTGACTCCACCAACTTAGACTCCACTGGACAACTTAGTCCAATGCCTGACCACTCTTTCATTTTAAAAAAAAAAAAAAATTCTAATATCCAATCTGAACCTACCTGTCACAACTTAAGCCCATTTCATCTAACCCTCTCACTTTGGACATGGCAGAAGAGACCAACCCTCACCTCACTACAGTCTCCTCTCAGGTGGTTGTAGAGAGCAGTGAGGTCTTCCCTGAGTCTCCTTTTCTCCAGGCTAAAGAATCCCAGTTGCCTCAGCTGCTCCCCACAGGATTTGTGGTCCAGACCCTTCCCCAGCTCCGCTGCCATTCTTTGGACAGGTCCCAGCACCTCAATGTCTTTCTGGGAGTGAGGGGCCAGAACACAGGATTCCAGGTGCAGTCTTACCACTGCTGAGCACAGCAGGACAATCACTTCTCTGGCCCTTCTGGCCACATTAAATGCTGTAACTGAAATTAAATAGTCAAGTAGGTAGAAGGAGACTACCAGGGTCAGAGTAGTGCTTAATACTAAGCTAAAATAAGGCTAAGCTTCTTAATCTTACAGATACAGAAATACCTGCTATGGCAATCTTACTCATCTGACACTCGACATCTGCTCATCTTTTAGATTGCCTAAAGAAGAATGCTCTTAAGAATTAGCTAATAAATTAAGCTCAAGCTTTTGCTTAAGTTTCTACACACCAGAAAATTTAAAACCTTTTTTTTCCAGGAATTTCTTCTTGGTCTGCTTTACTTTTAACAACCATGAAACACAAATTAAGAACATTTGTTTTGTTTTATACTAATATGGTTCATATTCCCTGAAGTGATCCTGCAAGAAAGATGGAGAGGGACGTTTTACAAGAGCATGTAGTGACAGGATGAGAAGCAATTGCTTCAAACTGAAAGAGAGTAGGTTTAGACTGGACATTAGGAGGAAGCTCTTTGCTGTGAGGGTGGTGAGACACTGGAACAGGCTGCCCAGGGACATTGTGGTTACCCCATCCCTGGAGGTGTTCAAGGCCAGGCTGGATGGAGCTCTGAGCAACCTGATCAAGTGGAAGGTGTCCCTGGCAAAGGCAGAGGGGTTGGAGCTAGATGATCTTTAAGGTCCCTTTCAACCCAAACCAATCTATGATTCTATATATAAGGGTCTTCACGGTGGCTTTATAAATTAGTAGAAATAAGCCAACAGTGGCACTTCAAATTCTGTATCCATTTGACAGACAAGAAGTCAATGCCCCCATTGTCATGGTGGGACACCATGTCCCCAGCATGTGGGACAATTGACAGCAAATATAATTTTAGTTGCAGCAAAGTCTGGTACTGTATTCTTCAAATGCACACCTACCCAAAATAGGCAAAGATGACCTGCATGTGCTCTGCCTTAAAAATCCCTCTTCTCTCTTCCATTAAAATTACTTAGATAAAAAAAGTGTATCACCATTACTATCAGTATTATAAATATCTCTTTATCGAAGAGAACAGTCTGGGAGCGTGAAGCAGGTCACAAAGGCCCAGCTGAAATCAAGGTATTCTTTGAGGATCCCAAGCCTTGTCTGCCCACTGTACACACAGCTGCTCTGACCATGTCTTTCCCCTCCACTCAAAATGCAGGTACAGAGAAACACAAGAACATTCTCCCAGTTCAAAAGGCTAGAGTGATGCAGAACTCCAGGAGAGCAAAACCTGGAAGAAACAGCAACCACAGTTTGTTCTTTCATTCTGTCTTTCTGTCTTTCCATCTGTCTTTCTTTCTCTTTCTCTCTCTCTATCTGCTGTTGCTGGACAAATCACTGCTAATGCAGACAGGTTTCACATGCTCTGTACCTATCCATAGCCATCACTACCTACTGAAGTAGTAATTTGTAGTAATTATGATACTGAAATAACTAAAAGATCTTCCCCTCCCGTTTACCTTTTCAGGATTCTCAAGGCTTTCTCCTGATATTACTGATATCTTTCCAGCCTTTTCTTTCTCAATTTGCTCAAGACATCTTGGGTCCCGACTAAGAGCATTGGCCATGATGTGATATGTAGTACCCAGGAGAAGATTTTGGTTTCGGAAGGCCATTATGTTCTTGCTGAGATAGTCAGATTTGGTATCTTCTGTTGGAATTCAAAAACAAAAGTTGGTAACTGGACAACAAAGCAACTTTGTAAAATAAACAAGGTGAAGCAAAGAGAAGGTTGTTACCAAGCAGGGAGATGGTTTTCAACACTGAGAGCACGCGTTCAGGACAGCTCAGATTGCGGCTGCTACTGTGAGTGAAGCGGCAATAGGCGTAATCCCCCCCCCCCAGCCAGTCCTCCCTCGTTCTGGCTTCTTTGCGCAAGTCCTTCAGGAGCTTCTTGGCAACTGCAAAGCTGTTCTGCATTGGGATCAAGAGAATTTTCAGACAATATATCTGAAGAAGGACTAAAACTGACTGCAACCAAGTTAGGGATGAGAAGATTTAAGTAACACAAGTGAAGTTGCAATAAGGCAAAGAGATGTCCACTGCTTGCCAGGTCTCATATTCAGAACCAGATTTGTGCTAATGAAGAAGTTCGAAAAGCAAAAGAGAAGAACAGAGGTTTAAAAAACTGAGAAAATAATTCCAGCTGCACGACTCAACAAGCATTTAACTGCTCTGTAGTACAAACACATACGGGAAAAGCAACTTGATTTAATATATTAAGAAAATCACTTGTGTTTATGTTTCGATGAGAAGTTTCACAACAGTAACATTAAAGGAAATCTAATTTTTCACTTACTGCTTCAAGAGTGTACAGTCAACAAAGCAATAATGTTGTATTTGCTTGTCACATTGCTTAAAATAAACTCTTGTTAATGACTGCAGACTTCTGCAGCATCTCAGAAGATGGGAGACCTTGACTTAATTATTCAACTTGTCTCAAGCTTGAAACACCAAAGGCCCATCATCAAAAAGGCTGTTCCAGTCATTTCAACAGCCAGATTCAACCCAAAATTTCTAAGTCACTTTACTTCTTTGTTAGCGTTAACTAACAGCAGTAATGAAAACTATGAAAAAAAGAAATTCAGCATTGCTGATTGAAGTAAATTATACTAATTCAATAAGAATTTGATTCGTTTTCTTGTACAGAAGAGATTATTTATAAATAAGAAAGCATAATTCTTGATTGCAAGCATCCCTTCCATTAAAGACTGAAATATTTCAGATACTTTATCTGCCCTTCAGAGTGTTCAAAACCATCTGTGGATCAAAGGGGGCTTCAGGCATATTTCCAGTAATGACAAGTTATCATCAACTTTGTAATTAACATTTATCCTTTTGTTTTCTTTCATTGTGGAACTGACTTTCTTGAGCTTTCAAAATGTCCTGGACAGTAGGGTCAAAAAGAGACAAGGTTTGCCCTGGCAAAAGGGTACCATAGCCCACCTTAAAGGCTTTTCCTATGTATTTTCTCACCAAATTGGAAGCTATCAGACAGTATATTCACCTGTTTCCTGGCACTTTCTATCATCTTCATTTTCATATTAAATTTGCAGCTTTTAATCATGGAGTAAATGTTTTCACTCTGTTGATCCACTTCCATTTGGTCACCAGCACTGTATTCTCCGTCCACCTCCATACTGTCATTGGCCTGATCAGAGGGAAGCTTTTCCTGCAGTTTGTCAAGAAAGAAACACCTGCACAACAACAACAGGGGCGTAGATCACTCTGGTATACATTCAAGGGAATCAATGTTCAAAAGTGTTGATCTGTCTAACAGCAAACAAAGCTAATAAAAAATGTCAAACTACAGCTATCACCTTTAGCAGGGCTAAACACAGGCCTCAGAGTCTGGACACTCCTAAGAGGGGCCAGGCTGGCCCTGAGAGCATTCAGGATCTTGAACTAACAAGATTAGTATTAGAAAATGTCCATTATAGGGTGGGATTTTTTGTTAGTTAGTTCATTTGTGCAAGCTACAGTCCCTAAGTTCACCAAGCCGTAACTCGTAACTCGCATTCCAACTTGATGGAAGTGCAAACAAACAGGAGTCTCAATTATTTAGGGTGAGTGCCAGGCTGTATTTTATGTCAACCTGCTCTTCAAATGTTTATCACATCAACACATGGCAACATCAAAGTCTGTGTTGCAGACCAGATCAGCAACCGCACTCAGCTTTTGAAAGGGAATTGCCATGAATCAATGCTGAATCCTGTCACTCCACAACTAGTCCTATCTAATTTAATAGCACATCTCATTATGCAGACTGTTACTCAAAGCAGAGGACAGCACTGCAGTCTGAAGTGGCACTTGGAACATCCTTTGTTTTTAATTTGAGACAAAGGTTTTCTAAGCACAAAAAGTGTTTAAGACCCTGACAACCCTTCAAGTCATAAACGTTTCAAAACTTTTTTCAAAAGTAAGCCATGCCACGTTTTCTGCCTTATACCGAACTGCAAAAAGCTCTTCTGTAGCCATGCTTTCCTGACACCAAGAAATAATAAAATAAATTACAGAGCACAGTATGTATCAGCAGAGCTACTGAAGAAGTTATTGCAAGGAAGGAGGACTAATCTAGATTTGCACTGGAAGAATGAATTGAGATGAAGACAGACACCACGGCAAGGACAGAAAACCTTCAAATTTGTAAAAGCATTCCAGTTTCTTCAGAGCTAATCCAAAGGAGTCTCCAGCGAGCCTTTGTTCTTTCTAGCAACAGTTGCATAACAGAAGTCTCCAGTTAAAGCAGTGGCCATTAACTTTCCTATAAACAGGTGAAGCACTGAGAGTGACATGGCTGGGCTTGTTTTATATACTCCCTCATTTTGGAACTGCCTACAAAGTAGGCAAGTATTTTTATTCATAACAGATTGGCCTTTTGGGTGGTGTTTCATTGAGTTAAATGCAGCTAATCTACACAATTACAAGTGAGTATGTTTAAGGGCTGCTGAAATGAGCCACCTTACACAGTGCATGTAATCACTGATGCAAGAAAATGACTAAGCTAACATCTATGTTTCCCTATTAAAATACAGTTTATTCTCAACCTCCTTTGGCTCCTCACCACAAGTTAGTCATACAAACTGCCCAGTTATATTGAAAAAGTTACTACCACAGTTAAAAAAGAAAAAAAACCAGTCATACATTGGATCAAAACCCTCCCACATATGAAAACAAGCAGCATTAGAAAAAGCACTTCCTGGAACTCCACAAGCAGACAGAACTCAAGCTAACCCAAGAATGCAATTTTACCGATTTGTAATGATATCATCCCAGATGTTCATAGGATCCATTTTAGCATCTGGATATCTGCTTGTCCAAGTTCTGAGAAGTCTCTTAAGGGAAGCCTCTGAAGCTAAGTTACCTAGAAATCAATTAAGAACATTTTAAATGCATCTGAAGCCAAACAGCACAAAAATGGGCTAAAGAAAACATAGTCTAACATTCAAACCAGAAAAACTGCAATTAAGCAATGCACTTGCATTTCTGGGACTGCATTAAAAACACTACTTAGTGACCATCATATTACTTTTGTTAGTTGCTGAGGCACAGGAGATTCCGTAAGGACACCTGCATCAACTGCCACTGAGGATCACCACCAGGTATTTTCCTTTCCATATAGCAACATGCTGGAATATAGTGGAACTGTTAACTAAATTTAGTATCTAATTTGGTTTGTGCACATAAATTTGTACTTCAGGCCTACGTCAGTAGGTACAACTTATATACCACATCCATTTTTTTATCTCTGCTAACTGCTATTTACTACCAAAAGTTACTCCAACAAAAAAAGCTTAGTTTAAAACTTTAATTGACACTTTTAAAAGAGATGCTTAACTCTTATCACAAGAATTACGCTAATTGAACTTTGCAATACAACACAAAGTCATGTTCAATCCTATCTTACAAAACTGTAATAGTTCTTACTGTCAAGAAGACAGTAAGAAGTAATTCCAGACTTATGCTCCTTCAAACAGCAGTTCAGAAATTCAAAGTTCAGGAAACCATGATTACTGAATACAAAAAGAAAATTGCTTGAGAAAAAAAATCTTTACTTCTCTTGGTCATAAAATTGATGAAATCCTGTATTTCTGTCAAAGCTTGTACAGACTGCAGTTTGGTCATCCGACTTTGATATAACAAGGAATCAATACTGGAGTAGCTCTGAAAAGAAAGGGAGAGAATCAGACAGAATTTAAAGCATGGTTCTGTTCAGTGCTCTACAAACTATTGATCTGATGCTGCTATACATTATGCTTTAGAACCCAACCTCTTGCAAGTAATTTAATAGCCCATAATCAGAGAGCAATTCTGCTTTGGACAAGCACAGAGGCACAGTCTAGCTGCAATTTCTATCCTAGGTTTTAGCAAAGTCCTACAGTCTAATTAGAACTTGGTAATGGATGGAACTTGTAAACTTCTCAATGCAATACTCTTTGCAAGCTTGTTCTGGGGACAGGACGCTCCTGAAAAGACGAAAGAAATAAAACTTTTATTACCTGCACAAACAATGACTCTGAAAAATGTATAAAATATTAAATCAGCAAAACAAAACAAACTAAAACAGGAGGATGCACTCCACTGGCTCACTCACCTTTCATCATTGCAAGCAGTGAATTCAAAAGAAGTTTTGTCATATGACATGGAAGGCACCTAAATTTCATTGTACTGGAGTGTTTTGAGCATATAATCTAGCAGCAGTAACAGCAACAGCAGTTTCATTGTTCCAGTTTACACAAAAAAACCACACCAGAGATAGAAGACACTATTACCTGCATGAAGATCTGCATGCCATTGCTAATGTAATATTTGGCTCTGTCAAAATCATCTTGCAGGATGTACAGGAGACTAAGTTCTTGGCTGTAGTGCATTTCTATAATGGCTTTCTTCTGTTCTGTCTTCATTGCCTCATCAATAAAGGTTAGCAAAGTCTGGTCATTCTCACCACTGAGCAGTAACTTCAGCTTACTGCGTATTACATAGGGCAGATATGTCTCCTACAAGGTGAAAACAGTCTTTATTTCTAGGAATGGAATAGTAGATGATCAAGCTTTTTGTTATCAGTGGCAGATCAAATAAATATAAAAACATTTTGGATGCTTTTAAAAATATTTTCCCTTAAGACAAATTCCTATTTGCTAACAAATCACAGCAGCCTTTTCCTATAGCTCAAGAAGTTGTTAGTAAATTCTAACAGTTTCAAAATCCATGGTTTGATAACTCTTAAAAGAGGAAACAAAGCAAGAAAAGCAACAAAAAGACTTGCAAAAGGAAGAAGGTGATGATTAAGCTGATCCTATAGAATCTGCCATTGACTTGAGATAAAAACTAAACATCAAAAAGAACAAGCAGAAGTAATTGTTTCAATTTTTAAAATATATCAGACTCTCCACTAATTTCCATAATAAAATAACCCAAACAACATGATT
The DNA here is from genome assembly GCF_000691975.1 of Corvus brachyrhynchos. NCBI lineage: Eukaryota > Metazoa > Chordata > Aves > Passeriformes > Corvidae > Corvus > Corvus brachyrhynchos. Next base: position 2,377,579 of record NW_008236767.1, read on the forward strand.
GATTTTCACCCATAATCTCAATACTGTAGGACATCCCTGCAGAGATAAAAATGGTGCAGTATCAATGAAATAATTTCTAAAAACCTGAAAAAATGGATCATTCCATGTTTTGTTTAGGTCTGGAGGTTTTCCACTATCAATATTAACAGTAGCACAATACTCCAGAGACTTCCACATTGTGAGGTGGTCATAGCATTCCAGAGACGCAAGTTCCCAGAAGTCCTTCTCTGCTTCTGTTGGCTCTCCATCTTGCCAGTCTTCTTGGGAGAGTGCCTAGGGAATGAATTTGGAGTGGAGAATAGTGCCAGATTCCAGCCAAGAACCCGCTTCAATTCTAAGTCACCAGCAACTTAACAAGTAATTCATTGCCTCATAAAAACATCTATCCATTTACCAGAGTGTGACAGCAACATTAAATGCAGAAAATTCAAGCTTGACAGTGTTTATACATAAATTAATTTCAGGTAGCTGTCTTCAGTAAACCTGCATTTTTGAAGAGTGAACATTTTAAAAGAAGGTCAGAAATCCTTCTTTGTTTTTACCCACAGCAACTCATGCCATGAACATATGCAATTTGCTCTCTCAGGATTGCAGTGTGCCCATGTGTTTTTACTTGTATGCCTAGATAACTGCACTTGTGAAGCTTTGTAGCAAACAGTAAGAAAAGCATCTTGCTTACTGCTTTGTTGTGACTGCTCATCTTTCCCAGTGTCTTTACACAATGAACCATCAATTAAGCACAAGGGCATTTTAGACAATATGGTACTTCTCAAAATTCAAATTTTTCTAATTTTATTAAAGTTATAAGAGATATATGAAATGAAAATACCTTGCTGTCATTTTACCTTATCATAATATTGAGCTGCTTCAGCATAATCATTCCTTGCTTCTGCCAACAAAGCTTTCTGTGTAATTTCCTTAGTCCCAATCTTACCACTGAAAATGCCACGAAGGGTATCATAATCCCCAAGGGATCTGTAGAGCCTAGTAAAATTGAAAAGAAAAATATTTTAAAGAGCTCAGCAGATGTATATCAATGCAAACAGAAGCTATTAAAAAAATAACAATTCAATAAGCAGTAATACTACTGGCTTGTAGTAGTGAATTTTTAGGAAGTATTATGTAAGATCAGAAATACATACTTAACCACATAAACTTCATCTTGTAGGGTAATATCTGAACTATGGAAATTCCTGCAGCTGAAAAGCTAGGAACAAGATGTTTTTCAGCAGTCTGACAGCACCATAAGAGTGCACAGTTTTTAAGTCTAACTGCTCTCACTGACTGTATTAAGAGAAGTCAGTGAGAAGAAATTAAAAGCATATCTGATTCTAAAAGACAGAAAGACTAAAAGAGAAATCCCACAAGCCATAAAAGCAGAGTTCTTCACAAGGCAAACCTAAGTGGGAGCAAATTGTCTCAAATAAGAATTTACTTGGCAAGTTCAATCCATCTGATCACATCTGGGGGCAGCTCTGTCCTGCCACGCATCCTTTTGGACGGGGGCTCCTCCGCAGGGGACAGAGCCATCAGGGCACGCTCCAGAAGAACGATGCCCACTGGCTGCTGCAAACTTGCAAGGCAGCTCGTGCTCACATTAGCTGAGTCCAGTTCCAGTAGCTCTCTGTGCTGGTAACTCATTTCCTGTAGAATAAAACAAAACAATGGGTGCCTACTTGGTGTAAAACTATACAGATCACTTATTTGGTATCCTTTTTCTTATAGTGCAAGCTTTGGAAATTAGCCACTAGGTCTCCAGAAGTTCCCAACTCAGGGAAAACTGGAATCCTTTCCTTCTGTGCTGTTGCTCTTTGGACAGAGAACAGTACAGAATAACCCTAGATACATACTTTGGCTCTGGGACATCGGACAGGTCTCTGGACAGAATCACAAGGAAATTGGGGGAGAGATAGATGGACACAGTGACAGCCTGAACTTTTCCTTCTGTTTGTTGGCAGGATTTTGCCTGCTGCACAGCAGCTGTGCTTCACTTAACCTATTCAGTGGTGCGCTCCTGCCATAAGCCAAAGGCATGATTTACCACGATGTCTTGTCTGAGCTGGAGGCTTTCTGTCCACACACTTGGCCAGTTTTAGCACATCACAGCTTCCTGTTAGACTCCTCTAGTACTGTGCTCATCTACTCCTGCATGATTTAGAGACATGACAATATTTCTCTTTATAATTTTTAACATTAGTCCAATAATAGTACAGAATAACCTCTTCTTCAGGGATAAACATTCTTGTTTACTTGAAGGGGTCTTTTAAATATTTACATCACTACTCTAAATACAGGTAAATATATTAAAAAATCAGCATGTTTATTAAAGCCAGTGTTGGGTTTTTTCTTTGTTTTCTTTCCCTCTAAAGAAAAATTGCAACAGTATCTTCAGCAACTGTCAGAAAAAATTCACAACGTGGAAGAGGTTCAGTATAGCTTCCATTACAAGGAACAGCACCATGTTTTAGAACAAAAAATCTGATTCTTGCAACACAGTATGTTCAAGAATACTGTGTGAAAAGAAACCACTATTTGGAAATTGCAACAGGAGACTGAGAACAGCCAAGCTATACATCTTTGATAAATGACAACCACCACAAAAACTACAGAAGAGGCACCTGGCATAAGCAAACTCATGACACAATTTGCAGAGTTGAGACTCTCACACTAATGAATTTGTGCTCAATAAAGAAAGAGGAAAAAAACCACAGCCTTGTGTGGCTTCCTGAGTTACAGACCAGGCAGATCCCAATAAGGGGTTAGCATATATATTTCACTGCTGTTAAGGCAATTTCAATGAGCTGCACACATGCCCCAGACACATTCCTCGACTGCCAGCTTTTAGGGGTTATGTCAGGAACACAGTGACAACTGCACAATCTAAAACCTTAAGAACAACTTTGCTAAGGTAAGGCCAAAAGCCCTTTCTCATAGCACAGGAAAAAGTGCAAGAGCTGTGCAAATATAATGATATGTCCCAAGAATTAATATCCTCCCAAACTTCAGATTTACAGACATCATCCAACATCAAAGGAGCTGTCTTTATTTAGTGCATATTAGTGACTATTGGATTACTTATCTTCTGAAAGCAGAGGGAATGTTCCCTGCTCCATATGCAAGGAGCACTGGCTTTACTTGCACCATATGTTCACAGATTAGGGGAAACGGCATCCAAGCTGGCCTGGCAGCTAAAATGTTTCTAACGCAATTATATGTTCTTCAGAGGCCAAGCATCTCTTCGGAGGCTATGTAAACTTTTGTCATGGAGTTAGCCTCTTTTAGTATTACAGCTGGCTCTTAATCTGCCCTGAAAGTGAATCCCAGAGCTTCATAGTCAATTTTAAGATTATATGTGTAGACAAAACCAACTCTTTTTACCCACCAAGTTACTCTCCTGATGGGATGTGAATGTGTAGAAGATTAAAAACTCAAACAGCCAGAAGGAAACAGCAGTTAAGTAGGAAGCCTTTCTGAAACCAGCCAGTATTTATTATGCTGTTGGTATACAGGAAAAAGAAGCTGTATTTCCAAATGGCCAAGCCACTAGGACAGTCTTTGTGAGCCAGATGAAAGCCTTGACACTGCTCTGCTCTTGCTCACACTCTCCCAGCTTGCTCTCTTGATCAATGTGAACTCAGTTCCCTACTGGGAAAAAACTTCCTCTCACTGCTTGCAGGCTGTTTGTACTTCATGCTATTGTACTTTGGTTATTGATGAGGATGGCAATGAGATGCTCTTGTTGTTCTTACAAAGTCTGTATTTTTGATGAATCTTAACTTACCTACTTTTTGAGTCTTCATTTAATGTCTATTCAGAAAAAAATCGTAGCCTAATGCAACAGTGTTATTAGCAGGGTCTAGACAGCATAATTTGACACAAATAATATCATCAAGACAGAGAACCAACAAATGCAACGTCAAGAGGGAATATTAACAGATAGCTATTGTGAGACGTTGGCTCAAAAAATACCAAGACAGCCCAGAAAAATCCCCATAGTATTTGACCTTTTATGCAGCTGCACAGAAAAAAGTAAACAAGCAATTACATTTTTTCAGATGTCTAGTTACAAGTATCAAGAAGCAAAGTTTGTCACTGTTTACAAAGCTACTCCAAACTAGATGGTTCTCCCGTATTTGGAATGACACCTACTGTCACAGAGTATATACATTTCCATAACAAAAAGCCTTTAGCCATTAGCTGCCACTCAGAAAGAGATTCCTTCCAGAGCTAGGAATCAGACACAAAAGCAATACAGTTGATAAGAATCATTACATACAGCGACAATGGGTATGTAACAGGTGTTTGGACAAGGTTTTTTTATCTCCCTGAAAACTGGTTTAAAAGATGAAATTCACAACCTATTCCAGGTCAGTATATTCTCATAACAGAAACGTTTGTGCATCTTTTCCAGTGAAACAACTGTGGTGCACCCACTCATCCTTTGGTGAGCCCTTCCCTCATTACTGAAAATCCCCAGACAACTACTTCAGGGGACTAATTTGAAAAAATAAGCAAGAGAGGCTAACAACAAACAGTCTGACAGCTACTGATATCCTCAAGACATCAAAGAATTCCTCAATAAGCACTTCCCAGAAACAGCAAGATAAGCACAACACCCACATAACCCTTCCAATTGTTCTCAAATCCCACTTCAATTGAAATAGCTATCATTTGTAATCAAACCTCTTCTTGTTACTGATGCAATTAAAACATTAAAAGGTGACTCAAACTCTAGATATCAAAAATCATAGAAACCTTGAAAAATCAGTTCAGAGGATGAATTACCTTGTTCACCTTAATAAGTGTCACTTGAAATACCCATTTGGTTAACAACTCTCTTTCCATCTCTGCCTAAACTTCAGTGACAGTATTTGACCTTCACTGCCACTTATCACACATTCAGACAAAGACATTACATCCAGTTACTTTCATGCCATGTATCAAGATTTACCTGGATGCATGCAATGAACGGTGGAAAGTATGACAGGCTCATGCTGAGGAAATTATTGAAGTTGTTCAGCAGCTTCTGGACAATAGCGTTTTTCTCAGAAGGGTTTTTAGATTTTTTTACCTCATGAAAAATTCCACTAAACAAACTGCTGAAAAGTTGCTTGGCAAATGTTGGATCTTTCTGTAAATTACAACAAAAGTGGTAAGGTCACTGAATTTTGCTGTGACACAGCAGGCTAATAAATAAAATTAAAAGACATGATCCACCCGGTATGTAATCCCTAGACACTCTTTGGGAGTGGACTATTTAGTCTGGCATGCATCTCACCTGTGCTGGGAATTACTGTACTACCCACTCATATCCCATTTTAATTCTTCTACTTAAAGAAACTCCAAGACAATGCAGTTTTCAGGCCAGTGTTAGTGGAGAGGGTGGAATTTACAATTTGCACATATTCACAACTCCCATTACAGGAACCAGACACCCAATATCACGTTAGGGACACCACAGTCCATGAAGTGAGTTTCAGAAAAAAAAAGAAGACAGCAATTGTGAGGAGACCTGGTCCTAAAAATTGAGGCAGCTAACAGAGAGACAGACTGTCTGTACAGACAGACAGTTTCATCTGAGACTTAACAGCATTTTTTCAATCCAGAAACACTTTTGTGTGTGTAACATAACCCTATGCATCTTGATCTATCACGGGCCTGGAGTTTGGTCTAACTCTTTACCTAATGCTATTCAGAGAACTTGTGAGTGTGCTACTTCCACCCTTTACAGAGAGATAAGGGGCTACCAAAAGTAATGAAATACAAAGGTAGTCAGGAAGACTGTGACTTCCCAAAGACTGTAAAATGGGATTCAGTCTACTGTTCAATTCAGTCTATAGTTTCTACCACTCTCACGTAGGAAAAGGAATATTAGATCAGCTTTACTGAGCAGTCTGAGTCCAGCCTTAGTCACACTAAGTTCATTTGTATATTTACAAGTCTGTTACAGACATATACTAGATGAGAAATGGCTGTTTTGTTACTGTACAGTGAGATGTCCTTTGCAATAATGTCTGCAGAGACCACCATCGGTTTCTCAAGCAGCGGAACCTGCAGGAAATGGAAAACAGCTGATGTATCCATCCTCAACTGCTCAGGTGAGGCAAGCAACAAAGCCTCGTCTCTTAACACTGCACCAGCACAGGGGAAGGAGAAACACTCCCTCAAAACAGTGTCTTTAAATGTGTATCACAGTGGTTGACTGCAAAACTACAAATCAATTTTCAAAGTGGTTGCTCAGCTACATGACATTTTCCCCACAGGACCAGAAAACTTCACAAATGACCTGTGAAAAGCAGACAGACCTGGGCAAGGCCCTGCAGAGGGGCAATGAGGCTGCAGTATTCAATCTGGATGTCAGGAAGGTCTCCCACTCGGTAACTTCTGTACAAAGTAACCTGGGCATCATACTTCATCTTCAGCTCGGATTTCATCTCCTGAAATGCATTAATCATGTTAAAAAATAGTTAGGAAATGGCCTCAAGCTGTGCCAGGAGAGGTTTAAATTAGATATTATGAAAAATTTTTCACTGAAGGAGTGGTCAGGCATTAGAACAAGCCTCCCACAGAAGTGGTGGAAACACCATCATTGGAAGTGTTCAAAAGACAGGGGATTTTGTTAGTTGTGTTTTGGACTGCCATACAGAACACATTTACAGGTTCTCCCTTGTAGGGTGGGAGGAAATGGTAGCTTTAGCCTGCAAGTAAACATAAATGGGCTAAAATAGGTGTTTTGTGTGGTTCTTCCAGACATAAGTTCTATTTACACAGTTGTCTGCATCTGGAGGGTATTACAGGAGTGTCTCAAACTGGTAGCTCTCAATCCTGGGTTCCTTTGCTCTTGGGACTAAATGCTATCATTTTTTGACAATAATGTATGTTATTTTTAGCAATAGGAACCTCTGGAAAATTGCTACAATGCTTAAAAATACTTAGATTTATTGGAAGTACATAACACAACCAGGAAACCCACAAAGTAGTATGTTTCTGGCCTTGACAAACACTCAGCAAATGATTATTACTGACATTCCTCAGGTTAGAAGTTCAAACCAGTTCTGGTTAGTCCATCAGCTGTACCACATTTTTGAGTTCACCCTTGGATGCTGGATAATGTTCTCCAGCTATTTCTGCAGAATATTGTAGCTCCAAGGCTCCTAGTTTCCAGAATGACAACTGTAAAGGGCTTCCTTAGCTGCTAGGGACTCCATCACATAAAAACACTTCATGCACTTTAAGTGGTAGACTGGAAGTGTTATCATCCAGCTAGCTCTTCTCTCGCCCATGCTAAGTAACATAATTTAGCTTTAAGGCCATAAATAGCATTATTTCCAAATCAAACCTTCTAAAGCTCTTAAAGTAGCAACAAGTACCTTACACAAAGTTACCACGAGAGTTGAAGTACAAGACTTCAAATGACATCGAGACTTAAAGTTTTAAACCCATTTGGACTGACAAACCTGTTCTCTTTTCTGTTCAGCCAGACTTTTTCTGGCATAAATCAGACTGAGTTTGTCTTGGTCCTTCAAGAAACGTCTCCGCAGTCTTAGAATTTCCGCTCGTTCTTCTATACCTAGGGAACATATGATCATGTCCACAGCTTTTCATTTCCCAAGCACACTTCAGATTTAAGGCAAAAGCATCATATAAAAACAAACACCATCTTTGTATTTACTAGCTTACCAGCTAGTCTTTAAATTTCCTAGCAAACAACTCAGTGCAAGGCCTTTTAACAAGACAGCCAATGATGACAAATTAAGTTGCTCTTAGGAGAAGAGGTAATAAGCATTTATATAGAAACTTCAAGTGCATGGATGAGGTATAAAGATCTGTACTGGAAAAGACACTAAAACTCATGAACAAATATACCCCCTATGCCAGATTTATTTTAGACTCTCACAGGTATGCATGGCATTTGAACTATAGTCCAGAAAGTATATAACCCCCTACATAAAAGAGGTGCTAAAAGATATTCAAATATTGTGTAGTGAGAATATTGTACTGTATTTTTAAAGTTACAGTTACAGAACTGCCACTGGATCAACTCCTGCTCAGGACAGTCACAGGGAAAGGCCACACAGACTCAGTTCAGTCCACCTCCTAGAAAAGGAGAGTGAGCAAACAAAAACATACCACCGTAACTGGTATTTGCCTGGGTAGAAGACCAGGGAATAACTGAAAGGTAGACTGACCTCTCTATTTCTGTAGTTCTGCATGAACTACAGTTCACCTGTAACTGTCCTGAAACACCTCTCAGGTACTGAAAAGGTTGATCTTTACAGCTCTATGCCTGAACTCCTAATGTCATCCTTTTGGTCAAAATTTTAATGACAAAGTAGACAAGAGCTAAAGAGGGAGAAGGATCCTAAGTCACTTCAGAGCAGTACTGGTATTTTTCACTTACTGACTGGATGGATGAAGGAGCATTCTCAGAAAAAAGCAAGGACTTCTAATGACAGAAATGGTTTAGAAAACATGTTTAAAGAAATATCTTCTTTAAAGAGTTACATTTAAAACAGAAGGGACAGAACTGTCTGACATTCATGCTCTGAACATCTTAGGGAGAGGTAGGAATGCAGAGAGCATGCCAGTCAGTTCTTTCAATGAGCAACATGTAACTTTACAATTCCTAGCACAATCCTAGCTTTTTGTCACATGTTATGTATCATCACACACGCCTGGAAACAAAATCTCTCAAAGTGAACCTCAATTAGACTGTCTGAAAGATAATGGACTGCCAGCCAAATAACTGATAAAGGATGGTTTATAAAAGTGTACTAATTACATAGAAACTGCACAATAAGGCTTACAGACCTTTAGTTTTGCTGTCCACTTCATCTCCAGGCAAACCCAACCTTTTTTTCCCAAAATCTGGCCCCACTGGTTTAAAGGTTCCTTGTTTAAATTTTTCACTCCGTTTGCTAACCAACAGCATGGATGAAGACAAGGATTCAGAGGATGAAGGAACTGCATACTCTGCCAATGTGTCAATGCTACTTCCAGTTAGCCAATTAAAAGAACTTCTACCACCTGTAAAAAGAAATTGCAAAAAAGCTGTAACATACAGATAAATAAAGTGAAAACATCTACAAAGTAGGTATTTTTTCCCCTCCCAAAAATATAATTTCCTCATGTTGACAGGCACAACAGATTTTAAGCTGTTAGGTAAGACAGTGCTTCTTTTACATTAGGCAGAACATAAAATACGTATGAGACCAATAAAACCAGGATTTTTTTCTCATAACACACACAAAAAAGCCCTTGAAAACAAAATACTAAACATATTTATACTTCTACACTAGAACATCATATATAACAGAAATGACATCATTCCTACAGCAAACAAGAACATTTCAGAAGACACCGGTCTGGACTTACTGCCATGCTGTGTAGGTGTAAATTCATATTGCCTTTGGGTAGCCCTCACTTGCCCACCAACTGACCCAGAAGGAGAAAGGGATCTTTCTTGTGACAAATTCCTGTGGATGCTCTGAGAAGCCTGAGTTTCCACAAACATTGGTGTGAGCACAGTACTTCGGTAACGCCAGCTGGAATCAACTACAAAGTCCTACAAACAAAGAAAGATTTTAAGTAGAACAATAAGGATGGAGGCTTTCTGCATTTCTTCATTGAGTAGGACAGCAGAAACTACAGTCCAGAAACCAAAACACCCTCCCAGGTATAGGGGCAGAACTTGACTATATATAAGAAACAAACAAAAAAAGCCCCCAACAAACCACAAACATGTAGAAGCTCTCCACAGCTCAGTAAAGAAAGCTCACTAATTTAGACTGGTCAGCTGAGGACTGATTTACAGCTCTTGCACCAGTATTCCTGTTTCTTGACAGTATTTCTCCAGCTGATGGTGCTTCTCTCCACTACCCTTTTTTTCAGTATTTCAGTACTCTACAAATCAGCTATACTTGGTATAATTATTTTAATTAATTTTTTTTTAAAGAAACTAATACTATTGCCACCACAAAACCAGCAAATTTCTGACACTGTGCATAACTCACAACTGCTGCACCCATTAACTATGGAGCACAAAACACTTCGAAAAATCTCCTTCATTATGCCCTTCTTTTCTAAGTGGTAACTACATTAAGGAACAGAATTTGTCACATAGTTGCATACAGGACAGCACATTACAATTCACCTGAAATTTGCATTCAGATAGTGGATGCTCAAATATTTTTCTGGAATAATCCGGGCTCCTGCTAGTCATTTCAAGTAGAAAATTTGTGATTAGACTCAAGTACTGTGTTTCAATCTTGGTGGAATATAAAGAACTCAACAAGGACAGCATGCGATCAAGAGTATTTGTGGGCAACCTTGTCTCATGACTCCAAAAATTCCTAACAATTAATCTGCAAAGGCAAAGAATAAAGTTATTCTTGGTTATTTGCAAACATAAAGAAAAATACTTCTAAAAAAGTCAAGTTAAAAAGGAAAAAAACCCAAAAAACCACACCAACAAAAACCTCCAGAACAATAAGCTTTTAAAGCCTTCAACAAACACTTTAATGCCATTAATCTTCCACTGATTTACACTGAATTCCTCATTCATCTACCATGTTCTCTGCCTGATAGTAAAGGTTTACTCTGAACAAAATATTTCTGTCAAGTGTTTTCCTCTTGAGAAGTGCTATGTACGGATAAGCACCAAGATCTCCTCTTCTATCTTTTGCTCCTCCAAGAGAAATTTTAAAAATCCAACATTTAATCTACTGTTGTGTGTTTGTATAGGAGGGTCCTCCTTGTTCAAAAACTCTAGAACATTAATGCAGAATTAGGTTTAACATAGTGAAACAACCTCCCCACAGCTTAGAAGTTCGTTCAAATGCTCCACTTAGATTCGGTGTAAAACCATGGGACACAATTTTATAAACTGGAAGAAAAGGAAATGGTATTATCTCAGTGTTGCTCTTTTACACTGAAATACTCAAAAAACCTCTAAGGATCAACTCTTTTGCTATAAACAAAGTAAGAGAAATGTAGGTATTTTTATTTCAGACAGTTACCACAACGCTCTACTCACTGCAGTTCAGCATTCTCATCAATTAGTCCTTGAAGCAGCATTTCTTTTGCCACTTTGAGTATCTCCTGAGAATCTTCATCTGTTTGACTTTCTGGATCACTGTTGGTAGGAGAAAAATATCTATTAATGACTTCTCTCAAATAATCCATAGCAAAATAAGAGGATGAGGATGGTGAAACAAAAAGGAAGATTATGCCCTCTGATAAAAATCTCAACTTGGCATGACAACATAACATGAGGTCTTCCTTGCCAAAAATGCCTTGTGGAGATCCACTACTTATCAAAGAAATAATCTAATAAGCTAAATAATACATTAGGTATTTATTACGATGTTTGCATGGTTGAATCTGAAAAAACAGGCAGAGAATGCTTTTCACAAGTGATGCTGGAGTAAATATTGCCTGTACTTTTTCTTCACAGTAACTGTCCATTCAAACAGTTATCTTGGGAAAAAGCACATAAAACCCAACTAAGTTAAATAATTCAACAGCACCCCACTTGTCACGTGCCTGTTCCCTATTCTAAGGGGTCAAGCAGAAAGACCATCTTTATACTACCAGACTGAAGGGATCCAGATCACGCCCACGTGCCTTAATGTATCTTCTACCTAAAAGCAAATTTCTTTAATGTATAATTTTCACTAGTTACAAATTCCAGCAACAAGAAAAAAAGCTGGAACATCAAAGTTAAGACCTCTTATGCCATCCTGCTGTGGTGATGCAATGCCCTAGTTCTGGTCCAAGTATTTATCCCTTACTGGAAGTGATAAAATTGCCACCAAAGGCCAGAGCCAGTTACGCAAATCACAGACTCTATTATTCTGACAACTGGAAAAATCCCTCACCAAGCGACAAGAAGTTGGAAGACTCTTACAAACACTTTCACTCTGCCTGTGCAGGGAACACACACCTGTAATTATCGTAAATCCACATCAGGATATCATACATGCGCTGTCGACATATGACAGAAGGGTGAGAAATGAACCCTGTAACTCCAGGCAGAAGTTCTTTAAGTTCTAGTGGTTTTAATTTAGACAGCATCTTGTACACGATATCCAAACAAACCCTTTGTCTTTCATCATCCCTAAAAGAAGAGGGAAAAAAAACCCCAGTTACATTGCTTTTCTCATCACTGCTACACACAGAACCAGAAGATCAGTTTATGTTTTATCAACAGTATTTGGTCTTGCATAAAGGGCTTTAGGTAAATACTTTTGGATTCAACCTAAGAGTAAGAATACAAGTAAACTAATACAGACCTCAGAAATTGACATCCCACTGGTGTTTCACCCTAAGGCTATTTTAGGGGCTTTTGTCTGTTTTTCACAGAGAGCTAACCATCTTAACTCCCAGATTACATTAGCTCAAATTAGGAGAGCAATGACCAAAAAGTGAAGGTGAGTTATAAATTCTTCTGAATGTAAAAATGTATGTTATCAAGAAACTTAACTATCCATCATAATCAATCACTTGACTACTTACCTATGATTCATGATCTGGATAAAGTCTTTACTCTTTAACTGCAAGTGGAGATCAGGAACTTCTTCTGCCCGGCACATTATTACTTCCAGACAATAGGTTTTCATCACACCATGAAGTTTGGGTATCAAAAAGAATACTGCATTCATAAACCTTAATTTAGCCAGAAGCCCACAAAGAAAAGCAAGTTATTCTCTATTATTCCTCTAGATTTACAGTCAACACATCACATAAATCATCACACACCTGTCAGCAAGAGGTGGAAAATTCTTAACAACTTTATTCAAGCACTGAATAAACTTATCATGTTGGGTGTTCTGATGATGTTTTAATTGTTTTATGACACAATCATAAACTGGATCTTCAAGTATCTGAAAATGAGAAAGACAGACAAGGATACCCATGAAACTCATAACCACCTTAATGACACACTGTTTTGCTGCTATGCTGTTTGATTCTAGTGCAATTCACTAGGCAAGATCCATCCAACTCATCTTAACATTCATGGTGCTTCATGGGTCCTGTACACATCTGCCTGGCTGAAACACATGACTGCTGCTTGAAAAACACATTTTTGAGCTTCCTTTGACTGGTTTGGAACCAACACCTTAATTTTGTAGTACAAGTTGCTTAGTGTGCTTATGCAAATATTAAGCAGCTTCTCATTCAGTACAGAAATTTCCAATCAATGAATGTAAAAAACCAAGACATTTTTAGTAAAAAGGTGAAAAACAACCAGCAACCTGCAACTAACATCAAAGAAATAAGCCTTGTTGAGGATAAAATTTAGACCACCTTTTCTCATTTATTCAAAACACTGCTTATAATGGAACTCGGAATACTGAGAAAGACTCACGAAGATTTATGAAATATGCTCTACAAACAGTGAAAGAACAACCAGAATGCAATTAAGTGGGAAAAGAAGTAAGGATATAAGGAGAGAAGGAAGAATAAACTACAAGGTCAGGCTAATACTCTACTTAGCCAACAACTTGGTATTTTTGTCTTGAATAGCAGTTATAGAATTATATTTAGGGGGAACACATGATCCTGGCTGCATTTTGTCCTCCTTTTCTCTTACACAATCCAACATGCATTTGTCATTAGATTAGGGATCTTTGAGTGTACATTGCTGTCTGTTGTATCTAGAACCTGTCCATGACATTTTTTTGTGCATGAATTTCCCTAATTTCTCTTTGACCCTGCTGATCTATTTATCCCTAGAACCTCTTCTGGCACCAGACTACAGAAGTTCACTAACCATTGTGTGAAGAAGTACTTCTAGCATGTGTCTCAAACTGACTTCTGTGATCATCAAGCACAATCCCCTAGTTCTAGTATTGTAGGATTTGGTGAGTAACAGTTTTGCATTCATCTTATCCCTTACCTATAAAAAAACTGGATTCAGATACAGTTATTCAAAAGGTAGCTCCAAACCTCCCAACTTGCCTTTTTTTCCCCTCTTAAAAACCCCCCAATTTTAAAACATACTGCGCTAGTATTGCTGGCTGGCAAAAGCTGAACAAAGCCTCAGAAAGAGATCATTCACTGACAGATCCAAAAGAGTAAGGAAAAAATTCTGCACTTAGTCTGCCCTCAAATTCTTTTCCTGTTGAGTTAGTAGTTTAAATCTTTAATTAATCTGTTGGATAAAGACTGTTGAGTTTTAGATACATCCATTTTTGGATATGAATTGAGTAGTCATACAGACGAATATAAAATTAAGACAGGAATGGTCAAACACAAAATACAGTTCACTTACATTTTCTCTCTCAGCAATGTATTGAAGAGCAAGTCCCAACACTTCTGCTGCAGCTGCGTAAACTTCTTTATACTTTAGTAAGCCCATGTTGCTGGTCAAAGCTTGAAAATACCTAGCACAAAAGATAGACCTGCTGCAAGCCACTACTCCAGCACACAAATTTAAACTGAAGCAAAACAATAATCTGAGCTGCCTAAAGTAATAGTGACTGCTTTCAGAAGAGCTGACAGCACAACATGGATTTTCCACTTGCACTGCCTCAAATCCCTGCTTTAGCAATTCCTGACTCCAATAATGTCCACAAAACTGCAACCCTGGGGCCCACCGTAAAAAAGAGTACATTCTTCTAGATATTTTCCAAAATAAATGTGGTCTGCAATTTGTAGCTAGGAAAGTATTACATCTGCCAGATGATAACAAAGGGATGATGGGAGGGACAAGGGATTCCAAAGAACAAGCTCCCATACATCGTGCTGACAAATTAAACTTGCTCTCTTTGGCTTAAGATTTTTTCAAGATCATTCACAAAAAATCTGCATTTCTCACCTGACACGATCTATTTCACATTTTGGGTCAAAGGGTGGCATATTGTTAGCAAGAACAATTCCCAGCAGCTGAATTCCCACTGAATTGTCCTTTGTATCAGGGTCTCCACCAGAAAACTTTTCAAATATTAAACTGTTGGATAAAAACACAAAAGCAGTGATAGACATTAAAATCCCAAAACAGACGCACCCTAAATCACTCACTGCCTGTGTATACAGGGATATATATGCACGTGTACAACCCACCAAAGGGATACTGTCAGAAAGCAGTAAATATTTAGCTTTAATGAAGAAGTTTTTGCAAAGAAACCCACCCCAAAACAACTAAAAAGAGATTGTAACCCCACACAAATGCTTGACGAGTTCTGGAGCATGGCAGATAGCAGAAGTCTTACTAAGAAGGCACCAATATTCAATGACAATATCCAAAACTTCAAATAAAAAACCATCTTTGTAGAGATTACTACTGCTTTTAGTTGCTACTGTCATAATCCTTTACATATTTTCCCATCTCTCTCCTTGTTGCTTTTCAAATTAATCTACAGTCTTTGGAGAGTTTGATTCTGAAGTTCTACTGTCCACTTGAGGGACAAAAAGTTTACTATAGCAGCTGAATTTACCTTCCCATGTCCTTTGATACCCTTCACTTATATTTTTGAAATACTGATAAAAGAAAGCAGTTTTCCAAATGTTTACCTGTAAGGTATGGAGAGACACTTCTTCCAACACTCTATAACTGTCTTTATGATTTCCAGATTGTGTCTGAACACAGCTTTTTTTGGGTGAAAGGCATTTTTCATCAAGAATTCAAGCAATCTGTTAGCTAAAATCTCATCCTTAATATTCCCCTACAAAGACCAGGAGCAAAAATAACCATAGTGACTCCGAGAAGATGTATTTTACGAAACCAAGTAAGTAATCAAGTTATGTTTGAAGTTAATATGTAAAAGAATTGTAAAATGTAAAAGTGGACTGATGCATAAAATTATTTAAGAGCATAAAAACAAACTCAGTCATTCTTTACCAAACAGCCACAATAATAATAAAAATGAATTTCACATTTCCTTACTTTGGGAGTGGCTACACTTGTCCAGGAAAGGATTGTAACTACTATTTCCACTACCATGTAATGAATCCCTTCACCTCCATTATTTCCAGAAACAACAAGTTGCAGCAATGGACCAAGCCAGTGCTTCGCATAAGGCCGGAATACCTACAGAGAATCAATGATAAAGTACAAATTACCCAAGTATTCAGCAACCTGCTGTTCAATAAACATTACAGGTAAGACTGCTAGACCAACCTCTTTAGCACTTTTGCTCAACCTTCGAGGCAACAACCATAAAAAATTTAAAATAAAAAGTATCCATAACTACACTTCTCACTTTTGCTTAGAGACCTTTAACCACAGAAAGTTAATTATTTCACCAGGGCACAGATAGTACGGCTCTCACATAGAAAATCTGTCTGTAGAGGATTTGAAAGAGTATGCCATTCATCTATCCTTCCATTTCAGACAGCTTTACTAAGAAAGTAGCATTAAATGGGTATAAAGTTTCTTGAAATATTTCTGAAATTCAGCATTTTTGGATTTGGAATATTCCAGACAGAACCACTATACTTTAAAATAATTGTATGAAATAGCTTGAGAATGTTTTACCCAAGAATGTGAGCTGGAAAACGTTTCTTCTCAAGCAAAGACATGTTATGCCATCTTAGTACCTTTCTGCAACAAATTTAACTCAAAGTGTTTCTATAAGACTCATCTGTGACCATTAATAAAACACTGTATTTGCTGTGAAGATGGAAAGTATAATCAGCCACACCTTTTGCATAAGTATCAATGAATACATTACTTGTGGTTTCCAGAAGACACATATGGTGGACACCCTCTACTTATAGAAGTAGAGTATGGGAGAAAAAGTATTAATAATACATTCAAAATACTTGTACTATCTGGAATTTTGGGCCATAAATGCACTCCCTTTTATCACAGCAAACTACTCAATTTGAATGCCCCCAAGGTCTCAGCTGATGAAATATTTTACCCTGCAAGAGTTACACAGTTTATATTATGAAAAAAAATTACTCACATCCTCAGTATTAACAATAAGTTTTGCTATGAAGAGGCGAATATTTAATGGTACTGATGGGTTTTCTAATTTGCCATGAAGAAATTTCATCCAAAGAGGAAGAGCTACTGGAACTGTTCCCTGAAATTTAGATGAGATGAGAAAAAGTCAAATCACTTCTTGCACCAAACAGGCTTACCAAGCCAAAAAGCCCCAAGCTCAAACCACACAGGTTTCACCATAATATAGCCAAAAAAATGAAAAAATGAAAGGATTCAATCATGACTCTCTTTTCTTGGTAGCGTTAATGGAAAAATGCCAACTTTTTAGCTAATACTGGCCTCCTCCACTTTGGGTGTGATCTGGTTCCTCTGCATATGTTTAATCAGAGTGGTCATAGAAGCCATACATTCATGTTGGTTGAATTCATCCATTTCCAGTTCCATCTCATCGTTTAAAACCTTGTATTCTGTGGGCTCCTTAATTAAAAAAAAAAAAAAAGCGTTACTATGATTAATAACAACACTGCATTTTATTTTAAATCCCAATCATGCCATGAGTCATCCTGATCTTATCTGTGCTTAGATTTCACTACACACTTGGTGTGTGCAACAGGGAATACATCAAACGTATTGTTCAAACAGACACCTCCCAAATGCACGCAGCAGATCTGCACGTCCTTTACCTTTTGTGCCGACAGATGCCAACTTTATGTTACTCTGACTTTACTACCTGCCAGGACAGGTGTGGCAAATGCTGAAAGCAGAGGAGGAGTTAAGCTGAACCTCACAGAAATGATTTCATTTCATAGCTCAAAGAATGCGTTAACACATGAGGGAAAGCTCTACTTCATTGGATGTGTTGTTTCACATTGACTAGCATCTGCAGCAGCTCTTTTCAGGGACACAGAGTTAATCACAAAAGAAAATTGTTTAGTTAGAAATTACAAAATTACTAGGCAAACCAGAAGCGTATTTTCTATCTTGCTTAACTTCCCTGCAGCTAAAACACCTCCTCGCTCCAAAACATGGAAACAGTTTATCTTCACCAATGTTAACAGTTATTTTGACAGATTGTGTCTTCAGTGTCTATGATACTTTTACAAGCTGTCTGTTTCACACCAGGTATCTTATTCTATCAGCATTAGGGCTAGTGAGACATCTTTTGATTGCAGAAGGAACACAACTTCAAGTCTTCAAAGAACAGCATTTAATATCTCCCAAAAGCAACAGTTAAATACAAGCTGCCACAACAGAAAAGCAAAAACAATTGTTTGATTATTTATTCCATGCAAATGATACAGCCAGTTCTGTCACAGACCAAAAGAGGGCAACGATGAAACCTGATGGCTAACAGCAAAACACAACCATCAGAGGATGTGCCTGAGTGCAGTCACAAGCCATCATTTTACAACTCAGGCTGGACTTCACTCACACTGCTCAGCTTTAGAAACCCAACAGGGCATTGTTTTTCTCCAGCTGTAGACACTGGAGAGAAGAACTAAGAAAAGTGACTGACAGAAAACAGCTCAAGTCCCCTCCATCATCTTCTGGAGAAACTCATTCTCAATCAGGTAGCACAAATACAGAAGACTAGAAATTTCTCTTTCTCAACCCCAATAAATGCATGCAATTGCTCAAAAGCATAAAACTTGTCTTTCTCACAGCCCATAAGTCATTAAATTACCTTTCTCCTGAAACGAGTGCTGCTAGCTGTGACATCTTGGGAACTATAAGAAAAACCTTGGACTCCAGTAGAAAAATCAAACTGACTCATTTCTTCACTCAAACTGCTATCCATCATGTATGATGAAGAAGCTAAATACTTGGGCTCATCTAAACAGGAGAGAAGAACAGTCCATTAATCAAGGTAATTACAAGCTTTTACTGCCCACTAAAACTTGAGGGTAGGTGGGAATTGATTGTTAGATGAAATACATTGAATGCTTTTATTTGTTCCTGCTACTGTAGAAGCCAACTAAGAACACATCAAGAAACACTGTAAGAAAGGTAAGAAAGCATTTCTTTCATTGCCATAAATAAACTTTCATACCCTGGCTGCTATTCCCTGCATCCCTGGCCTCCTTCCTAATAGCAATGTACCGCTTCTTCCTTTCCAGAGGCACCTAAACAGCAAGAAATAAAGTTCTAATTACTTAATTTTAAAAAATAGTTAATTAGTTAAAAAAAAAAATTACAGTTTATTTACACTTATTTATTTACTGGGATACAAAAAAAAAGATCAAAACCATTTAACATGAATGGAAATCTCATGTTGTAAATGATTATTTAGTGCTAAATGAAAACAACAGAATTTTTTATTCCTACAGCTGTTCACTGTCAAAATAAATACACTAAAAAGTATGTTAAAAGTATACACACTGCAGGTCCGTTACAAATTTCAGGTCTGGATTTCTCTCAGAAAAATGTATTTTAAATCATTAGAGGAATACTCCATTTTTTGTATCCGCTACAGAACCCTCTTTCTCCATATGTGAGAACTGACCTGGTCTTCAGTAACTACACTGTTAACTCATACCCTTTTTTTACTTGGAAATACTAAAGGCCAGAAATTTCACTCACCTCAATTTCAACAGGAAATGTATACTGACGCTTCAGGTCTATCAAATTTTCAAAAATCAGCAAGTTCTGCAAACCGAAGCATGTTTGGAAATAGCAAAATTATAATGCTGCACACAATAACAATTGCTTTGAATGTATTTCTTCTTTAAGGAAATTCAACAGATCAATGTACAACATAGGAAGTATGGCATGTTTTCTCTTCTACATCAGTACTCTAAGAAGAATTTTGCTATTTAACTACTCAAGAATTCACGGCACATAATATACTCTGTAAAAAGGTCTCTCTTATTCAAGTACATTCCAAGCCTTGGAGAACTTAAACAATAGGGGCTTTTTCCTCATATTTTAGAAAATCAATTGGGAGTGGAAGGAAAACAGTATTACTACTTCACTCACTCCCAAACAGTTGGTAAAACTGTCATCAGCTACCACTCCTTCTATTGCCTCACTGGGTAGTTTGTTAGTATAATTGCATGTCATTCAGGTTTCATTCTTTGATTTATTGCAATCAGGTAACATCACTTTGTGTCTCATGCTCTGGAAGCCTTCTAACAGCAACAAAAGCTTCTCACCTTTTCTGATTTTTCTGAAAAAAGAAAGCCTTGATAAAATTTACTTTCAGTAAAGACACAACTGATGACAGCAATAGCACAATTATATGCTGCACAGTGATACTGTCTCCTCTTCTCCAGCAGTTGACTCTCTCCTGCCATATTTTCTGTAAATGCATCGTAGCATGACCTTGAAATACAAACAGGCAAGAAAACACCATTAGAAGTCTTTTATTAAGCAGTACAAGAAGAGTTCCAATCAGAGACCAGTGAATCAACAGAATTTCAAGGGAGCAGTATCCGATTAAATCACCTCAGACTTGTTCAAGTATTGGAAATGGAACCATTCAGCAACGACAAAGAAAACTTCCCCAACTATTTACACAGGAGTCCTTAATGTCAGGAATATGATGACAGGTAATGTTCAGGTAAGATGAATACATGTTTTGATGCATACATAAATTTCTCTCATGGTCCTTTGCCAAGAATTATGAATGGACACGCATGCTAAGGTATTTTATGGATTAGCTGAAGAAAACCAGTTTAGATGTGATTTTTAAAGGTCTTTGGCAGAAAGCCATTTATAGGTCTGCAAATCATAGCCAAGAAATTCTTTGAAGTCCTCATAGGACATAGTATTGTAAAACAAAAATTAAAACAAAACAAAGCAAACAGCAATTCAGGCATCTTCTGGTTTTCTCTGAATATTAAACAAACTAAACAATACTAATTAACATACATATCTAGTACTTATCTTTTGTCCCCCTTTGCAGTGATGATTAAGCCAAACTACTCCTACTGGGTGTGCTGCTGTATTATGAATTGTAAATGAAAATCCATCCTGTCTTCTCATCAATCATATCAGTATCAGTTTTACAACACAGAACCATACTCCACATGAAAGTGTGAGTATGCTGAAACTGAAGTTGTGAAAACACAAATTAAAGGCCAAGAATCATACTGAAGAGGTGAAATAAATGCACAGGCTTAACAAATTAAAAAAAGAAAAGGACAAAAGCAGGGGCAAAAGTTATCCTGACATAGGACTGTAAGTTTACACTGCAGATCATGCTATCAATGCAAACTCAATATTGTGTATTTCATTTAAAATCAAACGTTATGTAAGAGATGACATTTACCCTTGAATAAATCCATCTTCTGCTTCATATGGCCTACTTAAAAAAAGCAAATCTGGCCAAAACCTAACGAGAAACATAAAGTAATAAAATAAACAATAGTCTTACTTTATTAATGTCTTGGTAAGTTCATTTCCTTCTACACTCATGGAGCCACAGTAAGCTTGGTTAATTTTAGAGTCCTTGGAGTAAACTTCCTCTTTTGAAAGTCGCACATACATCACTTCTAGCAGCTTGTAATACCCCATTTTCTTGGTGACTTGTTTATCAAAAGTATATTCATGGGACTGGAAACAAATAAGCAAAATTTGGATCTTGTCCTTTCTAAATGGTTCCACAGTTACTTTAAGGTTCTCTTAGACAGCCTTTAGCTTACTTCTACCTTCTAAAAGAGGAAAGAGCTGACAATAATAAAAGACTGACAGACTTTGAGTTCCTGTGTAGTACAGTTATTAAAACTGTGTTGACCCATGTTTGTCTGGTGAGCTGTGTTAACTACAATTGACCTAAATTATTATAAGGATACTGGAGGAAAATAAGCAGAGTACCAAGTGACAGCTCAGCTTCACAACACATGTAAGCAAAACTCACACCTGTCACTATCCTTGGTATCATTCAATTCATGAGTTTCTTTCTGCACCTCATTTTGGTACCAACATTTACAGCAACAGGAACATGGTGGGGGTGACCCTACATAAATCTTAGTTTTAGCATTTTGTTTCAATAACTATTACTAAACACGGGTCATTTCAGCATCTTGCTCGTCCTACTGCCTTTGAACATCTGCACCAGAAAAACCATGGGAGTGAAGAACTATAGCAAGAGCAGAGACCTCCACTGGCAACAAGATCATTGCACACAACTGTATTCTTAAATTGGAAGACAGCCTGTAAATAGAGAAAGGAAGAACTGTGCTCCTAATCCCTTGCAGAAGTATCTTTGCAATGATTACAGATGTATTTCTTTCTCTAAAAGTAATGTACCTAATTTCAGAGCTTTCATTATAGAGGTTGAAAACCTCTCCAAAAATGTAGTAACAGGCTACAATTTTATACAGCTTTTATATTTCGAGGTTAAAATGGGTTTTTGCTTTTGACAGAACTTCAGACCCCTTTAGATATATATAGCTAACATTCCAACTTCAATTTTTATACACAATAGATATGCAAACATGCATTAACTCCAAAGGAAGAGTGTGTTGGGGAATAAAGAAAAGCTTATCAATATAAAGAAAAGCTTATCAATAACAATCAAATTATATAACTGGCACATGCTTCTGTTCCAGGATACAGAAAACTAGAAAGGAAACCCGTTTTATCAGTGTTTCATTCGAAGTTAAGCAAAATGTACATACCAACATCAACATTTTATTAGACCTTCCCTAACCCTAAAAAAAATAATTTAAAAAAAGTAATTCATACCTTTGTAAACCTAGAATTAAGTGTATCCATAGCCTCTACTATAATCTTGCCAAAGAATTCTCTCAGTGCATCCAAGCTGCAGTGCCACAGGAGAGTGAGGAGGGACCGATCCACAAATGCTTGACGAGCAGTATTTGAAAGAAGTTCTTCATTTCGGAACATTTTGTGAACAGTGTCCAACAGTATCACTTGTTTGTCAGTGGTGCTCCTAAACAAGATGGAAATCTCAAGATGAAAACTCTTTTACCAGACTTCACTTAAAATCTCAAATCCTTAGGACTTTTAAATTTTTTACTGTCTGCATTCATACCCTCTTGGATTATCCTACAAGACATGCAAGATCAGGTTGAACCACCAAGTATTACGCACCTCTCAAAAAAACCCACCTCAGCTTCTTAGGCTGCAAGAGATGGCAAACTTGTTTGTGTATCTTTAATAATTTAATCCTAAAGCAAACATTAACTTTCTCAGGTCCTTTTCACTGAGAAACCTAAAAAAAATATATATATTATCTGGAACATGTGAAGGATGTTGGCAAACCAAAGGAAAAAAAAGAGCTGTGGCTATCAAGCATTCCACTACCAGATGATCTGTTGTTCTGAATAATTTTACTAAAGCTAAAGATTCAAAAATGGGATTTGGGCATAAGGTAAATGACTTTTTCAGGAAATAACATGCTCCACAATTGTGGAGCCCATCAAAACCAGAATGTTGGTTTTGGAAGAGATACTGAATACCTCTTCTGTGGACAGAGCATGTTTGAGTCTACAATTTAACACCCTGGAAATATTCAAGTAAGTAAGTGCATTGTTGTAGTTTCGAAGGGGTCAAACAAATGAACTCTCTGTCAATTTAAGTACTATCAACTTAAGTGATCATATAGGGATAGCAAATATATAACAAACAAGTACTATTGTCAACTGGATTCTCTCAGAACAAGCTTATTTACAGAAGGCTTTCCAAATTTGCACAGGCACTGGACGCGTAATCTGGAAACTGGTGCCACTTGTTCACACTTCGGAAATACTTTGAAAATGTGAAGACAAAAGCACAACCTGAATTAAAACTATTATGCAAAACTTTATAGTGTAAATCATCACTCTTATAAGGACAATAAAATACAAGAAGCACATTTGCTTCAGCAAAAATTCAGTGAGAACAAGCACAAAATCCAGTGGACTAAACCAACCTTCTGGAAATTCTTTTGAAGCTGGCTTGAAATAAATCCTCCATGAAATGTCTGTGATCCCTACAGAGGATTTCTGTCATCAGTTGCAACAACATTGGACTCTGAGACAACTCTAACGCATCTAAAAACTGAAGAAGAAGCAACATGTAACATGAAGAGCAACACTGGATCAGATCACTTCCATCTAATGATTAATACTGATCAGAAGCAGATGCACAGAAGTGTGTGCTTATTTAACGTGCTTCTGTAGATTCAATTTCTGGATAAAGACGTAACCCAGAAACAGGCAAACTGATCCCCTCATGTAAGCTCAGAAAATATCTCTTTAATTCCAGATCCTCTGAAACATTGTTTCTAGACACAGTTCACTTCGGCTTCTAATTATGTTTTGTTAAAAATACTGACCTTCTTAGTGCAGTCTACATAGTTATTGTGCTTCAAAGTTCCTTTGGGAAACTCATCAGACCTCATGGGAAAATTGAAAGCTACAAGTTGATCCAGAGCATTCTTAAGGTCACTAAGCTTTTCTCCTGTCAAATTAGTGAAGAACGGGAGAATTATCACTGCTTGGCCCTGAAGAAAAAAAATAAACAAACATTAAAAAGATACAGTTTCACACTAAAAAATAAGTTATTCCCTAACTATGGAGCCAGGTGAACAGGACCACAAAACAGCAGCAGTGTCTGTTTTCACCGATTCAATGGCTCAGTGTACTAATAAAAATATGTTATGTAGCTGCTCATCTTTTCAGATACTGGTTCAGAGAACAGCCTTTAACTGTCAGGTCACTGCTGAGTGAGAGTTAAAAGCTAATTAATATCTCATGGCTGACATGGCTATGAATAATATCTCATTGCTCTTTTAAGCAACCATTCAATCTCGTACAAGTCACTGATTTAATGCATCATCTTGCAGCCAATGCAAAATCCCGAACTTTATTTATTTTGAATGCATAGGAAAGTACAAAACTCTGTCTAATTAAAGGCAGGCTGACTGAGAAGTAACTATGCAAAACGTTCATAAGTATAAAATTTTTTATTATTCTAGTCCAACCTTTATGCTCCAGCATCTTTCATAACTCACACTTCCACTCTGCAGTACTTTATCTCCCTCTCCTGCCCAAGCTGCACATAGCAGCTACTCCATTAGTACTGGTCTCACACTTGCAGACACAGACATTCAATCTCGACAAATACTCATAATATGAGCTGTAGGAATTGCCACTCCTTGCTAAAAGCCTGATTAGCTGTCATTTCTCCAGTGAACACCTGGGAGTTCAAGACAACTTGCAACTGATGGTAATTCTTCTTCCTAACAATTACATTCCTTTCTTTTGATCAAGGGAGAAAAAAAGAGCACCTTAAACCAAGACATGACATCTGTGATAGTGTCTTCTGTCTGAAGAACAAAAAGGATGATTTACAGGTTTTAGGATGTTGAACAGAAGAATAAAAACCCGTAAGTCTGTGATAAAAATTAAGCCAAATAACAGAGAATTCCATGAACAACTAACATTCTAACCTGGGGAGGGTAGGGAAGCTGAAGAAGTGAGCAATTTACCTTAAGATTTAAGCCTAAATTCTGATCAATAAGTAGACTGGTATAGGTATTAAAAACAGCTGTAAATGCTTCATGATTGGTATTGAAAGAAACTGAAGAGTCTATCTGGAAAGACAAAAGAAATAAAAAAGTTAGTTTGGGTTTTTTTTAACTAGTCAAAGAGATTTGTATTAAGGAATAATCAAAAGCCCTTGAGCTAGATTTATTTATTTCCAAAACCACACTGAATTAACAGAAACCACATACAGAGTAATTTTGGTTTTAAAAGAAGAACTAGAAAAGCTCCTACACAGTATAAACAAAATCATAATGTTGGATATTTTTCAATTCAAAAAAATATTAAGTTCCTTCTGAAAGCCGAATTTCCTACTGGTCAGTTCACTGCCAGCTAATACAGCAATACAGTTCACATTCTGTGTCCCAACACATACCTGTAAAACAATTCAAATTTAAAATAATTAAATTATAAAAAATAAAAATTCTGCTCAACAGTTGATCTTTGAGCATCTTTGTGGACAACTACTTTTACAAGTTCCCACAAAAATCCCAAAAGGATAAGTAGATAATTATGTTTTCAAAATAAGGGGAAAAAAAACCAGACCAAAATCTCAATGTCACAAAAATTAAGTGTTTAAAATAAAGATAATTCTGCAGTCTGTTAATATGGGTAGAACTCCTCCACTGTGACTTTCTGGATGCCAACATGACAAAGAATGTTATCAGAGGCTGCTCAGAGTTCACTCTCTCTACTTCTACCAATTCTCCAAAAGGAAAAGAGGCAGCTAAACAAGAACAATTAAATGAGAACAATTAAAAAAAAAAAAAAAGGTGGTAGGGGGAAGAAGAGCAGTATCTAGTAATTTCCACCTGTCCCAAATTTTTTTGTCCTTTGCTAATAAAAACTCAGATTCTAACATTGTCCAACTTTTCCCTTTTTTCCCCAAACATAAAACATTTGACTTAAACAGCATTTCTTGAAAATAAGATGCAATCCCTACATAACTAGAAAGGTTACCTGAATTTTATAAAGCAGTGCATACCTGCAGAACTTTAGCCAGCAGGGTCAAGACTGCCATTTTGCTCTCAGCAGATGAACCTTTGGCCCACCAGCTGTCCAGTTTCTCCCAGTTTCTCAGCACAGCTGTCACCAGTTTTGCTCCTTGCTGCTTGCGCACAGCACGGTCCCTAAAACTCTGATCTAACATGCCATTCAAAATGCTCCCAACCTGGAAGGAAAAGCAACAGGTAAGATTCTTGCATCCCAAATGAAAGGGTGATAGGATCACTTCAGTGGTATGGGCAGTCATAAAAAAGAAGAATCACAAAGCAATGCTAGATTTAAATCTCAAAAGGATGCAGAAGAAAGGTCTCTGCAGGAAATTAAAAGCACACCCTTCTCAAAAGAAAAGGCACCTCTCCAATTTATTCCTGTTTCAGAGAGCAGTGCAGCAATTAGTTCCGATACCTTTTGTGTATATATGGAGAAATAAATGATAATCCAGAATAAAGATCAATACTTGGTAATTTTAGTAAATGCAAAGTTGAAAAATAGCACATATGCTAACTTATTCACATCCATTTTGAAAAGAAAAACAACCCTTGCATAGCAGGTATGAACTAAGTATGCTTGAAATCTCTTTTCTTCAAAAACTGTTAGTCACTATCATCAATCAGATAGACTTAAAAGAGTTAATGTATTATGGCATGCTCCACACCGGAAACACTAGATAATCATCACCAGAAAGAGCCTTTTAAAACATACACATTCCTCTACAGTCTAACTGAACAATTTTTAGTATGACCAAAAATGATGCTGCAAGTGTTTTAAACTACTACTTGGATGCAGCACATCTAAGCATAACATTTGGGATTATAAAAGAGCCAATTATTTTAAAAGGATGATTCTACTTTGCTGAGCATCTTTTAAATCAAAAGGAAAAGCAGGCTTTCCATCTGTCTTTTTGACCCTTCTGTTATCAGAAGCAGTGAAGGAAGGCTTCTCAGATCAAAGCTTCCTTCATGGCACTGAGTTCTATAAGTGCAGTAGACAAACAGGAAGAAGCCTGTTGAGCCAAACAAGCAGTGCTGAGACTGAGTACATGACAAAGTATTTATTTCAGCTCAGGAGGGTTGTGTGTGTGTATGTCTTTCTTTTTAATACTCTGATCTAGCTCTACCCTGGTCCTGTGGACTAAATGCCCATTAGTAGCTGGAATTTGTTTTTCAGTTTAGTTTTATCCAAAACAAATCCAAGCCACATGCTCTGGGACCATTCTGCAATGAAAATCAAAGCACAGTAAATGGGTCCCTCCTTTGAAAGGACATTTTTCATCTGAAATACTATGCAAAGACATCCTGAAATACATAGATTTCAGGATAGGTAATACGTAAGCACTTGCCACTCAGTTTGATGTGAGATCGTGGAGTAATGCCAGTTTGCCACAGATCATGAAGGTAGTGCCAGTAGGTCAAGACAAAAAAACCCCAAAAGCCAAACCAAAAACTATCAATGCATTGCTGTCTGAAATTCAACCCAATTCACTTTTTTCCCCACTACACACCCTATCTCTAACAAAAATACAATTGTTACTTCTAACATTCCCTTTTGACTTTGTCCTTTTAAAGAGTAAGTCTAAAACATTCCCTTTTGACTTTGTCCTTTTAAAGAGTAAGTCCAATACCATTTGAGGATTGCTGACAGATGATTCCATAAGTGGGACTATCACATCCAGGTTTTCCAGCAGCTGTTGATTGATGGTTTCTGAGAACAGGCTGTAGAAATACTGTCCATGAGAGAAATTCATCAGGTGGTTCTGGGATGCTCCTGATAGTGGCACAGATAACACTACTGTGTTCAACAGCAGACTTACTAGCTCCTCACACTGTGAAAATTAAGGTATAGAGACAAGAGTTATCTCAAGGACATTACATTTCACTTAAAAATTTCTTAGAAAAGCACACGATTTTTTTTTTAAAGCTATCATCCCAAACATATTTATTTTGTTTATTTTATTTTGAGTATTGAAACTGGAGAACCATGTCCTACCTGCTCATCAATAGCAAAGGCCAGCTGCAGAAGCCTATCAGCTAATTGCTTACTGCTGATGTCTAATGATGGAAGGGATATCCTTTCACCCCCAGGTGCAATGCCTTTATAAACAACTGAAAGAAGCTTGGAGCCAACTAAATGAGGCCCTTCATCCTATGGAAACCACAAAAGAAGTGACAATCAATAAAAGCTGAAAAAAGGCATTCCAATCCATCTGTATAGTTAATTAAAACACCTGAACTGCCAATCATTTCCTTATAAAGCAATGCAAATACAGCATGACAAGACACCTTTCTAACTCGGGGATAACATTTTAAATGAGACAACCCTATTGTGCACAAAGTTCAGAACAAACTAACAGTAATTTGAAAATCTTCCCAATATTCTGATCCTCCTCCACCTTCTCAGGTTTACTTGACTACAGAAGTAAAATGAACAGCTAAGTCAGGATGGGTGGGACACAAATGGTAAACCATGTGGCTCCTTGATTATCACTATACTGCAATCAGAGATCTAGATTTGGTTGATATAGAGGATGGATAGCACACAGAAATGAAATATTTTGTTACTTGTTAGTTTTGCTCAGCCTTGTTAAGCCTGATTCACAAGTTCTCAGTCTTTGTGGCTGTTGCATAACCTGATTTCCTTCAATTACCCAAAGCAGAGATTTACTACAATCAGAAACTTAGTAGAAGGAATTTGAGTAATTTAGCCTACATCCTCACACTTCAGAGCTCTTTATCCTGTTTTCCTGCAATTCAGACCCACTATGTTGCTTCTGATCAGACAGGACATATTCCTTTCCTAATTTCCCTCATCACTTTGAATGGTCTCTGTGTAAAAGCTGTTAAAAAAATGCCTCCTTTATAGGATAGCTAATCCTGATTTTTGAGCTTTCAGTCTTGTGAAGCTCACTGAAAGGAAGCTTGAGAATCTACATTCTGATTTCCAGAGTCTGGAGCCAACCAGAGAAAGGCTAATATAATTTTAAAGGTTGTTCAAGCTTTTTGTGCTACTAAGATTTGTAGAATAACCATAAAACATTTATTTTTGATCCCATTCAACACTAGCTTTTCACTGTTGATCTCATTTTAAACAACTTCATCTGATCTGTTCTCTCTTTATATCATGGTTTTTTACACAGGAAAAGCTCTTTACAATATACAAATGTTCACTATTATTTTCTGTATTAACAATTACCTGACCATGAAGAACGGAATGAAGCAGGCCAGATTTCTGGAGCTGCTTGCAGGCAGCAAGGACAGCACTAAACCTAACTTGATCAAAACGTGCCTCTGAATTAAAGAGATCAACAGAATAAAGGTCCTCAAGGCTAGAGAGGAAAGAGAAGCAATAATGTTACATTAGTGCATCCACAGACAACATTATTTACTTTCCATTTCTCACAGTGAGTGTTTGTTCTGGACTCATGCTTACCAGAAAGCCCCTACTTACCTCTGTGGTGTGATTCTTTTTTTTATGCACAGTTTCAAAGATTCCTGATAGGGAGATCTCATCAGAGCTTTCATGAGTCTTACTGAGATATCTGGGAGGTTTTTCATGACTTGCACATCAGCTGTGTTAAAGCCTACATGTGATGGATCACACACTGTCATCACCACAAGCTCTATGAAGCTTGCATTTAGCAGTTTCTTCTCAAGCAGCTGGAAGGAAAAAAACCATAAAATAAAAACTTGAAAAATTAATTTAGATTTCTCTATTTAATTCTTCATAACTTACCATTAATCCTATCTAAAATGAAAACAAACATGAAACAGTACCTATTCTCACTGACTTTCCCTATTGAAATGTCTGACTTTCAATCATTTATGCTAATGCACAGAAATGAGGTATCTATAGAAATAGACATAGGATATATGCTATCCCATCAAACTGCAAGTAAGACCTTTTAAACCACATAGGCCTGTTTCAGTCCTGACTATACACCTGTAAATCCTGATGTACACCTCTGTACACACTATCAGAGAGATTTGCTGAAGAGACAATCACAGTCTCAGAACTAAACTTGGCAGTGTAAATTTCCTAAGAGACTCAGAAGTACTACACTTTATATAGTTAAATATGGTTTATATTGCATCAAATACAGACACCAATAGAGGGACAAATAGAGAAAGTGAAATAGAGGAACCTGAATATCTATACTGAATTCAAGAAAGGCAGATTGTGTTAATTCTTTCTGCCTTTTAAGCAGCTACCACCTCCACACATTTAATGCCATCAGGAATCATACAGGAACTAATCATTGCAAGTACTCCATATACAGAACACATATATTTAACCACATATAAAATTTGAATCTTTTATCCACTACAGATATCAGAGCTACCTCCCAGAAATCCTGCTGGCACATTTCCAGGATCACGGTGACAAACTCCATGATCCGGACGATAATGGTACACTTGCTGTAGTTGTACATGTCTCTCTCCTGTGGACTGAACGTGCTGCCTTTCAAACTGCAGTCAAAGCACTGCTCTGCTGCGTGGATATCATGCAAAGCAATAGTGTCAAGGAAGAACTGCACGGCTTCCAAGAACGAGGAGCTTTCATTTACACCTAGAAAGAATCACACTTAGTTGAAATGATACAGCAGCTCTCAATTTAAAAATATTGTCATTCTTCCATGACTGTTTCATGCTTGGAAGAAAACAGTCAAATTGAGATGACAAACAGAGAGATGAACATCTCACACCAGTGTTTTCTGAAAGCTCTATGCCAGTTCTAAATATTACCATTCTGGGCAATAGAATAGCAGGGCAGCTTTGTACTTAGTGATCACTCCAGAAACTGACCACTACAAGCACTGATTAATGATGATGATGATGATGATGTAGGCTCACGTAATGAAATGGATAAAAAATTTAAATCCCTAATTTTGCATGACTTAGCCTTATGTTAGCTGCATCCAGCAATGATCTTACAGTACTGTTTTAAACCAAGAGAGACATAACACTGACAGACAGACCACCTGAAACTTGTACAAGACTATGAAACTGTACTATCGGTGAACAAAAGCATTTTGTTTAGACTTGCAAGAATAATTGAAAGAAAAACCTTTTGGCAGACCCAATGGCTAAACAAGGTGTTAATTATTTTACCTGATCAAAATTCAAACACAGGGCTTTTGGACCTGACGCAATTGATGCATCAGGAACTGAAGAAAGGTAACATGTACAGGGCTTGAATTAAAAAGATGACTTCTTTCACTGTTTTCTGGTAGCTTCCTCCAGATATTAATAAAGAGCAGGTAAAAAGCTTTGGACAGATTTAAAGAAAAATATGATAAAAATCTATTGCTCTTCTGAGCAGTGGGATTTTAGCTGTACAGAATAATTTTTGAAGATGAGATAGAGTAAAAGAAGTTGCTGATAAGTGGATGACTCAGAAATGCAAAGATGCATTTCTAAGGCTAAAAAGAAACATTTTAAGATTCACAGTACTTCACAAAAAAACCCCCATCCCATTACAGCTGTCATGGGAAAACTTTGGGAGAGTTTGTAAAACCATCTATTCTACATTTGAAAAAAAAGCTTCCAGTCCAAGTTAAGAACTCATCTTGGGTGGGCTTTATGTAACACACACGAATGAACCCAATGCAACATTTAATCACTCACCCAGTATTTCATAAGGTTTGATCATCTGCAGCTCAAAGAATGTATTGTAGCAATCCAGTGCTGCTAAGAACATGTCCATCCACTGCATGACAGCCTGTAAACTGAAGGGTTCCTGCATACCACGGAGAGTTGGCTGAGAAAGGATCCCAGATGGACTTTTGGCATCGGTGCCACCTCCTTCAAATTTGTTAATGAGGAAAGAAACACCTCTGCTTTTTAGAGTATCAGCCAGCCAAGAAGATGGAGACTTATTTCCTGAAAAAAAACAGAAACAGAAATATAAATTCTCTAGGAAAAACACATTTCAAACTAGCAAGGAACTAGAGGCAGATGAACTAACACACTCAAACTTTGTGATTTAAACTGTGTCTTCTAGCAGAGAAGGTATTGGTTCTGCTTTAGCCTCGGTCACATTCCTAAAATTACTCATAAGGAAGAGGCCAACTTTTAAGACATTCACAGTTCCCCATCAACAAATTTTGCTTTTTTTTAGCTGGATACAACAGTAGCTTTGGGCCTGGAAGTAAGTTTGCAATAAAAGCCTCTTCTACATCCAAAAACATCCCTCAAGCCCTGAGGTCTTCACGGCACCCGATTTGCAGTATAAGCAACTACTCAGTTTCTATTTAACAACACTGAGTGAACAGATATTTACTTGTAATTACCACCTTGAATAGAAAACACAGAGGGAAGGCATGCACAGAATATTGAAAGCAAAGATAATAGCACACCGTGACTTAAAAATACCTGGTAACAAAGGAACAAATTCATAGAAGAGCTCCATGGCTTTGTGCCGGCACTCTGTCTGAGGTCGTCCACACTGCACTAAGAGCCACATGACAATGTCCTGAAGACACACTGACTTAGTAGCTGGGAATCCTCTGCACAGAAATACTAGGGATTAACATCTTGACATCTACCAAGAAGCAATAGTCTTCTAGTTGAAAAAAATCAAAATGTTCCACGAGCACTGTGAATCCCTTTTATCTATCTAACCACAACCTATCTGCACTACAAGAAAGAGCTCTTCCACAATCATGTCTTGTACTGCTTTTCCTTCTCCTCACTCTACTTGGGATCCCCAGAGCAAAGTCCTTGTGGAAAACAATTTAAAATGCAGAATCAGGTATCCTCCCTTCTCTTTGTGACTCAAAGAGGCAAAAATGGATGATAAAGTTTAAATAAGCCTGCACAGTTTTTCTTCATCCCCATAATTTTCAGCTTATCAAATGCCATACCAGCGACACAAATCTAAACTCCACTTGCCAGTTTCTTCAAGATCACATGATAATTTGGGTAAAAAGGGAACTAAGGAGGTATCTAGTCCAATCTCCTTCTCAAAGCAGTTTCAGCTATGCCATCAGCTCAAAGCAAGGTCAGCTAGGTGACTCAGAGGTTCATCTATCCTGATAATGAATCAATTTTTGCTTCTTTTACCTTTTTTTCTACCCTTCTTTAATTGCTGATCATCCTGTTGCAGCATGCCCTGCTTCTGGTGACATTTAACAACAGTAAGAAAGGCTTTGGAGGAGTTTCCTCCAAGTGCTTTGTACCACCAGTGCTAATGTTATTATTATATACACTGCTGTGAGGGAAACATGCACTCCTCTTCTGCCTCTTCTTGCTAAACTAAATCAAGTTCACCATGCTGGAATAAAGAATCATGCTCCTCTCATATTATGTCCAGTGTTTTCCCACCAGTTGTTCAACAGACACACCAGGAGGTCAGCAATTGTCATAGGATGAAACCCTCATTCAGAATCCCAAGCATTTAATAGAACTACTGACAATGTTTATTAGAATGCAACATGAAAATAAACGCAAATAGCTGACCGTGGCACCCGCCGTTTTCCTTCCTTGTTCAGAGAAGGTGCTTTATGCTTGATTATGCGCTTCAGGTGATTAATAGCATCACAGCATTGTTGGGCAGTACCTGTTGGAGAGAGAGAATTGACACCTGTAAATAAATGTCAGTAATCTGGTTAAATTAATTGAGATACTTGCACTGCAGACATGGCGCAAGAGACTTAGATGATAATGTCTACCAGCTCCACTACTCCGTGCTTCTACAGTAAATTTTTCAAAGGTGCAGTACAAAATCACAAAATACCAGACAGGTCAGCTTGGCCTGAGCCAAGCCTGAGGCCTTTGGTATGAAACTGAGCATTCTACTTTCTGTGATTATGCTTAGAGAAACTATAAAATTTTCCCACGTGAGTAATTCTTCTGGGGACATTTTATCATATCCTGAACTGTTCATCTGAAAGAAATGAAGTTTTGTTACACCAACTTTTGGTTTTATGTTCTAATTACTATTAACCAATGAAAGAGCATAAAAAAAAAAAGGAAAGAGAGAAAAGTAGGTTTACTGAAGAACCATTAGTACTGTGAAAGAGGTCACAGATTCTTCACACAACTACATCCTGTTGTAAAGAATGACAAGACAATGAGGAAAAGGTATCAGAAAATGGTGACAATATTCCACAGAATATGTCAAAAAAGACAAATTTTGGAGCATTTTATTTGTTATTTAAGAGTGGGCTGATTCTCATCAAGTTACATTTTTTACACTGTGTAACTGCAAAACCACGACTCAAATCTGAAGCACCACCAGCATTTTCAGTGTTACTACAAAACTGTAAATCATCATAAATATGAAAAGGTTCTTTCTCCTGGGCTCAAAATATTCCACCTTTATACATTGCAAGGAGCTGATTCCAAGAGTTCCTAATTAGATATCAAATTGATGCCTTAGATTTTAACTTTCATATTTTTCAAATCCTGCACTGCCTAGTGTGTAACTCTGAAGTTTCTCGTAGCCTGTTAACTGCTGCTCTCTCCTGCTGGTTAGACATAACAAAGCCTCTCCAGGCCTGCTCTCCAAGGACACTCAGACCATCCTAGGCCCAAAAAGTATAAACCAAAAGCCTCTAAAGGGGGGAAGGCTGAGGGGAAATTACATCATTAAACTGAAGCTTTAACTGGAGAATCAACCCTGATATGCAAATGAACCAAACTTATAAAAGTGTGAAGAACTCGTGACCTCTCATCCATCTTTGGGTCCATCTTGGCAAAAGCCTCTGGCTCCCCAGGGTGTACCTTTGAAGGCCTTTCAAGTAAATACCTACCTTATTCCCTTACTCCTGTCTAGTCTCTGTTTTTAGGTGGCCTCTTAAGGTATCAAAATGACCTCTCTACCCATAATGAAAAATAATTCTTCCTTTGGTGCAAAAGTAAGTGAATGTACTTTTCTTACAGTTATAGTTTTTCTTTTTTAACCCAAGATTCAACAAGGTAACTTTTTTGCTTCATTCCACAGTTAATTAACTATGGCTCACCTAATGACTTCTCATCTGTATGGGCTAAAGCCAGACTTTCCAGAAAAACAACCAGGGCTTCAAATACAAACTGCTCCACCAGAGAATTTTCTTCCCTTTAAAAAAATGAGGAAAAAATTTCATGAGAAACATGAGTAGAAGAAGCACTAAGTGTAAAATTCTAATTAAAACCTACCAAATTAAATACTGTAGATATAAACTGCACACTATGTTTGCACAAAAAAAGTACACCTAAACCAGTTTAAAAATAGCAGTGAAATTTGCTGATCATCCTGAAAAGGCATAAAAAACTTGCCACAAACTTGTGATGAAAATTTATTTTTATACATTTCCCACTGGCAGAAAGCTCAAGCTACAAAATTATTGTTAAAAATTAAGAAGCTGAGTAACCTAATTTTACAGCTACCATATACATTAACAGAATGAGTGTCAGTGGATGACTATTTGAGTTCTACAATTAATTCTTTTTATCTTATTGAACCTTTAGTTCAAGTTAGCTACTGTTTCAAGCCCTGCTTGCTCACCTAAATTCTCTGTAGATACTGTTAAAAGCAAGTGCTGCACCCAGTCTCTTGAAAGCACTGGGGTGAACAGCAAGACTGTACAACCGTTTAAAAAGAGACTTGGTGTTTGCCGGGCTTTCCTCCTGCTGTCTCGGTGTTGTCTGCTTGATAGACCATTTCAAAAATTCTCGTATGCACTGACCACAGAAATCTCTCAAAGTGCTGTCAACTGGATCCACTATGCCACTCTGAAATGACATAAGATTGTTTCATTACAAGAATGAAAAAACCCCCGCCATTGTCTCAGGGCAGTGTTAGAGCAAGCTTGTTTACATGGCATTATTTACAAATTAAAAAACTGTACACACGGTTCCCCAGAAATCAACAAAGCTCATTCAAAATTGCCACTCTCTAAAGGAAGGGTAGCATTCTCAGCCCTCACAGCACTGAATTACACCTCAAAGATCTGGATTTCTACTCCTGTCTCAGCTATCAATGTAGGAGTCTTGTCTAAGTCACTTCATTTTCTGATGATGGGTGAGTTTCCTGTGCTTAAGAAGTAGTAGACAACACTGACTTTCATTTAAAAATACTACTCCAAACCTCTCGCCTCCAACTACTTCTTCTAAATGTAAAAATTTTGCAACTGGTGAAAACAAAGATACTTAGAGAAAGATAAAACAGACAACAAAGGCATTCAGGGGAATGAATGGTGAATGTGCTTCAGTTGTTTCTAGCACACACTGATGATAAAGAGTGTTTCATTTATCTGAAGACGATATACCTGCATTTTGAGAATGCCAAAGAAAGAGAAGTCCATCATCAAAATCTCAGTTAAGAAAATAAATAAATAAACCAAGCATTTTCTCTCTTTCAAACAGTTAAGGGGCCATTCTATCTGTTCACGTGTTCCTGGTTGCTTCAGTAGTAAGAATGACGCTAGTTAAAAATAAAGCCACATGGCATAGAGAAGAGAGGAAAGAA
>NW_008236767.1:2414479-2437170 GCF_000691975.1 Corvus brachyrhynchos
AGTGAATGAGTTGCATGACTAAAGGCTCATACAACTGTCTTGCTACCTGAAAACAGCAAACATTAACTGCATTTCTAGGATTAATACATTTCTATACTTTGCTATTCAAAATATGTAAGAATAAAACCCATATATAAGAATAAAACCCTTTTTGAAAAGGGTCTATGAAATGAATAACCAATTTCATACTACATTTCCATATTAAGGATTAAAAAACCCCAAATCATTAAAATGGGTTAGATGCTTTCTATTCAGCTAGTCTCAATGACCTCCAAGCTTACTTTCAGTAACATCCTCTGAGACAAAGAACATTGCATGCCACAGACTGATGTGCCAATACACAGTCAGGGAAACAGGGAGGTTTGTTTCTTAATCTGTATTTAGATCTAAAAATCTATCTTTACCATTATTCTAACTTCCTAGATTTCAACAATTCTACCTGCAAATTACCTGATTGAGTACTGTCATACTACAACATGAAGGGAAGAAACATTAAATACACTCATTTATACATGCTTCAAGTGCAGTGCATATGCCTGTGGTTTGGACCAATCCAGACATCATTTTCCTATGGTTTATGCTCAGCCACGCGCCAGTAAAAGAGGTTTCACCTAAATTGGTAACACCACTTCCTGTACATTTTAACAGAACACAAAATCCCTTTGATCTAAAAATAAATATGGATGCCAGGGTCCAAACAGCAGTCTCAAAAGGTGTAAGACCCATAATTTCAGTGGAGATGAACCTATGCATCTGTTCTGTTTTGTGCAAAGGAGGAGAAATATAAAGTTCAAATGTTTGAATTAAATCTGTAGGTATCAAAAAGGCAGCTACAAACTCCCTCCCAAATGCTTTTCCTATGATTGTAGCTTTGTACACATTCAATATCGAAATAATCAACTTCACCTCCAATTAACTTATTACGGAAAAACTACAAAAATTAAATATGGTGATAGAGTGTTGCTGCCACAAACTCTGAGTGAACCCTGAAACTTGAATCTCTCTTGTACACTTCTCTGAGGTACTCTGAACTACGCTTCACAGAAGTATTTGAAACCACTATTTGAAAAGGCTTCAACCTACTCCCAAAATCCAGACAATCTATCCCTAGAACAGAATTACAGCTTACAAAATACACTGCATTTGGGAAAAAAAACCAACCCCAACATGTCAGGAAAACTTATAAATAAAACTATTAATTAATTCCCATATGTAAGGGTATTTGAACAAGCTAAAATTCATATAAATAAATCTGTTTACCTGGTCTATGTCACAAGCAAGACGAAGCAGTACTGGAAATACTTGCTTATGTAAATGATACATAGGTGGGGGACCCTGATGTCCTTCTGGCATCTGAGAGGCTTTCCCCAACATATATGTGACTATGCCATGTAGCAGCTCACACGCTGCAACCTGAAATTGAAAAATCCCTTTGGTATGTATCTGTTACTTTCACAGAGAAGACAAAATTGTGGGCAGGAGAGAAGGAAATCACTCCAATCTATGCTAAATCACCATTCCAGGACCAGATCATGACCATGGAAATAATATGCATACATTCTAACTGGCCTTTAAATCAAGCACAATGCTGTCAGACAGAGCTTACAGCAACTTCTGCTCTTTAGCTTCTAAGCACTCAGAATAGTGTAACCATGAAAGAGTGCCAAAGAAGCACATTGCTACCTATGAATTAATTAAAACAGGTCTTTAGTAACAAGGAACACATTACTTTATGCAATTTTATCATCTAGCATAAAACAAGAGGTAGAAAAAAACATCAATACTTTTGTTTGCCTGTCACTTGCAGAAAGAGCCAGTTCAGTCACATGAGGCAAAAATAAGTCCAAGTAGATGACAGGCTTCATATCTGCAAATGGTACAGCAAAGCTCAGACGCTTTTCAGTGTCCCAGGATACACATTTCTTCATCATCTCCTCTGCAGATGTAGCTGATGCATTTGAAAAAAGATGAAAACAAGCTTAATACAATACACATAGAGTGAGTATTTACTTAGCTCAGTCAAAAAATCTGTAACCTTCCAACTTCAGTTAGATTGCCATGCAATGTTAATGCTCTGTAAACTACTGAAAAAATTGCAGCCAACGTTTCAGGTGAGAGTTGCAGCAGCCTCCAGTTTCAATATAGGTTAAGCATGGAGACAATAAATCCAGAAGACATTGAATCCCACTTGATTTAAAATACTTCTGTAAGACATCCAGTACAATGCTTTTGTCTTCTAATGTTACAGAAACTTCGTGAAGGTCTATCAGACAAGAAGATCCAACATACTGACTCCTGCAATTGCACAGGAAATGACTACATTTACAGCCATTTATACCTATCTCCTCCAAGGAAAACTGGCATACTTACACCCTTCTCTCCCCTATATTTGTAAATGTGGTTAACAAAGTCTGACCACACTTTGTATTTAATTTCCAGAGAATAAGGCTACTTTCCCACAGTATTTTTGAGTAAGTAACAGTGAATTACTTGGCAAAAAGAAAATCGATTGTAAAGGTAGAAAAACCAAAAGTAAGCATGCAAAGAAAGGAAAAAAAAATCTATAATACTACATTAATTTTTAGATTAATTAAATTTTGTGCTGAATTTATCCCTTGAATCTCATGGTGAGGTACTTACACTATTGTTTTCCATTTTTATTAGATTGTATGATATTTAATATTTAAATTACAAAGCTTGTTCACAGACTGGATAGAGAAAGGGAGAAAACTTTGTCTTGTTTTTTGAGGAGCACCCTCAATGGAACTCTATTACCCACACACACTAAAGGTATGATGTACCTTAAACTCGCAAGTGAAAAAGTAAGCTTGCTGAGATTTACACAATTCATGACTGCAGTTCTTAAAATACTGAGAACTGTAGTAGAGGTAGAAATAAGTACTAGGAAGCTACACACTGGGGCAAAGTTTTAAAATGGCTTTGCAGCCAGAGGGTGAAGGGGGAAATAAATAAAACCATACACTCAGATGCACAGTTTTTTGCTTTTAACTGTAGTTTCCTAAACACTTTCTGCACTCCATATTAAGTTGGTGAGTACTTTTGCTCTACTAAACTCCAGAATTGAATAAAAGTAATTTTGTTTAAACATGAGCAACAAAAAATAGGTAAACCTGAAAAGCTCATTCATTCTCATAAAGTGATATTGAGGCCTTTGAAATCTACTTTCAAGAGAGACAGCAGAGACATATAAATATTTTCATTTCCATTGATAGGATACTCACCTGTAATTAAGTTGTGGTTAATCTGCCCTCCCAAGGATCCAAGAAGGTGTGCCACTCTAGTCCTTACTGCTTCCAAGGAGGGACTATTATCCTAAATAATTCAAAAGATTAATATTAGTGAAAGAACAGTTACTTCTTTATAGAAGTAATTTGGTTTACAGAGAAAATGAAGGTCTTATGGCTCTTATTAAACACAGATGAAAAAGGTAAAATGAAGAACCCATGAGGACAAGAATTGCATCAAACGAGAGAAGAACTTCAGGTTAGTAAGCAAAAGAGGGCAGGACTGGAAAGCATTTTCATGGCATTTTGTGAGCTTTCAATTACTATTTCTCAAGTAAAATTTTATTACCACAAATAACATATACCTACAGAATGGCATAAAAGCATAAAAAGCAGAAACAAATCTGAAGCAAAAATTGCTCTTTTCATTTGCTTTAATTCCAGAACTTAAAGTTTAGATCCTGTACCTATATAGAATCACAGAATCATTTAGATTAGAAAAGATCTCTAAAGTCATCAAGTCCAACCATTAACCCAGCACTGCCATGCTCATCACTAAACCATGTCCTCAAGCACCACACCCACATGTTTTTTGAACACTTCAGGGAGGGTGATTCTACAACTTACCTTGGTAGCCTGTTCCAATGCTTGACAACCTTTTTCACGATGAAATTTTTTCAAATATCCAACCTAAACCTCCCCTGCCACAACCTGAGGCCACTTCCTCTTGTCCTGTCACTTGTTACCTGGGAGATTGACCCCCACCTGGCTACAACCTCCTTTCAGATAGTTGTAAAGAGCAATAAGGTCTTCTCTGAGCCTCCTTTCTTCAGACTAAACAGTACCTCTCTCAGGCAACTGATTTTCAGAAGCAGCCTGTATGGGATATAAAATTCACTCATTTTGTTTCACAGAATCACAGAATGATTCAAGTTGGAAGGGGCTGCTGGAGGTCATCTGGTCAAACCTCCCTTCTCAAACAGGGTCATCCCAGAGCACATGGCACAGGATTGCATCCAGACAGTGCTAGAATATCTCCAGTAAGGGAGACTCCACAACTTCTCTGGGAAATCTGTTCCAGTCTATGGTCACTGCACAGTAAAGAAGTTCTTCCTCACATTTGGATGGAACTTCCTGTGTCTCAGTTTCTGCCCATGGCCTCTTGTCCTATAGCCTGGCACCACTGAGAAGAGCCTGGCTCTATCCTCTTGACATCCTCCCTTCAGATAGACAGACATTGCTGAGGTCCCCTCTCAGTCTTCACTTCTCCAGGTTAAACATGCCAAGCTCCCTCAGCCTTTCCTCATAAGGGATGCTCCAGTCCTCTAATCATCTTTGTAGCTCTCCACTGGATTCACTCCAGGAGCATTATGGCTAAAGACAACCAGGCTGGAAAATGTTCTACATATAGGAGTAACTAATAATTTCACGCCTAAAAAGAGGTTTATTCCAAGTTAATTTGTGCACTGGAATATACAAATAAAACTACACTTAACACTTGAGAGGCCACTGGTCAAAGTAATACATATGTTGGCCTAAAAAGACTAAAAGCCTATCCACAAGATAATTAACAAAACCCAAAACACTTAAACACTCACAAAATTATATTGCATACTGCAACACTGCTAAGCTGGGACCTGATTTTGGGAGGTGGAGTTAAATTTTTGTTGCCATAATGTATCAGTCTAGCAGTGATACTGACTTACAGGATTTTTTCAGTCCCTTTTCCCTGCTTAATTCCCATTCTCACCCTGGAATATAACATCTTTCCAGCTGTGCTGATGTGACAGCTTCTTGAGCCACACTGTAGAATGGAATTCAATAAACTCATCTAACGTAGAAGTAGCCCTTGTAAAAAAAAAAAATATGCATGCAAGAAAGAAAAAGAAGCAGTGGGAGGGAAGGATTCATATTTAACTCTAAAAAGAAAGAGGGTTCTTACCACTGAAAGTGTCTTTGCTCTTCTTATACGCTGTATCACAACTTTATTACGTCCTTTCTGGGCTGCTTGAGAAAGTTTCCTTACTTCCCAGTTATTCTGGGATTCACCTGATGAACAAAAAAAACCCAGCATATCAAAACCAGTTTATTGTACCAGTATCTCATGTTCCTGCTCATAGTTTCATTTAAAAAAAAAAAACCCACTCTGGTTTTGCCCATTTTTATTTTCAAGATGTGACAATTATTCTTTCATTTAAAATCTTATTAAGGAAAATAAGTCTCCTAGAGAAACCTAAGGCAATTTAAGCAAACAAAGAACATATCACAGAGAAGTAACAAATAAAATAGCAACAATTACTGATTGTTCAGCAGAAGCAAGTAAATCCTAGCTTAAGAAAGAAGTACATTTTAGGGTGTAAGGTAAGTTGTATTGTTCTGACCACAGAAAGTGCACAATATAAATAAAAGGTAGGGCATATACGCATCTTTATAAAAAAATATTTTTCCTCTTCCTTAAGACTAGCAATTTTTTGCATGCATGTACCTGTAGATGTAGAGCTTTTCAAATAACCATCAAGAAGAGGCAGGACATCCTTGTAGTAGGGTTGCATCATATGGCTGGGGATGTGAGCTGACCAGTCTTCCAAAGCATCCAGGCCCAGATCAGCCATTGGGGTACAGCTAAGGCCCAGCTTAAATGCATTCTAAGTGTCAAATACAAAACTATCAGCCTTTCATATTTATTGACCAGTGTTACTTCATGGTAAAAGAGACAAATTTAAAAGCATTTAGCTTACAATACATCTCTCTTTGTAGTAACTTTTCTCACTCAAGATCAGCACAGGAGATACATTTATATTGCAACACAGGCACTAAGAGGATCTGCCTAGTGCAAAAGCAAATTCCAACAATTTACTTGTTTATCCAAACAGTCAAGTCATTTGTATTCTATCTCACTGAAGACTATAGAGAGCTTAATAGTTACCTTAGTAGTACAAAAGGATGCTGACTCTGCTACAGAATGTTTGTACATATCTTAGGGGAAAAAAAATGTTAGCTGTACATCACTTTGACTCACCTGCAGTGCAGGAATATATGCTTTGATATCAAGCATGACGATGTCATGTGGTAAAGAGAGCAAAAAAATCAGACAAGATGCCAACAACTCATCCTTATACTGTTTCATCTTTGCTGCAACCTAAAATTCAGATAAATAGATTGAGAACACACATAAACCTTTTGAAATCTTAACTTAGCTGTATTGATACCCATGTAAAATAAGCCAAAACCAATACTGGAATCTCATTCACCTGCAGACAGTCGCCAGAAGTATTTATACTGTTATTTCTCAATTGTATATGAACTGGTGACCAATACACCTCTTCTGACATTAAGTAAAAGACAGAAAAAGATCTTAAAACCCCACTGTGTTGCATAGCTCAGAAAGCAAGAATACTTCTACTGTATATGTAAGATTCCTCAGAAGATAAAATTTTGATTGAATCACATATGTTTATATTTGGACTAAGAAAGTTAGTGAGCAAAATTCCTTACCTCTTTTCCAAATTTTTCAAAGAGTGCAAAGCAAGAGCTCTTTTCTGGGTCTTCAGGACATCTTCTGAGGCTCCTTGGACTGACACCCTACCAAACAGAAACCAGAAGTCAACACTACTAAAAAGAACATAGTACAATTATGAATCACAAGTTCAACTCATTTACAATACATACATCACTGCCCAATATGAAACTGGTGTCAGTGAAAACTTGAAATGTATCTTTGATCTTTCAAAGGTTAGAAATTAACACTACTATGGTTCACTGAGGGTCAACTTTTTGGACTATGCTAAATATTAGGCACATAAACAAGAGATATATGACTGCAAAGTAACTTTTCAATGGTTTAATTTCCTCCACCCACCTAAGAAACCACAAAAACCCAAACTTCCCTAACAGTGGATGTCCAGGTGGCAAGAAGGCTGGTAGAATAAGAAAACAATTTTCAACAGTGCCCACAGTACAAGCCTCTACACCAATGAGTTTCCAAATGTGCTTCACTTGGTGCCATCAGCAGCAGTGGCAGGGACAGCTCTGGGCTCTGTGGTGGGCTACACATCCACGTGTTTTAGCCCAATAGCTTCCATACCACAAATGGTGCATCCACCAGTAGGCATCATATTCCCTGTGGAAATCAGTGAGTGGAATAGGACTATACTCCAGAAGTACAGTAATTAACCAGTACATTACTC
Source organism: Corvus brachyrhynchos (assembly GCF_000691975.1). Taxonomy (NCBI): domain Eukaryota; kingdom Metazoa; phylum Chordata; class Aves; order Passeriformes; family Corvidae; genus Corvus; species Corvus brachyrhynchos. The sequence continues at coordinate 2,421,912 of NW_008236767.1, forward strand.
TGCTGTTCTGGTTAGATTGTTTCTATCCAAAATATCTTCTATACCACCTGCACTGCAAGGGTACCTCCCATCTCTCTGTTCACCCAGCTCAGGATTTTGGAAAGAGCATAGAGGGTGGCAGAGCACTGGAACAGCTGTCCAGGGAGGCTGTGGACCCTCCCTCTCTGAAGACATTCCAAACCCACCTGGATGAGTTCCTGTGTCACCTGCTCTAGGTGACACTACCATAGCAGAGGGGTTGGACTGGATGAATTCCAAAGGTCCTTTCCAACCCTTGCAATTCTGAGATTCTGTGATTACACATGGATGGTGTCTTTTCAGAAACTGGGCTTCTAGTCTAAATTTTGACTTTTAATGTGCTTCTAATTATGGAGGCATAGGAAGCTATAAATACTTGAAACAACCCAGTAACAGTTTCAATGAACTATTTCCCATAGTGCATAAAATACTATATATAAAGAATGACACGATCATTAACACAACATGTTACCCCTCCACTGGGTAAAAGATCTCACCTCAAAGTATTTTATCCTCTTGGCAATTTTCATTGTAACAGAGAGCAGCTTGTAGAATCCACTAATAAGAGGTAGTCTTGTTGAATATATAATAAGCTCATAACCAAAGGAATATACCCAAGGGTGAAAGTATTCCACATGTTTCTCTGGAAGTATCTCTCTAAAACAGATGCACAGAAAACACAGGGGGGGGAAAAAAAAGAAAAAAGAAATTTAAAAAAATGTTTTATTTTTTCAAACTTTCATCTCAGTACAAGAAAGAAATATTGCTGTAACAGAGCAGCTCCAAAGACAGACAGAGAATAAATGCATGCTACCTTCTGAGAAGCACAGCAAGATTTTAATTTTGTTTTAGAGTGCAAAGCCATTTCTCATTATATCTCATTACTGAATTTATACAAACACACATCTTCATATTTCACATTTCACTGCTGGACCTCCACAGGCAGCTAATGCTGTACCTTTCACTTAATGCCCCTTACTAGTCTATGAAGACTGTATCTCTGGTCTTTGAAGTATTTAGGATATATGGTCAGTATAATACTGAAAGTTGCAACATATACTGAAAGACAACTACACCCAAATAATGAAAGTGAATGCTTGTCTCCTGTACTCTTTAAAAACACCTGAGCTGATGAGCTAGTATGTTTACCTATGGCCCAGATGTCTGAAAAACCCTTCCGGTCTCCCTGCTAATCATCTTGTGCATTTTGAAACACAATCTATCAAACTAACTCAGAAACAAGCACCTTAAATACATCTCACCCCCAACTTCTTCTAACCACTTTGTAACTTTCAAATTACATAAAAACATATCAATACCTGCAGAATTCCACTAGATTTATAAAGGCAATAAAATCTATTGGCTTTGTTGGCTGAAGGTTTGAAGCAGGGTCAGAAGAAGGCCCAACCAAAGCACTGTCACCTGCATTTTCACCCTGAAAATAAATATTGGAGAAAGAACACTGGATCTGCAACAAAACAGAAACTTTTACATCCTTTTTTGCCACATTAACAGTCTGTCTTTTTCTAGCTGTTACTAGGTAGTCTGACAGATGGAGGACTAACAATTGACACATCAGTAATTGAAAGGAAAAATAAGAGATGCCTGCTTCTAAGGTGAACGCAAGTAGAAAAATGAAAACCAGTAGATTCCAGAGTAAAAAGCCTAAAATAACAGGTTCTGTGAACTTCTACTGATTCTGATGTTTCCATCTTCTAACACTGCAATGCATCATTTAGAAATACTCAGTAAAGCATTTTATCTATGATAAATGTTACTTCAAGGACACTAAAGGGTGCTATCTAGGCATAATGAAAACAAAACAGGGAATATGATTTTGATTCCCCTGCAATAGCAGGAGTTAATGGATAGGTCCTCAGGTCTCACCTGTTCACTAACATCCAGTTTCTGAACAGTCAGGTCCAATTTCTCAATAATCTTCAAAATAGATTTTATAAGTTCATCATACAGCAAGTGACTCAGGGATTGCAGTTGTGCATTTTCAGTAAGAAAGTTTGCATCTTCAAAACCACATTCCTTTGTGGGACAAAAACGTTCATGTTTCAAAACACAAATGAAAATGATTTCTTTAATTTATAAACTAACATTTAAATGACCCAGAGAATCCAGTTTTAGATGTTTCTCAGCTATGAAAGCATAAACTAATCCCTGTTTATTCATTTATCAGCCATAAAATCCAACTAAAACCAGGAAACAATCCTTCTACAACATGACATTTGGAAAAAGTCTAAGGTTAGAAAACCAGTGATGAGAAGACTCAGAATCATATTTTCTTTTGTATTTCCATGTTAACTATGTTTTACCTTAATTGTGTCACAGCTCAGTAGACTTCTGAAGAGGTACAGATAGTCCTTACAAGTCGGTACTTTTGATCTTCGTGTCCCAACTTCTCCAGTTTCAAAGGATTCTTCTGATCCAGAAGTTTCTTTTTCAAAAAAATCCTGAAGGGACACAATATTTTTCAGAAACATTGCTCTGGTGGTTTGACCTTAGCTGCATGGCAGGTACCCACCAGGCCACTCTACCACTCCCCTCCTCAGTAGGATGGGGAAGGGGAAAGTAAGAAGGAAAAAACCCATGGGTCAAGATAAAAGTTTAATAGCAAAGGATGACAAAAGACTTATTCTCTACTTCCTATCAGCAGGCAATGTCCAGCCACTTCCTTGGAAGTAGGGGTTTGGTACATGGAGCAGATGTTCCAAAAGCCGAACATCTTAATAACCAATGCTGCCCACCTCCTTCTTTCTGCCAGCTTTTATTGCTGACCAGGCACCATATGGCACAGAATACCCCTTTGGTCAGTTTGGGTCAGCTGTCCTGGCTCTGGTCCCTCCCAAGATCTTGTCCCCCCAGCCTATTGGTGAGGGGGAAATGTTGGAGAGCCAGCCTTGATCCTGTGCCAGTGCCGCTCAGGAGTAGCCAAAACACTGGTGAGTTATCAACACATTTCCAGTTACAAATACAAGCACAGCTCCGTGAGGGCTGCTAAGGGAAAAATTAACTCCATCTCAGTCAAATCTCACTACAACTGCCTATGGAACTACCTGAGTCTTGCAACACAGTGTTAACATTACTGCTGCAGGTAGAAAAGTGAAATGCTTAACTTTCTCCATCAATCTGAAAAGAGCACAAAACAACCACCTCCTCACCAAAAAAAAAAAAAAAAAAAATCCCTGAAGTTGCTCTCCTAGTGCCCAGTTATTTGAGAAATTCTATAGTTATTCTGCTGCACAGGAATAAAAAGCTTTAATATCCTTGCTTAACACAAGCATTCAGTAAAACTTTTAAAATGTCCAAAACTTACCCTGGAAGAAAGATGGATGACTTTAATTATAGCCTACTTTATTACACACAACCTGACCAAACAAAAGTCTATTTCCTGTATTTTTTTTTTTATTCAGTACAAGAGGCACATCCACATTATGCAGACCACATGTGGGAACAAGAGACTAAGAACAAATGAACCCATAACTAATAACAAGAACAGATTAATAACAAAATGGAGAGTGTTATATTTTTGCTTCTTTGGGCTTTCCCTTGTTTACTGGGCCAGATTGCCAAGAGCTGGAATGTACACCCTAGGAATAGAAATGAAATAAATGTGTTTAAACAGTTATTTTACCTTCGAAAATGTGATCGGCTTGGAGAAAATTCTGATTAATCCCTGATGCACTGAAACAAACAAAAACCAAATTCCCTGAATAGATTTAAAAAGACACAGCATTCATATTACTCATTACATTAACAACAAAACAAATCAGTCTTCTGTTTTCTATATTCTGTCATGGTAAGGGAGATGCAAAAAAATTTTTACCTTTAAGGACAAAATAGCCCAAATCAGAGCCTTCACTCCAGGATGTTCCACAGGTAGCCAAATCTGACCTTGCGTCTTACTACCTTTTCTCAATACTGCTTTGACTTTTTCCTGATTATGAATGATGACCAAGGAATCAGCCATAATGCCCTTGCTGAAGAGGCAACAACTCCCAATGATTTTCATGGACTTAGGATCAACACAGTACTTGGGTGCACCACTTCCCAACTCAAGAACATGGGAAACAATGAAAACGCCCCAGCAATAGAGAAAAGCCATGATAAATAGTTGAAAGAAATTAAAAATCATTTCTGAAAACCATTAAAAAGAAATGTCAGCATGCTTGAGACTACTGGAACTGTCAGCTACCAATGCTGACACATTCAGTATCACATTCACAGAACTGTACCTGACTAACTGCATATTTGGAATCTTAACTTTTACTATTTCAAAATTCCAGAGCATGAAAAAAATTGCATTTCTAATAGAGGTAACACTCACCCTACTCCCCCTATTTTCTGTGCTATTTTGTAGGGCTAACTGAAAGGACATTGAATAGATTTTTGTACACTATGCCATGAAATCCCTTTCTTCCCATCATCCTTCAGGACCATATCCACTTTGTTATCCAAAACAATTGTTAAATGCATTCCTGAAGTTATTTAACAGTGGATATTGAAAAATAACACCATGGAAACACTCAGCCTCCATTACTGAAGAACAACAAGCTTTATTTTTGATCCTAAATGGCTATTCCACATCTCCCTCTTAGAACTGGTTAAGCAATCTAGGGAAAAAAAACCCCAACCAACCAGAGGAAAAAAAACCATGATCCCAAAAAACTCCAATGAAGTTAATATCACAGACTCACCCACAGTGCTAATAAAGCTCCAGAGAACTGGACCTTTTCCTGAGAGGGACAGAAACACCTTTATTATAGATCTGCAACACACTGGCTGCATTTTTTCACTGTACTTTGGAAAGCTGTTGATCTGCAGCACAACTAGATGTTCAAGAACTGGAGTGTATACTTCAGGAACCTAGAATAAAGAAAAACAAAATATCCATCATGCAAATTACATGAAATTATTTCAGCAAGTTACTTTGTTACAAGAGCTTGCATGATGATCTGCTCTGAGAATAAGAAGAGACTTTGCAACTGAATTCATTTCAGACATACAAAAACCCCAAACAAAGAAACAAACAAAAGCAGCAACAACAACAAATTACCCCACAAATAAAACTAACCAAACAGAATAAGAAAGTTTCCTGAACCACATAATGGAAAGTAGCTCCTGAACAGATTAGTGCTTCAGTGAATCTAGTCTTAAGCTTACTAGAAAAGTACCAATGTAATTAAATCCCAATAACAGCATTATAATGTTTATCCATAACCACCTGAATACAAAATGTATGCCCCAATCTTACTTCACAGCTACAGGTAGGAACCAGAAGGCCCTCATTTAAACAGACAGCATAGCATCATAGCAGAACCAAAGCATCAGCCTCAGAGAACAGGCTAACTATCAGTACCAAAAGACAAAGCAGCAGCAGAGTGGTATAAAGATATAAAGGGTATGGTTACGTCCAAATAAAGAACCTAAAATAAACAAAAACGTATTCACATTAGGCAATAATGGTTTTCATTAATTTCAATGCACTGTAGCATTTTATTTAGCACATTCAGTGCATTTTCTTTATCCAAATAAAATCCAATAGAGCATTCTGCTGATATTCTTCCCATCCCCTAGGGGCTAGATGTCATCACATTTCACCTAAAGGAACACCCTTTACCATAGGTAGGTTCACAGCTACTACCTCCTCATAGACCTGTAACTGCATCAAAGAATTGGGTGGTACTTTAAATACTCCACTTACTGTATCGATATGGAATATCACACTTGCAATGGACTGGAGGAAACTTGGTAGCTGATACAGATGGTCATCTACTGTTTCTGCTTCTGTGAGGAACATTTGCTTACAACGCTGAAGGAGCTCCACATACATGTGGTCCACATCCTCAGAATGTATAGCTTTACAGGGCTTACAGAGAGAAAAAAAACCCCTGCTTTGGCAATTTTGTAGAGCTGAGCAAACAAATGCATGCTGTAGCACTAAAACCCAGCCACGTCTTCACTGAACCATAATAGGAATGATATTTGAAGTTTTTCCAGAAACTCAACACATCTGAATAAACTAACTTTAAGTACTCTACTTGCTACATGTATGAGAAACACAGTACCTGAAATGGACTGTAATAATAGTTCACTAATGCAGTGTAATTTACTGTAAAAGTACTTGAACTTTCAGTGACATGAATTCATATTCAGCCTGAAAAACATGGGAGTTTGGCTGTAAATATCTTAAATATGGCATTATGGATGCTAAGATTCACTTGTATTTTGAATTAGCTGCATTAAAGTAATAAGTGGCTTACCTTAATGTAGCTTAACTGATTATCACTGACAGGTTTCTACTATTAAACACTTAACTGAGCAGTCCAAATTCTGAACTTTTATTGTTATAGGTCCTGTACAAACAGAACCTATAAAGACTATTCCTAAACTAACGAACAAGTGGGAAGTATCCAAAGGAGTAACAGAGGGTTTGTAACAAAGCTTATAAATTTCTATAGAATGATTTGTAAATCACAGCATGAACTAGGTTAAAAATCAGTCTTTGTGGACAGAAACCAGGTCACAGGCAAGCACTGTGGTAAGGAACTGACCATGGAAAAAGAATGGACTGATTTACATAACAGTGAAATATGGGAGTTAGCCTAAAGGTTGAATCTAGTCCATCTAAAAACATGCTCACAAAATTAAGACTATCCATTAATAGTTTACAGAAGTTCAAGTATTACTTTAAGATTATTTTAGCAATTAAAGAAGTATTCTGCCTTGAAACTGAACCAAGCATGGACGCAAGTTCAGTGCTACAATCACAACTTGCAGTAGCACCAAGACTCTGCTTCCTCACAACCCCGTATCTGATGCTTGGCCAAGATTTAATCTAAACACACTAACAACTATCAGTGTGTCTTAATATATTAAAGATTTATAGGTACTGGAGCAATAAATTTGTTAAAATTTGCAGTTTTATCCTATCTCTGTATTTACATTATGCAATTTTAAGTTCTTGAGTTCCATAATAGATGTTTTCAATAGGGTTCTTTCAACTCAGGAATTTGGAATACTTCTTTTTTTCTGGAAATAATACCTTGAACTAATTTCCATTCTACCTCATGCCACAAAAATGGAAGATGAGGTTTCAACAAAGAACATGGAAAATTCAACAAAACAAATGCTCTCTGCTCAAAAGGTAGCAAAATAGAAAGGATTCAGCTAGTAACTAGCTGTTCTATCACCTTTCATAACCTTCTCTACCTAATCTTTGACATTATCTAACCTAATTTCTGCTTTGAGAGAGAGAAAAAAGTCCAGAATTTTGTTATATAAAAGTTGTGGTACCAACACCAAGCACAGAGGCTGCAGATACATAAATACCACCCTTTATTTATTGAGCTTTAACTTATTGTTATATTCCCATTTTAATTGACTGCTGACAAAAACTGGAAGTTTCTTCCTAGTGGTGCTTCCTGATAAATATACCTGCCATCCAAATAGGTATGTAGGCATGGTTTTGTTTGCTGGTTCTTGTTGTATTTTAGTTTGTGGTTGTTTCAGTCAGCAGTGCCTTTTAGCTGTTTGAGCTCTGTAGGAATCTCTGAACTACTCTGAGAGCAAAGTTGGCCTGGATTCTACCATTTAAATGCAGAGAGAAGTAACAACATATTGCCTGTACCTGAACAATTAAGCACATCCTTAAGTTTTGTGACAGCTGTATATGAAGCTCCTGTTTTCCTACTTCAGAACTTGTGCACAGGAAGTAACTACAACCCCATGCTGCAAGTGCTCCCACTAGATTCAGTATATGTTTTAAAAATTTTCATCTAAAAGATATTTTACAGCATAGTTAATTAAGTCCAACACTTAGTCCAAAACCAGGAGCATTCCCTATTGAACGAGCTCGGTAAAACAGTAAGATGCATGGTATATGAATCCTAGCTTTACATGCATTCAGTAAGCTCCTTCATCAGAATAACTCTTTCACACATACTGCTGCGAAAAGCCCATATCCGCGAATGGCGATGGACAATTCTTTGCTGCTTGAATCCATCCTCCTGATGATTCCATAGAACTGCTCCATGAAGAACTGCAACTTCCTCTTGTGTAGCTCTGCATCTTTAGCCACCATTAAAGAAATCTGTAGAACAGACATAAGCATTTCAGCATTTCACAAAAAATTTACAGTAAGCCTTAGAAGATACCTAGCTTGTAATACAAAGCACTTCAAACAAAATAATTATTTATGAAACAGATTCACTGAATTTCCAAGCACCAAATATCCCCACTATTTAAAGAAATTTAATTTTGCTTTAGACTTGGAGATCCCAGTGAATCCAGGTGATGCTCACCTGCCTGAGGAATGAATCCAGTGCAGAATAACTGGCTTTCTTCAGCTCCTGATGTGTGTGGCCACACCACTTGCACATTGCTTCATAGAGGGACACATAGTTGTCCAGGAGCAAGGCTCCAAACTGAGCAGCGTGCCAGCTGAACAACTGTAGCCCAGCTGCAATTTAAAAACAATTCTCATTAAAAACCAGAGTTATACTCCATTTCACATAACCAGCCCAGACTACAAAAGTCCACAATAGGACTTTAGGTAGGTAGACCCACCATGACTGAAGGGTATAAAATATATTCCTCTAGCCAATAAAGTATCAGTATCCAAACATTAAAAATTTAAGCATAAAAACAATCCTCCAAAATCCTCTTTTTAAATGTACACCATTATGGAACACACAGCCGTGTTCTGATGTAATTTACATTAATATTGAAAAAGAAAGGGACTTTAGGGGTTTTAAATGAGAATACTTGACTGCACAATTCAGAAGGATCTGGTTTCTGTTGTCAGGACACATGCATAAGTCCCCTCCTTTGCCAAACTGTGATGCAGACAAATAAAGAATTCAGATTATAGGTAATTTCGCTATTCCAAATATAAGCATAAATGAAATTTCAAGATACTTAATGAATTAACTGGGGGGAGGGAAGACTGTCTTTAAAGAGGGTTTTACCCCTCACAGTTACTATGGGCCTAATACTCAAACCTTGCATTTTTGCAATTTCTGCATGAGCCACTCATATTTCAGAGGCCAATCTCTAACCTTCTTTAATTTTTTTCCCCCCATTCTTTTTCTCCTTCTTCCAGTGAAATTTCTCTCCTTTTTTTTCTTTTAACTCAATCCACTGCCATATCTTCTCTCCTAATTAGCTACACTCCTCTTATTTCTACCATTCCTTTCTCACGTCACAGTTTTGTACTACTCCAAAGGAGCAAACAACATCAAGTATAATGCTGCTATTCATAAGCTGGTTAGACCTTCACTAGTTTAACCAAATACATGTCAAACTCTATATTCCAACTTAAAAGCACAGCAGCTTTCCCCTTGGCCAGCTTAGAAGATTAAAGACTAGAGACATCTGAACACATCAGGTAAAGAATAAACACTTCCAGACAAAAGACAGTATCCACCTCAGCATGAATGGAAATAGTTTACATCTTACCCAGAGGCACCGCGTATCGCTTCTGATCAACCTGTAATATCAGAAAAGGTTTGTCACATGTGATTTACTCTTCACCAGGGCTAACTGTAGAACAATTAACATGCAGCAGATTTACCTGTGGGTTGATTGCCTTCATTGCAAAATCAAAAATCTCCTTTGCAGTCTGAGGATCTGTGAAACAATCCAATAGTGAGTATTTCACTAATGACATACAGTAGGCAGAGTGAAGACTAAGATATTTTTAACAAAGCTTGGTATGAAGAAGTGATATTGGAAAGCCTTATATATCTCATTTTAAGAAAGAGACTTTTTTTTCCTGAAATACTCTTGAATTTGAAAAAAATTGTACATCTATATTAGCTGATTTTTCTGAATACCCATGTTTTAACAGACTCTTTAAGAGAAACACATCTCCATACAAACTGCATTCGGCTTCAATGTGGCTCTCACAGCTGCCCAATATGCGGTCAGAAAACAGCACTTGAAACATTTACATATAGAAAAATGCTGATGAGGCCACTTCACACAAAGACAGACGACAAGGACTGTGTATTTTGCATAAACTACCTGCCAGCATGGAAATTTTAATTCTGAGTTTACACACAGAAATGGTGCTACTTTATGGCTGTATAATAATTAAATGTATGTATGACTTTCTGTAAAACTGTATCAAAATGTGTAACTGCCTTTCACATAGGAAAAGAACATACCTTCATCCACAGACTTGGTGAAGTTGTACATGAGTGCACCCAGTCCCCTCAGACAACCTGCTACAAGAGGTAGCTTGGGTTCCCTCGTAGCATATGTCATCTGAAAAAAAATAAAATACCCTCAAGCTAAGATAAATTTACACCAAGGCTTCCCATTTCCTACAAGTGTAGTTAAATAACTTCTTTCAACTTAATAGTTACATCAGCACTCAACTCTATGAAACAACTCCACGGAAACATTTTTACTCCTAAGCGTCACTTCATTTGGAGGGAAGCGTAAGAGATCCTTTGAAAAGCATGGAAATGTTCCACCAAGACCAACCATACCAAAACTTGGATAAAATACACTAGTCTTAAAAGTACTTAAAAATGCAAAATATATGAAAGTTCAGCAGAAATGTGATGTTTACCTCAAGTGCAAGGACTTTGCAGCTAGTAGAGAACAAATCAGAAACTACCAGTGCATGACAAGATAACATTTCTTGGGGAATGATCATCACATGCCATCTTTTCACACAGCAAATTGGTTCATTTGTCTGTTACTGATGGCCTTGAATTTTTAATTTGAAAGCTTCTCAGAACCAGAGAACACAAACTTAAACACTCCTTAAGGAAGCATTTACGACTGTCCAGTCAGATCCCTACAAACTGTACTAGCTACAGTAGTATTCCAACACCCAGTGCTATACACTTCAAAGGAAAAAAAAAAAAAAACAACTCAAAACCAAAGCAATGCAAAAAAACCAAAGCAAAAAACCAAAGAATGAAAAGAAATTCCAATCATACCTGTGTTCTAAGCTCTCCCAAATAAGCTCGGAATAGTTTTTCAGAGTTGTTAATCATGTCACTAGGTTGGACTTCTCCCAAAACTCCCAAAAGCTCATAAATCTTTTCCAATACTAGAAAGTAATTTTTAATATTGTTAAATCTTAATTACTGAAATCATTGCTTCAACTTCTCCAGTGCAATTCCTATTAACTTGTATCCATGAGACAACCATCCCTGACAGTTTAATTCGTGATTAAAGTGTAGGACAGACATATTTTTATGTATACACATACATCTATATATCTACATACTATAAAGTGAGATGCATCCTCCTCTCACATCAAGTAGTTAAACACATTTACTGTTTTTAAACAGGGCTCAGAAAACTGATTTAAATGCCATATCCACTGAGGAAGCCCTTGTTAAGGCCAACAGCTAGCAGAAGTTTATAGGCTTGAATTCAGACTGAAGGATTCTATGCAGGCACAGCAAGTTTTATGAGGGGCAGACCTGTCAAGACAAGATTTCAGCTGTAACTAGCCAAGATGATCAAACTGGAGCTCATAGTAATATGCCATAAATAATATAATCAGGCAAGGCAGAACTGATGAGCTCACATTACAGGTGATCAACGCAGGAACTATCACACTAAAACTGCAGCTTTGAGGACTACACTAGCCAGGGTTAGAATAAGACTACAAAGAGCTTTAGAATCATAGAATTGTTTAGGCTGGAACAGACCTTTAAGATCATCAAGTTCAACCATTAACTTAACACTGCCACGTCTCACCACTAAACCATGTCCCCAAGTGCCACACCTACACATCTTTTAAACATGTCCAGTGATGGTGACTCCACCACTTCCTTGAAAACCTGTTCCAATGACCAACAGCCCTTTCTGAGAGGAGAAATTGTTCCTAATGTCCAATCTAAACCTCCCCTAATGCAATTTGAGGCCATCTCCTCTTGTCCTGTCACTTGTTACCTGGGAAAAGAGACAGACCCTCATCTGGCTACAGCCTCCTTTCAGGTAGTTGTAGAGAGTGACAAGGTCTCCCCTGAGCCTCCTTTTCTCCAGGCTAAACAACTGCAGCTCCCTCAGCCATTCCTCACAGGACTTGTGCTCCAGACCCTTCCCAGCTCCACTGCCCTTCTCTGGACACGCTCCAGCACCTCAATGTCCTAGTTGTAGTGAGGGGCCCAGAACTGAATGTAGGATTCGAGGTGCAGCCTCACCAGTGCTGAGTACAGGTTGACAATCTAAGAAAAACTAAAGCCTACCTGTACCAGGAATTTTACTTTTTGCAGCAAGCTCCCCATAAAATTTATTAAATATCTCTCTAACTTTCATTTCTTCCATCAGACAGGAACGTTGTAACCTGTGAAGCAACTATGATAGATTAAAAAAAAAAAAAAAAAGAAAAAGAAAAACATTAAGATCAATAACCCGATACTACTTGGTCTAAATAAAAACACAGTTCATACATGTAAGTTCAGATTAAGTAAACAAGTATGCTATTCAATGAGAGAGATCTAAGGTGACTTGTCCAAAGAAGAGTAATGGCATGCAATCTACTTTAACAACAAACTACCTTCCCTATATACGCATAAATACAAAATTTACAACTTTTCGTTTATAGTATACAGATTATACACAGATCACCTACATAAAACCTTTACGCAGTATGATTTATAGATATGTATACATAAACCCCACAAGAGCACATGCTTAACAAGTCTGCAGTAGCTTTTACCACACTGCATTTCTCTCCCTGCTGGTATAAAGCCAATCCAATTCAGAGAACTGACTCAGAGTAACTCAGAAGGGACTTTAGTTTCTCAAACGAACCTATGTAGGCATAAAAGCATTTACAAAAGAAGGGTCTAAATGCATTCAAAGGAACTACTGTCTCGCACAGCAAATAAATTTCTGGAAAAAAAGTCCTCCTCCTCCTCCACACCTTTCAAATACTTTATCTTATATTACAATAGCATATATAATACATAGCATTTTAAAGCAAGAATGAAATTCAACAGCAAAATTTCTCCTTAAATAATCGTAATAAACGGAGAGAGATCTGCAATTGCCCCCAAAACAATTGTATTTTGCTCTAACATATGAAGGAATGACATGCCCACATCTAAGGAACCTACTGGAGAATATTGAAGACAATCTGTTGTTAAGACGTATTTTTTTCTAACATCTAAATATGACGCTATCACTAGTCTCCTGCTACTGCAGACTACAACCTCCTCATGAGGAGAAGAGGAGGTGCAGACACTGATCTCTCTGGTGCCCACTGACAGGACTCAAGGGAATGGCCTGAAGCTGTGCCAGGGGAAGTTTAAGTTGGGTATCAGAAAACAGTTCTCCACCCAGAGGGTGGTTGGGCACTGGAACAGGCTCCCCAGGGAAGTGGTCACAGCACCACACAAGGGTTCAGGAAATGTTTGGGCAGTGTTCTCAGGCACATAGTGTGACTTTTGGGGATGGTGCTGTGCAGGGCTGGGAGTTGGACTCCATGATCCTTGTGGATCCCTTCCAACTCAGCTTATTCTGCGACTCTGTGATACAGATTTTCTGCATGATATAGTATAACTATAGTAATACAGCCAATTTTCTACAAACAAGAGAAATTTATAAAATGCATTTCACCTTAATCAGAAGTTCCAGTGCTGAGATTTTACATTTTGCTGCTCTCTCTTTTGTATAGACACTAAGACAAGTTTGCTACAAAGGAAAAAAAAACGGAGATTATAATACTTGTAAGTAAAGGTGAAAATTCAAAGATAACAACATTCCTCTACCTCCTTTTTAAAAAGATTAAAACAATACCTAGTCCTGGAAGTGGCTTCACTGACAATACTGCAGCACTGTCTGACATAGTAACAAATCCCAGCTCAAGCAAAGAAATTGCAGTTTCTGCAGTAAAAGGCACACAGAGCAAACTTTCTACCTCAGTAGTATCATTCCTTACAATCAGTAGCTACTAATTTGAGAACAAAAATTTCAGTGGTGCTGTTAAGCATTTCTATGCAAAGCAGCATACAGCTATTCAGCAATCCAGACTCCAGCAACCTCAGGTATTGTAGTTACCACCAATTTCTATATATATTGCAAAAGTAACAACTTCTCAGGAGAAATTTTAAAAAACCTGGTATTTAAAATTAACCACCACCTACAAAAACATTTAAAAGTTTACACTTAAAATTATCACTTTAGTTTGTACAAATTAGAAGTTACAACTATTGTTTCCAACGAAAATAACTGATTTTCCGAAACAATACCTACTATGTCCTATAAAGAAAAGTTAATTATATTAAGTCTATAGGTGAACAAACGATTCCACACCGCTCTGTGGTATGAATTACTTTATGTCAAACAAATTATTTCAGCTCTAACACGAACACTAGAGATGGGCAAGGCTGACTGGGAGGGGTGAAGTATAGCTACGAGTGTTATGACATGACACCCACCAGACTTGTTTCAACTATCTGGCAAAGACACTTTTAGGAAATAATTTTCATTTACCCACCTTAATATTACAGGCGTAAGGATGAATTTTGTCACCAACTTTTTCCATAAAGACACAAAGAAACTTCAATGCTTCTTCCCTACAATCTCGAAACTGGAAAGTTTAAAAAAAACAATTTAAGTGTGTAACATGTTGTTCATATAGCACTACCTAAACGCTACTTTGGAGTTTGCCAACTTACTTCCTCGATGGTGAGGGATCTGTGGATAAAGACGAGTAAGCCATGCTCCTGGGAAAACACCAGGGACAGGTGCAGCGCTGCAGGGAGGCAAAGGAACCATCAGGTGGTTGGTTTGATGTGCACCACCCAGCCCATCCCCTGATGCAAAGGGTGCCCTGACGCCTTGGGGACGACTGACGCTTGTCACCAGAAAAACCACAACAAGTGTGGGTGCTACTGACCTCCCCATGGCCTCGGGGCCCGGGCCCGAGCCCGTGCCCTCGCACCGGAGCCCGCCCCTGCTCAGGGCCGACGGAAAGCCAGCCTTGGGGCAGCTCAGCACAGAGGCCCGCACCGAAGTGCTTTTACCCCGGTGGATGGTTATCTGGGGCAAGAGACCCCCCTCCCTCGGAATCCACCTTTATGCCACACCAGTGACACAAAGCATGGAGCGCAGCACGGAGGGAGCCGCCCCGCTCCGGTGCGTGTGTGCCGCCGCCGAGCCCTCCCCAGGCCCCGCTCAGATCCCCCCGCCGGGCCCGGGCCCGCGGGCGCACCCTGCTCGCGGCTGGGCTAGCCTGCCACGGCCGGCCTCGCCC
>NW_008236767.1:2437331-2452626 GCF_000691975.1 Corvus brachyrhynchos
TTGTCGCAGGATGGGCTCAGGACATGCACACACAGAATGACAGAATGGGTCAGGCAGGAAGGGACCCCAGTGGGTCAAGTGCTCAAGCAGGCACAGGACTGCACCCAGACAGTGCTTCAGTATTTCCAGTAAGGGGGATTCCACACCCTCTCTGCGCAAACTGTTCCAGTGCTCGGTCACCTGCACAGTAAAAAAGCTCTTCCTCACATTCAGATGGAGCTTCCTGTGCACCAGTTTCTGCCTGTTGCCTCTTGTCCTCTTGTTTGGAACCATCGACAAGAGCCTGGCTCCATCCACTTGGCACCTTCACTACAGATACTCAGACATTGATGAGGTCCCCTTTCAGTCGTCTCTTCTCGAGACTGTACAGGCACAGCTCCCTCAGCCTTTCCTTATCACAGAGATGCTCCAGTCCCTTAATCATCTTTATTGCCCTTCGCTGGACCCGCTCCAGGAGCTCCAGTTGTACCGAGGAGCCCCGAACGGGACAGTAATGCTGGATAGAGTAGTAGTGTTCCCTCCTCCCCCCCCAGAGAATGGGCTGCTCCGACCTCCCCCCGCCTCCCTGCAACTCTAGTTTTGCCGCGAAATTCGGTACGGTGAGGGCAGCTCCACTCTAGCTTGCGGGGGGCGAAGCGATGTGCCATTACTGAGGGCAGCCTCTGCCCTGTACCACAGGTAGTAACCTGAATTATAATCCTTTCTCTATTGCAGCAGGTCGAGTGGGGCGAAACTCTCACTTCGGGGGTCTAGAGGATTCATCTCCTTCCTCCTTTCCTTCTCGGTTCCGCATCCCCCCTTTCTGCCTTCGTTGGGCGCTCCCGTTACGATCGCGCCTCGCCATTGGCCAGAAAGCCCGGGAGAGCGCGCGGACGCCGCTGGCTTTGGCGCGGAGTGTGGCGGCGTCTGTGGGGCAGTGCAGGTGGGTGGGGGCACCGGGCGGGGGTCGCGGCTGGCGAGGGGAGGACAGGGAGGCAACCCCGCCGGTCGGGGCTCGGCCGGTGGCGGAGCGCCCGTCGCGCTCATTCTTCTCGCCGACCCCCTACCCTCAGGTAGGACCGCCGCGGGAGCCGCAGCAGCGCCATGTCGTCGCCAGCCTCCACTCCCAGCCGCCGCCGGGGCAAACGCGGCCGGGGCAGCAACCCACCGACTCGTAAGTGCTGCGGGGGAAAGGGGCCGCCCGCCCCGGGGGTGTTGTCCCAGCCCCCTCCTCGGTCCGCCTGGTGCGGCGGCCTGGCTATTGTAACGCTGGCTCCGTGTCTGCTTGTGTCTTGCAGCACAAGATGCTCGCTCTCCTCCTTCCCAGAAGCGTCGGACAGACGACTCCACCTCCACCGGGGACCTGCAACCCATGCCCACGTCCCCGCCCGCGGACGTGCAGAGCCCCGGCGCCGCCGATGCGCTGTTCTCCAGCCCGCCGCAGTTCCGCCACTCCGGTACGCTGGAGCTGGGGCGCTCCGTGGCTGTGCGGGCCCCGGGGATGCAGCCCGCAGGGCCGCCTGCACCGCCGTGGGGCGAGCCAGCGTCGGGAACGGATCCGGCTGAAAAACACTCGAGGAAAAAATGAGTGTTTTCTCATGTTTCTCATTTGAATTTAGTGTAGTGAATACTACAGGAGGGCAGTCAGTGTCTGGGGTGCAGACCTCTATCGTAGCTTCCAGTTAGCATGGGAATGGGTATCGGAGATTATACTTTGTTTTAAAGTTTTCTTCTAGAAAGAATAAAATAATGAAACTACTAATGCAGAAAGAATTAGGTAGTTTACTATAGAAAGCCTTTCTTTTTATAGATAAGATTGTTTTTAATTCCAGTAGCTGTTAATTGTGTCACTTGCTTTACAGCCCCCAAAATACTAAAAAAAAAAGTGTTTAATCTAAAATTCTGCATATTTTTATGCTTGAACTCCAATGTAGTTTTAAAATGTGGTACTACTGTAAAGTTTTCTAGGGAAGCTTTATTAGAACTTAAGATCTTTGAGAAGAGCTGTTAATACAAAGAAAAGTTCTAGGTAGATTGGTAACATCTTTATTGTGTGTTTTGACAAAGCACTGGACTTCATTGATACTACTCATTCTATGACAGTAGAGTTAAAAGAACAATGAGACAAATGCAGAGCCTGAATTTTAGTCTGCTCTAGAAGTAAAAAATGCCGATAATCATTACAAAACACTTCTTTTTGTAGCTATTCCTCTTGACTTCGACATCAGTTCACCTCTGACTTATGGCACACCCAGCTCCAGGGTAGAGGGTACCCCACG
This sequence comes from Corvus brachyrhynchos, assembly GCF_000691975.1. NCBI lineage: Eukaryota > Metazoa > Chordata > Aves > Passeriformes > Corvidae > Corvus > Corvus brachyrhynchos. The sequence continues at coordinate 2,439,590 of NW_008236767.1, forward strand.
AAGTGGTGTACGAGGAACTCCGGTCAGGCAGAGGCCAGATCTTGGGTCTGTCCGTAAAGCCAGACAAGTGGATTTACACTCGGATGGGGTAGGTGGATGTCTCATCTCTTGTATCTGACAGCTGCTTTTTAAACATATATATATTTATGTATGCTTAACTTGTTTCCATGCAGCTGGCTGAGGATATAGTAGCAACCGAGCAATCTCTTGGACAAAAGCTTGTTATTTGGGGAACAGATGTTAATGTGGCCTCGTGCAAAGAAAAATTCCAGGTGGGTTTCGTTTCTTCCTTTTTTTTTAATGAAAAGCTAGTTTGATTTAAACAAATATTAGTTGAATATGATACAAAGTAGGTGTTTGTATTGCTAAATTCTGCTCATTTTTCTTGTCTGTATCTCTTTTACCGCTATCGTTCAGCGATTTCTCCAGCGCTTTATCGATCCACTGGATAAAGAGGATGAAGACATTGGCCTGGATCTTAATGAGCCACGCTATATGCAACGACTTCAAGAGGTACTTGGAATGCAGTGAATTCAACTTTTCTTTTTTCAGTCTTGCATGCCATTGAGCTAAAGATTTCCTAACTCTCTTGCAGATTAATATGGTTGGGGAACCATTCCTGAACGTAAATTGTGACCATCTGAGATCATTTGATGAAAATCTCTACAGGCAATTGATTTGCTATCCTCAGGTGAAGTAGTGTACTTGTTCTCTGGCTTTCAGGTGGCTCTTGAATATTTCTGGGTTTTAAAATGTTTGTTTAAATGCAGTGCATACTGTGTGTGTTCGGTGCAATCTCAGTGGCTACTTTATTTTACTGAATATAAAATGTCTTGTTTCATAGCAGATGATCATAGACACAGTGTGTACCTCGTGCATGCGAAGTTAGCTGGTGAACTGCAATGTCCAGTCTTGTACTTCCCTCCCACCCTTTGCAATACTCAAGTGAATGAATAAATCTGATCTGAACAGAGGTTTTCTGTTACATAGGAAAATGCTCAGATGGCGTAACTTACAGTCATTGCTGGCTGATCAGCAGCACATAAAATGCTTTATGCACAATTGCTTCATTCTGTGATTTAACTTGTAAGCTGTTTTTATACAGGAAGTTATCCCAACATTTGACATGGCTGCCAATGAGATCTTTTTTGATCGTTACCCTGATTCAATACTAGAGCATCAAATTCAAGTAAGGCCATATAATGCACTGAAGACCAGGAATATGAGAAATCTAAACCCTGAAGGTAAACTTTTTTCTTACCATGTTAGAAAAGAATCTTAAAGATTTTCATAAAAGTGGTGAATACTAACATAAAATTACGTTAGGACTATATAAAACTGTAGTCCATCCACACCAATGTCTTCCATTCATATGTGTGTTTCAAAAGCAAATGCTTTAGAGCCCAAATGCAGAATAATCTATCCATAAAGGAAATCTCTCCTATCATCAACTATTCATGTTCTTGGTACTGGAGGTGCAAAGGATTCTTTATTTTGCATACATAATTTTGCATGCATATTTTGCATACATACATCCTGTAAATTAGAATATTTGTACTATGCATTTATGATTCTTTTTACTCAAACAAAATAATAGTAACCTGACTGTCTGCCTCCTGCCTAAAAACTATTGTAATGTGAAATTTTGAAGGTTATTTAAATTATCAGAGTATGAGGTCATGACATGAATCTCTATATTTTTGTAGACATTGATCAACTCATCACCATCAGTGGCATGGTTATCAGAAGCTCCCAGTTAATTCCTGAGATGCAGGAAGCATTCTTTAGATGCCAGGTTTGCGCTTTCACCACCAGAGTGGAAATTGACCGTGGCAGGATTGCAGAACCATCAGTGTGCAAGAACTGTAACACAACGCACAGTATGGCGCTGATTCACAACAGATCCATGTTCTCTGACAAACAGATGGTATGTTGGCTTAGGTAGTAGCTAATAGTGGGTAAAATGAAACAGTTGCTAGGTTTTGCTCCCCCACCCTCCTAAATCATCAATGGGATTAATTACATGTCTTGAGATTGAAAGCTTTGAAAAGAAAAAGTGTTTTGGAATGTGGAAATGGGTTAAACAACTTAGTGGAAACAGTCTGCTTTGGAGAAGAAACGCATTAGTAGGATGAAATGAAGTATGTACACCTCTAATGTTTCTGTATGGAAGCCCTTTTATCTACAGTATATCCACTTCTGTCTAGACTAGGTGTGCCTTGTTCGTAGCAGCATTTTAGCCATGCCAGTAGCAATCAGCAGAATACTCATTTTCATTCTCTCTTTTAATCAGTAATCATTTTTGCTGTTTGGGTGGGGGTATTTTGTTTCTGAGCAATGTTCCTGATTGAAAATGATGCTGAAGACTGTGTTAATAGAAAATCCTGTTATATGCTCTGTGGAAAAGCTTTGATTTTTTGCAACTGAAACTTAATTGGTGTTTTTGCTAGATCAAACTGCAGGAGTCTCCTGAAGATATGCCAGCTGGGCAGACCCCGCATACGGTTGCGCTCTTTGCTCACAATGACCTTGTTGATAAAGTTCAGCCAGGTGACAGAGTTAATGTCACAGGTAAAATTTGGGTTGAATATTTCCATTCTTCTTTTTCATTGATCTTAACTGTGTCTAAAGGGACCTTATGGGATGCACTTGCTAGTGCTGAGGGAGCTTGACACTTTCTTTGCAAGGCCACTCAGTTATCTTTGAAAAGTCATGGTGACTGGCTAAAATACTAGAAAAAAAGCCAGTGTCACTCCCTAGAGTGAGGAGGAGACTTGGGGAACTGTAGGCTAGTCAACTTCATCTTGACCCCTGGGAAAGGTGATAGAGCCAATAATCCTGGAAACCTTTTGTGACTGGGGCAGTGTTGTACACCCTCAGCAGACTTGCAGACAAAAACAGAACTGGAAGGAAGCAGTGCTTGATAGACCCTGACTGTGGTGCCAGCGTTCTCCTGGGCTGTATTAGGACTGTTGCCAGCAGGTTGAGGGAGCACTGGGTCCAGTTTTGGGGTCTCCCCAGTGCAAGGGAGACATGAACATACAGGAGTGCATTCAGCAAAGGTCTGTGATGATAACAGAAGCCTTGGTCGTACGTGGAAAGGCTGAGAAAGCTGGGAGTGCTCAGCCTGGAGAAGAGAAGGCTTGGGGAAATCCTAGCAGCATGTTTAGAAACACCTGATTTGGTGTGGTTGGAGGGGCAGTAGTGTGAAGAAGACAAAGCCAGACTCTTCTTAGTGATGCCCAGTGGCACACAGAGGGCACAAAATGAAATAGGCAGTTCCAGGTAAAAATAGGAACTTTTTTTACTGTTTATGTGGTTGAGCCCTGTCACAGGTTGCCTAGTGAGGCTGTGTGGAGTCTTTGTCCTTAGAGATACTCAAAACCTGATTGAATGCAGTCTTTAGCAAGCAGTTGGACTCCAGCTGACTCCAGTTTGAGCCCATGATTAGACTAGACAATCTTCAGGCTGTCTGACCTGGATTCCTTCATTCTGAAACTGTAGCTGAAGAAGAGGCAGTATCTTAAATAGTGTCTGCAGTCAGGAGAGTGGTAATGTAGAGTAAGTCTTGTGATACTGCAGCAACATTTTAAAAACCACTTTGCTTTAAAACAACCACTGTAAAAAACCCAAGCTGTTTGAAATGCATTTGAAAGCTGTTACTAAATTTGGCACTTAAAAAGAGGGGGAAAAGCTGACTGGAGCGGGAATTTCAAAAGCACCAAGCCTTACGTTTTTTTCAAAAATGCTTTCATTGTTGAGAACACGTTTGGTAGGAATGTAAAACACATATGTGTATCTGCAAAAATAGGATCTAGATGACTTTAAATATGGCTTCTACATGAGAAATAAGTGACACAGTGAGAAATAAGATGACAAAATATTTAGCCTGTTTAGAAAAGCTCTACTCTTCCAGGGAACATGTAAAATTTTTAGTGTTGGGGAATGACCATGTTTCTCCATACCTAACACTGTGGTTGAAATTTGTATTTAGGTATCTACAGGGCAGTCCCCATTCGAGTTAATCCACGGGTCAGCAGTGTAAAATCCGTGTATAAGACCCACATTGATGTCATACACTATCGCAAGACAGACTCCAAACGCCTGCACGGTGTTGATGAGGAAACAGAGCAAAAGAGGTTTACAGAGGAACGTGTGGAAATGCTCAAAGAGCTTTCTAAGAAAGCAGACATATATGAGAGACTTGCTTTAGCCTTGGCTCCAAGTATCTATGAGCATGAAGATATCAAAAAGGTGACAAGTTTTGTATTTCTCTTGTAAGACACGTATTTATATGTGTGTTCGTTGTTAAAGTATCTTGAAGCTTAAAAATTCAAAAAGCTGGATCTTGAGCAGTCTTAAAATGTCATGGTCTTCAGGGTGGAGTTGGTGCTAAGTGTAGCATAATTCTTATCAAGCTACTAAGGAGTGTTAATTTAGAGGGAAGATAACTGAAAAAGTAGGAAGGCAGCAGAAATGGGACAACTTAATTGCAGGATGCATCTTGGACATTTCATAGAAGTTCAGATTACTGATTATCAAAGGAAAATAAATAGCTGTAACATAGTAAGTGCTTGCTGAAAAGAGGCATCCACAAGAGAAGAGTAGCTTTAAAATGACATTTGGTTGACTCTGAGTTATGGAGTAACAAAACATTTACTTAAATGTATCCAAGAAGGGACTATTCCAATAAAGTGTCAACTGAGGTACTAACTAGAACATTGTGACAACTCCAATCAGTAGCAGGTCTCAAGATACTGTTAGACATCAAACACTCATCTTCCAAGTATATTCCTTTGAGGGTTTTTTAATAGATATATACATTATTATAGTTCACAGGTTTCTGAAAGTATAATTCAAAACCATACAGTGCTTTACTTATGAAATGGGAACACAGTAATGACTATTCCATTTGTTGTTACCTTCTCAACACGCTAATAAGGCACACCAAATCTAGGGGGTGGGGTTGAGGAAAACTAAGGACCCGTCATCAAAGGGGGTTCTTCAGGTTCCAACCAAAATCTGCTTACAACAACATACAGAATTTCTGTCTTTAATGCTTGAAACCCAGATGCATTGAGCTGTATTAATTTTAGCAGTGTTTGTTTTTCAGATGTTTCAGTTGAACAGTTGGATTTGCTCTGTTACATCTATACAAGAAGTGATGTTTTCATTTTTATAGGGCATTCTGCTTCAGCTTTTTGGGGGATCAAGAAAGGATTTTACTCACACAGGAAGAGGGAATTTTCGTGCAGAGATCAACATTCTTCTCTGTGGTGATCCTGGTACTAGCAAATCCCAGCTGCTCCAGTATGTATATAACCTGGTTCCTCGAGGCCAGTATACTTCTGGCAAAGGCTCAAGTGCAGTTGGTCTTACTGCATATGTGATGAAGGATCCAGAAACGCGGCAGCTGGTTCTTCAGACAGGTGCTCTAGTCCTTAGTGACAATGGCATTTGCTGCATTGATGAGTTTGATAAAATGAATGAAAGCACAAGGTCAGTTCTACATGAAGTAATGGAACAACAGACACTCTCCATTGCAAAGGTAAATGAAACCGAAGTATTCCTAGAGGCTTTTGTTCTTGCTTTACTCAGAGGCTTTCGCAATGCAGTTTTTGACCACTGAACCCATCTAATTACATTGATGATCTCAGGAAATTGGAGGGAGGTTTTGGTGGCACATAGCTTCAGCTGGTTTCAGAAATGTTCTTTCCTTTTGACAGGCTGGAATTATTTGCCAATTGAACGCTCGTACATCTATCCTAGCAGCAGCTAATCCTATAGAATCACAGTGGAATCCAAAAAAGACTACTATTGAAAACATTCAGCTTCCTCATACACTGCTGTCAAGGTACTGAACTGCACTCCATGTGTCATTTTTAGGAGATGTTACACTTCCTCTTCTGAAGATGATTACATAGAATAGAACAACTGTGTTGTTCACAACCTAGTGGAAAACTTTTATAGCACATACTTCAAATGCTGTTCTTACAATTTCTGTGTGAGCACAGAAGTGTCCTTTAATACTTATATGTAGACCTTGAACAGCAGGTGTGATAAGATCTGTAGGATCTCTTTTATTTACTTCTGTGTTGTTGTTTCATAATCATCTCCTTGAAAAGACCTGTTCTGAAACTTAGCGTATTGATAACTTTAGCAAAAATTCAGGATGCTTTTCTTAGCTCCATAAAGCTTTTAAAGTGAAACACTGATGAGCAGGGAACTTTGCAGCAGAGGTGGTGGAATCCTAAGATCTGTGCCTGCTTCATGTTGCTCTGCAAAATTCAGCTGAGGAGGTAGCAGTGCTAGTCAATCATTTGGGCAGTAGCTGTTAGAGCTACATTTAGTGCTTGCTGACAGAAAATTAAACTACATGCTGGAGTTGCATCTTGTTAAGAATTCCCACACTAAATCTGAAGTACACTAATGGTATACTGGATATCCTGAGAACACTTATGGCTTAAATTTCAATTAAGAGCTCCTTAATTTAATCACTTAATGACAAATGGTACCTTAGTACAGGTGTACTGGATGAAACTAGTGGATCTCAATTCTGCCATTTATCGGATTTAAGCTTACAAAAATAAATGGCTGGCTAAAAATGGATTATCCATGTCTGCTTATAGTTGCGACTAGTTGAATATATTGTTTGTAAAATTATAAACCATTTTCTTCAGGATTAAACTGCAAGTGCTTTTTGACTTGCTTATAATTTATTTAGTTACATTTTTTTGCTGTTACCTTTCATGGAAATATCTTTACCAGCAAGTTTGTTCTGTGCATTTGTTATGTGTGTGGGATTTTTTGTTTGTGGCAGGTGCAGCTTTTTTTGGGGGGGTGGGGGGGAGGATGTGGATTTTTTAAGGAAACAAAAGATGTCAGCCTTGAACAGGGAATCTGAATTTTGCAGAATGTACCTTGCTTTCAAAATTTCAAGTCCTTAGGGTGTAAGCAAATCCATTATGCTGTTCTGTACCTTGAGAATTCCAGAAAAATTTCTGGTGTAAGAAAGCAATTTCTACTTAGAGTAGGAATTAACAGTCTAGTAACTCCTACCTGTACTTGTTAAATCAAACCCTCCTAAACCAAGTACCTAAATGACAAGAAAGCACACTAATACTGGATCATATCCCATTCAGATTTGACTTGATCTTTTTGATGTTGGATCCACGCGATGAAGCTTATGACAGACGCCTTGCTCGCCATTTGGTTTCGCTGTACTACCAAAGTGAAGAGAAGATGGAGGAGGAATACATGGATATGGCAGTATTGAGGGATTACATTGCATATGCTCGTAGTTATGTAAATCCCAGATTAGGTGAAGAAGCAAGCCAAGCCCTTATTGAGGTAAAGGAATTGCTGCTAAGAATATTCAGAGTCTTCCCTGACTTGTCAGAAGTGGTGAAATTCCCTTGTGTGTACCCTCTTTACCTACATAACAACTTTCTGTAAGATCCTTGAAAAAAAAAAAAGAAGGTCTCTAAAGGAAAGAGGGATCAAATGAGAAATCATTCTGCGTTCTAATGTTTAGCTTTCAGATAGGTTGGTTTGGTTCCATCCCATAAAACACAATAAATTGTATTGAAGCAAAATAAATGTGTCATCATAGACACAAGTACTGCTATATAAGACTAATCCAGAATTTTAAAGTGATTCAAACGTGATTCATTACCATAGTTTAATTGCTTTATAATGGAAAAAAGTTACGTGATGTGGTTATTCATCACTGCACAAGAACTGTGAAGGTGTGTGAGCAGAAATGCAGTATTTGGGATGCCTTGCCAGAATTGCTTGTATTCTGAAATAAGAGGTGGGGGATGCAGGAAAAAGAATTAATTTGCAGTGAGATATGTAACGACTGCCTCCCTTTCAGGCGTACGTGGACATGAGGAAGATTGGCAGTGGCAGGGGAATGGTTTCTGCGTATCCCCGGCAGCTGGAGTCTCTGATCCGGCTGGCGGAGGCGCACGCCAAGGTGCGCTTCTCGGAGAAGGTTGAAACAATTGATGTGGAAGAAGCAAAACGCCTCCATCGGGAAGCACTGAAACAATCTGCTACTGATCCAAGGACTGGAATTGTGGACATTTCCATTCTCACGACAGGTTTGTGCTTCCGTAGTGCTAAAGCAGGGCCGCTGTTGGGATTTTGTAATTTTTAAAATGTAACTTAACCTTGTCCTCCTTAGCTGATTGCTAAAAGGTATTTTCTTTGCTTTTATAAGGGATGAGCGCAACAGCTCGTAAGCGGAAAGAGGAATTGGCCCAAGCCTTACGGAAGCTCATCCAATCAAAGGGTAAAGCACCATCTTTGAAGTACCAACAGCTTTTGGATGATCTCCGAGCACAGTCTGATACAGTAAGTTTCCTGCTTTGCTTTTACATTTCCATTAATTTTTAAAAGCATTTTTTTCCAAATGAACAATCTTGTCCACAAATTGCATTATGGAGGGAAATGGAAACATGAACAATTTCTGTTGGCATGACTAGAAAGCCAGTTCTGTTACAGACAAATGACTTGAATCTGCTGTATCTTAGTTTATTAGGGCTTCTGGAATTAGCAAACTCAGCTCCAAGGTTCTAGGCCAGGCTTCAAATTTCAAATAGAAGCAATGAAAACTTCAAATAAAAATATTAGAAAATTGATAGAAAGTATAGCATTTTTACTATGTTTGAAGTATTTTCCCCATCTTTATTTGATTTGCTCCTTTTCTATAAGGCTGTCACGAAGGAAATGTTTGAAGAAGCACTTCGTGCCTTGGCTGATGAGGACTTCTTGACTGTGACTGGAAAGACTGTGAGACTGCTGTGAGTTACCCTGTGCTTGAGAGCCTGCTGTCATGACCTTCGCCTCACTCAAGATAGTGTCAGTCTGCAAGATCTTTGAGATTTGGGACTATCATCGGCTATGACAGGCATAGCCTGTCCCTGCCAGCCAACTGTCATGGCTTCACTTTGCCTTACTATATTGTCACTCTGCAAGATTTTCACAGCTTGGGCTATCATTTGCTAATGACAAGGGTAGTCATGATTAAGTGGCACTTCTGTCATTACAAGATATTATGAAATACCTGAAAAATCCTCACGTCAATAATGCTATTTACATTCTAGCTAAATGTAATTACTAATATGTCAAGGCCTCTGTGTTTTTAGGAGGTTTTTTAGAGCATGCTAACAGTATTGCCTGTATTTCCAATTGAATTGTAAAAATTCATCCTCAGTGACTTTTTAGTAACTGCAGTTTTTACTATTAGCATTGCTGTAAGCTGAAATAAAATTATTTGTCTTAAAAGGACTCCTGTGTTCATTTCAAGTGCAAATCAGCATGTCCTGTGCTGAGCACTTTTCAGTCTAGAATTCTGCAATTTTTTGGAAGTTCTTTATGAGAGCATGAAAGGAGCTTTGCTTTTTGGTTTTTTTGTTTGTTTTGTTTGACCTGAGTGTACTGCAGAAGTATCCTCAACGTAAAAAAGGTAGATAGATTCTACTTCAAACCACATTTCTTTACTTCAATTATTTTAATTATGACTGGATAAATTAAGATACCCACTTTTGCTGTAATAACATATAATCAGTCCTGAAAGAACAAGGTCTTGTAGCTTGTGTACAATCATATTCCCAAGTGTCTGGTATTGCTGATTTTTTAATAGAAAAATACAATGCTATCTACTGATCATACTGAAAGTAGTCACATTTGGCGATGCTATGAATTTTCAGGTATGCCTGAGAGGTCAAGGAGAAGGTTAAGTTTTTGGCTGCCAGAGGCACGCCAAGAAATGGAATAATAAATTTTTCTAGTTCCACACATATTTTCTTACCCATGAACAGACACAAAATGTGAGGAAATAAGGCCTTGTTGCACGCTGTGAGGTGCTCAGTTAACGTTCAAGACACAACAAAATTAGCATCACTGGTCACTGAGATCTAAAAAGCTGCACTTGCTGTGCAGCTCCTGGAAGGGTCAGGGGAAAGTGCACACATAATGAAACGGATAATGTCTGGAGAAGGACCAGAAGAAATTAATAAGGTGTTGGGGGAAGTCAGTGAATCAGTTAGATTCTCAAGGTTATCTCTGAAGATCTAACAGAAGTGTGGTAGGCATTAGCCTCTCATAGGCAGCTCTGCAAAATGGAAGTAGGAGAGGTCTAAGGAGCTTAATTATAACCTGCACACAGGCCATAGCTAAAAGACATGGATGCTGCAGGGTGCTTTCTAGGACACAGACTTGGGAGGTTTACAGCTTTTACCTGTAAACTTAAATTGACCAATGCAGCTCATACCACAGCTTAATAAAGATCATTAGTGAAAGAAGATCCTATATATCTGGGCAGGGATCACAATGGACAGCTGGGGAAGAACAAGCATTCCCTAAACTACTTCCATGGCATGATCAAGACACACGAATTCAGGTCTCTAACCATCATTCATCCATTGTGTGCTGATTTTGGATCCTGTAGAGTTAACTTTCTTCACAGTGGCTGTTGTGGGGCTGTGTTTTGGATGTGTGCTGGACACAGGGTTGGTAATGCAGAGATGTATTTGTTATTGCTGAGCAGGGCTTACACAGAGCCAAGGCCTTTTCTGCTTCTTGTGCTGCCATGTTGGCATGGGAGGTTGGGAGGAGACAGCTGGGACAGGTGACCCCAACTGACCAACGGGATATTCCAGACCACATGACATCATGCCCAGCATATAAAGTGGGGGGAAGAAGGGGGGAAGCAGTGAGTTAAATCCTTGTTTTGCTTTGCTTGTGTGCATGGCTCTTGCTTTCTCTATAAAACTGCCTTTATCTCAACCACTGAGCTCTCTAGCTGTTACACTTCCAATTGTCTCCCTGTTCCTACTGGTGGGGGAATGAGTGAGCAGCTGTGTGGGGCTTGGTGACTGGCTGGGGTTAAACCACTACACTGTTTTTCATTTAACATGGAAAAATGTCATACTGCAGCATTCTCTTTCTGCTAAATTTGACTTACACTGTCCAGGAAGTCAACTGTTACAACAGAGGATTGACCTATACAGTTATATAAGCCTGATTTAGGTAGTAAGGACAGAGGAAGGAAAGGAGGAAGGAAAAAAAGCCGGTTTACTCCAACTAAAAAAAAATTAACGTTTACGCATAATAGTTACACGTTCTGTTTGGTAGTGTGGCTCAATTCCTGTTTGGCAAAAGTCTGGAGAATGCGGGCATCGATCCCGCTACCTCTCGCATGCTAAGCGAGCGCTCTACCATTTGAGCTAATTCCCCTCTGCAAGACCAGGGGAGGGCATTGTGGAATTCTGATCCCCTGCGAGCATTTAAAACCGCAGTTCCACACGTAGAATGCAGTTTCCCCTCTTGCTCTGGCCTCTCTGCTCACAAACAAAACCACGTTCAGCTTCGATTGCAAAAGTTGTAGTATTTAATTTAGCATTTCCAAATCAAGCAGCAAGAAACAAGGCAAACTGGAACAGACATGATTCCAGCTGTGTGTATGCAGTACCAAAAAAAAGAACCCCGGTTTGTTACTTGCCGTTCACGAAATAAAGCCCATTACGGCATTTCGTTTTCTCACTACACGCGTCAGGCCGTATTTAAATACTTTCTGAAATACTCACAGGGATGCAAGTTTTACTTCCCCCCAGGAGCAAAACCAGCAGTGGAGAATGCAGGCATCGATCCCGCTACCTCTCGCATGCTAAGCGAGCGCTCTACCATTTGAGCTAATTCCCCCCACACTAATAAAGCAACATCCTATAACTCTAGACTTTAACTGCTACAAATACGAACTGCACCCTTCATCTTTTACCGTGGCGAGTAACCCCACGGCAGCCTCAGAACATTTAACTACCACCTGACCTTCAGTTGTCTACGGTTTTGCCCAAAATGACAAAAAAACCTGATGTGGTAAGGCAGAGTAATGTGATAAGGTACTTCACGCTAACGTCCACGACAAACTGGTGCCCTGCAGCCTTCCAGCGGCACCTGATGCACGCTGGATTTGGTCTTCTCCTACACCGAGGGAAATCACACCGCAGACGATGCAGTGGAGCAGACTGAGGATAATACAAAACTCGCATTTGCCCTGATGTTGCCTCAGGAGACCATCTAGACAGCAAAACTCAAACCTGATTAAATTATATGAGTTTCCATTGATATTGACAAGAAGATGCATTGAAGTGAGCTGTGTTAAATGAAAGTATGCGGATACAAAGCCTTCAAAACTGAAACACACTAATTTTTTAATGGAACTAAGAAAGTCAGGCTATTTTTCAGACATAGGTAAGGAAGTTTTCCCAACCAGGTTAAGAAATTAGAACATTTTACTTGCCATCTTACATGAAAACTTAGCAACACAACAAATTTAAGATCACAAAACAATGCTGTCAATTATATAAAATACACATTTTAATAATTGAAAATAGTGCAGAGGTCTTTCCTCTCCCTTACCTGGCTTGGGCACAAAATAAACTGGTTTTTTGTGAGCTGGATGGGTGAAGCTTTAGGCCTTTTCAGTGGCCACAGAGTGAGATGTGGTGGTGAAAAACAGGGAGAGGTAATCTGCCTTTTTCATAATGACTCGAACTGCACAGGGTAGATAAAGAAAACTGTTCATAGAGCTGAACCTCACGCAACACGATATGGGAGTGTCGCGGGTTCGGTTTGTAACCAGGCAGAAACACCAATTTAGTGTAGTGGTTTGGTCCAAAATACTCATTACCGTTTATCTACTGTGAGATAAGAATTAGGAGAAATGCAAAGCAGACACCAAACTTGAAAGAATATAAAGAAGTTTATTAACAGACCTAAAAGAAGGAAAACAAAAAAAAGATTATACCACCTTCAGAACTCTCCTCCCACCTTCCTCCCTTCTCCCACTGACAATGTAAAAAGACAACCCTTAAGATGTTCAGTCTGTTTACCATGTCCATAATAACCTTGTTCAGTCCATTTAGAAAGAGAAGTCTCTTCTTGCTCATGCTATGAAAACATTATCACAACGAGACAGCCGCCCACTTCCAAATATTGTTCAGTCCATTTAGGAAGAGGAGTCTCTCTGC
>NW_008236767.1:2453184-2461197 GCF_000691975.1 Corvus brachyrhynchos
GAGAGCTTGGAGGGGGAGTTTGCCTATTCTTGAGTGTGGATCACAGAGGTGGTCACAACTTTAAGTGGCTTAGAGAATTGTCCATATTCAAACTTGCCAGCTGATAGGTTCTATCAGTTCCCAGAGGAAACTGTAAGGACCCCTTAGCAAGGACAGCCCTTCTGGGACTATGCTTGCTAACCTAGGACAGGGAGAGATCCTGGCCACAGGTGTGCAGTGGGCCGTCAGTGAGCCTAAGATATACATGTGCCTGTGTGAAGGACTGAAACTGCTTTTGCATATTTGCTTTCCCCCTCAAGTCTACTCTAGTGAGGTAGATAAAATCATCTACAATATAATGCAAGAAGTGTTAAGGACAAATTTTTTTTTTTTTTTTATTGTCAGAGACTGAAGTTAGGCAGGAGAATATTTGAATTTTAACAGAATGTTTGCAGCAATACTGTAGTTGTAGTTCCACATCTTGACCTAAATCTAGATTGTAAAAGATTCAGAGTACTACCTTACATAGGATAAGTTGTAACTTGCTGATGCTCAATTTTGAAATTTATCTGGTTTTGACTGGTTGCTGTCATCCAGTAAGTTAAATCCTTCAGAGAAAACCACCAGTACATGTACTGTTGGATTACTGCACACACTTTAGTTTACCAGCAGGTCTTAACTCCTCTGCATTTAAAACAGAGCACATCAGTGTATCCACTCTCACTGTAAACTACATCTTCTTTCTTGAAATCCAGAAAGCATTCTTTAACAGCCTGTGAACAGAGCTTTAGTAATGCGCTTCTTACTGCAAAGTCAATAAGCATGACTACAGGTGAATTTTTCTATTTCAGAAGTGTTCATAGTAACCCCATATATTTAAGATGCAATACTATTTGAACAGAATTATCAAGGTCAATAAATAAAGGTAGAAATAGAAATAATTTCTGGAATATAACACAGGAATATATGATAAACAAACTATGATAAACATGAACTTTTAAACCACTGTATTTCTCTTTTACATATTTTTAATTGGAAAATCCAGTTGGAAAAGGAACTAGAGACTTGAAAAAAGAAGGGAAAATCTAGCTGTGCTTCAGTGACTTTTAGGAGTAGACTTTCTAGATTTACAAGCCTTTGTATATGCACTGTAAGAGATGTAAAAAAATGAGTGTTCTCTCCTTCCTGAATAAACGCTAGAGGACGCACTGCTCGGGAAAACGGGTTGTTTTACCCAAGGAACACAGCAGAAAACGCTCCTCATATACCAGGTGTGTAGCCTGGCTTTTCAGCCATCGGGCTTTCCGCGTAAATACAGAGGTGACTCAGTGTTGTTGGACAGAACGAATCATCACAGCAACTGCAGCCGGAGCGGCCGCGCGGTGATTCAGCACAAGAACAGCAGCCCCGGGCAAGTCAGGCAAGGGGAATTAGCTCAAATGGTAGAGCGCTCGCTTAGCATGCGAGAGGTAGCGGGATCGACGCCCGCATTCTCCAGACTTTTGATCGGCTGTAGCGCCACGGTGGGAAAAGATTTTCTTCCATGAACTGTCCCGGGTTTGTGGTAGAAAATCCACAGCAGCTCATGCAGACCATCTCGCCCGGCAAATAAAAGGGGAGGGGAAATGTTGACCATCAAGATTACACTTGTGCACTCTCCGAAGAACAACTTCTTCACAAACCCATCAAAACTAACGCTGTTGCTCTCTGTAACAAGAAAAAAAGTCACTTCCGTCCTTTACCGCTGCACCGAATGTGACCATTTATTACTGCTTTTTAATGATACGAAAAGTTACTGAAATTGTCTCTGCGAAGATGTAAAAGTTTGTAGGGTCTATATAAATCACCAGCTCACCACAGAATTACTGTCTCTCCAGCTACCTTGCACCCGTTGTAGGATGGGTAGGGCACGCTTGTTCTAACGTGAATTTCAAGTGACATTTGGTCTCTCACAGTATCACTCAGTGTCTTCCTCTAGCCATGAGAAGAAAATAATTTGCACTGTAAAAACAAAAAATGCTCAGCTCTGATCAACGTTAAAAACTTAAATCATCCATATCGTGAAAACGTGTCTCAAAATTGATTCATTTTAATCCTTACGAAACTGCTCCAGGAAAAAGCATCTTCAAAACAGCGGCCCCGCAGATGGAGAATGCGGGCATCGATCCCGCTACCTCTCGCATGCTAAGCGAGCGCTCTACCATTTGAGCTAATTCCCCTTGGCTAGTCCCCCCCTCCCCTCACTCACGGTTCCCGCTGTCACTTTCCTCGCTGGCGGAGTAGCCACACAGCACGCTGAAACGTGGCCCGCTGTCTCCCGACACAAACAAAACTTCCTCCCCCGAATCACGGTAGCTGGGCAGTCCGAGCCCTTCTAATCCCCTCCCGAAGTCCCCGGCAGGCAGTAAGAGCGCACAGCCTTCCAGTGAAACGCAGAAAAAATTAGGACTTCCTGCAAGCGCACTGCTTTTGACAGCCGCAGTGGGAATTTTGCCTAATCCGGTATCTGGACTCCTCGAGGCAACAGCAAGCGCCTTGTTAAGCGGAGCTGCATCTGGATAACATCCGGGTTGTGCTTCTAGGCAATCGCAGACTTATGCTCACACCAAACAATTATTACTGCTTAAGAGAAATCTGGATATATTTAAATACTGTATTTTTCTAAACCAGATTTTTCCTATTTGTAATCCCTAGGTGGAAGACAATCAGCTAAATTACTTTACCCTTCTCCACAAAATATACATCCTTCTCCATATATAAAATATTTATGACTGAATAGGTAGGGTTCTTCCAGTTCTTTTTTTCTTGTGGCAAGAGCCTGGGTTCATGTTACAAAAAAGGGGTAAAAAAAAAAAAAAGCACCCAGGCAAATGGAACACTAGGAAACAAAGTAGTAGTTCACATTATTTACTTACATCTCTCAGGAATTTTTAAGTTGTGATTCTATCACCAGATAAACGAGCACACTCACACAGACAATTACATATAAAAATCAAGAATATACAACTAAAACGTAAAAAAATATAAATTTTCACTATAATGAAACAGCAGTGAAAATTCTGTTCAATGGTTTGGTTTCACAAAAAAAGCAAGACAGAGTTGTGAACTTTTATTAAACGTACAATATTAAATAATCTGCCTTTCTGGAGAAAAAGGAGTACCTGAAATGAAATTTATTCAATAAGTACACAAACAACTCTTTATTTCCCCAGGATGCCTTAAGACACAGGAATCACACTGACATAAAAAGATCTTTCAAATCTCTCCTCTTCAATGAATTAGTGATTTCAGAAAACAAAATAAAATTTCAGTCTTTGGTCTAACCCTAAAGCCGTATACCAAAAGTCCTGTGCAGATTCTTCCATTAACAAAATTCCAGTGTCTTGCCACCTATTCCCTCACTCTGATTGTAACAGCTAGCTTTGCCAAAAAAATGTTTCTCCCTTTCCTATTTAAAACTAATCAATGTGGAAAGAAGCATCTGAAATTAATTTGCAGGAGGTAATTAAGTTCTTACCACTGGAATTATGCTGCAGATACCACTGACATTTAAGCAAGTGGCTGACTGAAAGTCCCACAGGTCAGTATGTCTGGCAAAGTAAGGAAGCTTGCTACTCCTTCTATTCTGGGATGTTTCACATTTTTCTTAGTATTCCTTCTGAACAAAAACTATTTAAGTCTCAAAACCACCTACGCTATAAAACAAATAAGCAAGCAAACAGAACCCTTCTAGTTGTGTCAGTTATCAGGCTTGTATGAACACAGCCAGGTAGGATGAGGGTTTCATCATGCCAGATTTTGAACGGTAAAACACATCTACTTGGTTTAATTACGGCAATCCCCAAGCAGGCTTACAGCTGCACATAAACAAACTTTTGTGTCTAGGCACTGAAAGTCTTAAGGCTTTAACACAGCAGGTAGGGTAAAATTTACTTAAAATCAACCAAAAAGACTGAACTATAAATTAAGCAGTGACAAAATTAGTAAGGACAGCTATAGTATATTCAGTTCATTCTGTTAAATAGTCTAACCTTCAAGTTGATAGATATAGCATTAAAATGAAACAAGTATGTCTCAAGTTCTGTATCCAGTATTTATCCCATATTTAAAGCATTGAAGGAAAATCTGTATTTAAAGTGTTGAAGGAAATGGGTTTTGGACCTCAGAGATAATTTTACTGAAAAGCAGTATCAAAATATGGAATTGGACAGCAAAATTCACACCATCCTGTGGAGGGAAAAAAACCCACAAAAAAAACCCCCTCAAACCCCAACAGACAGCACCTCACTAACTGCACTGTAAATCACATGAAAAGCAACACTGGAGACATGTCATGAGTCAGAAGAAATCGCCCAGAATCCGTGTGTCTGTTCTTAATGGCCACAAAGAGAATAAAACTTGATTTGTTGATGACGATGTTATTGCTTGTTCATAAAATTCTGCCTCCATTTTACCATCATTCATTGATTCATACCCAAAGCATAAGACATAAACATGCTAAAGAAATCCTAAAACATAAAACCAACCAAAAAGAAAAAAGCCAAAATCAAAACATAATAAACCCTAGAAAGATTTGCTACTTTTAATAATATTTGCTACTGCTGTTACCACGTTTGAGGGAAATCAGTATAGTCCATCTGGGAGCTAATGTACCAGTACAAAATTCTGTAATATTGGTCAAAGGATCAGCTTAGCCAGGCATCCTGAGTAACTTCAGTTACCATTAGCAGCCACAACAGAAACTTGCAAAGGCCAAAATAATTCATATTAAATATACTGCTTTTGCAAGAAGTACAACACCATAATGTTCTTTGAGTATATTTACGAGATTAGCACTTAGGTTAACACTGTGCTCTCTGTGCACTAATAAGAAGGCAGTGATCTCAGAGCACAGCTCTGAGCAAGATCATTTTATGCTACTCTGTCATCTCCCTGAGGACCAATACAAAAATCACCCTCATTATTTCAACCGGTAAAATCTCAAACTTTGTCGGAGAGTTGAAATACCAAGAAAATACACAAATTACCATTCTCTTTTTCTAAAAGGATCCATGGATTTTAAATTTCCATCTAGGTTTTCATACGGATTCCAAATTGGCAATGATTTAATGCTGTTTTCAGATGGGGAAATAGGAAGTCATACATTAACATGATTATGCATTTAGGTTTTTTCCCTAGGAAAATGGCTAGACTCACATCAGAACTTATTCCAAATTTTTTTTTGAAGACGTTGTATCCCTACTAATTTAATGAGTGTTTAAAAGTTTCAACACCACAGAGCTCACGTACAATGCCCTCCTTGAAATACACAGGATGACAATATAGAAAAACTGTATTACTCATTTTACATACAAAACAAACTGTTTAATAGTTAATAGTAAAAATCAAACAAGGTTGTTACAAAAACAGTGAGATGGACTATGCCTGAATCCCACTGGATCTGCAAACCTTTGTCTTCTAAATCACTACTGCAAGAATCTAAATTTTCTCTACATTCCCTATAACTCCACATAGGAGAGAATGTGTGCTAGTTATGCCTAGGCCACCTGGCTAATCAGCTATCACTAAACAGCACATACAAGATTTTCCTCACCTTTATTTAGTGTCTCTTCCAAGCCACGGATTTACACAGAATAGTAGCCAATTTCTTTATCTTTTGGCTTTTTATCCATCTTTCACTTTTCATGCCAAACTTAACAGGGGTGAGAATGAAGATTTTTCACAGCTTAGAAGACTTAAGAAGATTCAGATCCCTATATCCTGCGGTTTTTACTAAGGAACAGAACTATGTACTCACTAAATGAGATTGTGTCCAGAATAACACAGTAGTTTTAAGAACAATAATCTCATCCAAATAAATAAACCAACCATTTATAAAAAGCCCCAAGGAACTGGTTATATGGAATAAACTGAAAAACATATTTGGCTGCAATATTCAAAGACTAGAGGGTTAAGATACACAGAACTCACTGAAGTTCAGCGTATGTTTAACATCTGATAACTCAGATCCATATGAAAATCTGAGAGCTTTTCTTTTTTAAATTTATACACCACCATGGCATACAATAATTTTAAACTAGAACAGGGAAACCAGACTTATCATTAGAGGAGCTGCATTCATTGATGAAGCTACCTGCTTACAGTGTATTCAAAACATCACAACCATGCTGAATTAAGACCACAAAAAAGTTTAGAATAGCACCCACTTCAGCCCAAGTTATCCTCTGATTTGAGTCTTCCACTTCTCTCCTGGGCTTAATGTTACATGTTAAGCAAACTCTGGATGAGCAGTATCAGAAGTAAAGAAAATAACAGCTATTAAAATTTACTAATGCAATGTAAATGGTAAATAGTGTTGTTGTAGGTGTTGAGAAAAACTGAAGGAGGACTGGAGCCTGAGTCATGGCAGAGCAGCACAGGAATAGGAAGCACCCCACAGGAACCCACAAAACCACCCCCTCCACTGAGGAGCAGCCCTGCTCTGCTGCACCTCCTCTTTCAGACACACACCCCCATGACTCCAAAACTAGATTTTGCGAGACCCACTAAGACAAACCACCACAACCAGAAAACCCCATGGTAAAAGGCTGTGCACAAACCTCCTCCGCCTGCTTTGTCTTTCAATGGTCTTCAGCCCGGACTTGCTCCAAGTGACAACAGAGCAGACACAACTCCCCCACCCCACATGTTCCCACTTTCCCGGCCTCTCAGGACCTGACCTCTGCTCCGCCCTTCCCAAGCACGCCCTGCCCTGTGCTAGAACCTTCTGTAGAGGCATATGCTTCCACCCACCCCCATAGCAACTCTCTCCTCCAGGGCAGCTGCTGCCCTCCTTTTATTCCTTTATAGATGGAGCGGTGAACAGGTGGTGCTGGGAGGTTTTGTCATCGTGTCAACAGGGAAGTGCTGTAGCTGTGTCTCCTCCTAATGCATGAGGCAGCTGTTGGTATGGCAGGTAAGTCTTCAAAAGAAAAGTCTGCCTGTCGGTCAGCTCTTCTGTTCCCCCCTAAGCTGCCTTCTGTATCATCAGGGGGAAAAGGTAATGCTGGAAAGGGCAGATATTTATCCTAGTTTTCCCAAGTGCAATGGCTATAGGTAGCAGGAATATCAGCCAAGTGTGTATGCCTTCAAATGGATCTAAATATTTTTTTCATAATGTAAATTCATAATTAGGTTTATGCTCATGCATTTTCCTAGGCATTGCTTTGAGGGTGGAGATTGGAAAACAATTTTGAAAAAAGTGTATTAATATGCGTTTAAAGAGAACAGAATTTTCATTTTCCAGACACATTCCTGATAGTTTCTAACACCTGAGAGCACGACTTCTGAATAATTTGGATATGCAGTATATTGTTCTTCGTCACTTTTTTTTTTTTAAGGAGATCATAGAACATAAGGGTTATTTGTAACTGTAAAAGCTGTTCTTGTCTTGCAAAACAATCTCTGCTTCTGCACTTTTGACACCAAACATCAGGTTAACTGTTAGCAAGAAAAGGCAGTTTTATCAGTAAATGGTAAAACCCACCTTTGGTTTATCCAGCCAGCAGGCTTGGTGAAACTCTGTAGGCTAAGGTGCTCCAACTTACACTCTTCTTCCTCAGTTCCCTGGAGTCTCTGAAGTTTTGGCAATAACACATCTCCTGTGTGTTTGTAATCTTGCTATTTTTGTGTATTGCCAAATATTTTTCCTGAAAAAAAGTAAAAGAAGGAAAAACCAGAAATTCATTGATTTCTTTCAGCAACAGCTGAGCTATTTTTTTGTAGCTCTTGAGTTCTTCTTTTGCTAAATGTTGTTAGTAAAATTACAGCTACTTCAGGACTTCTCAAATAAATAAAAGTCTATGAAAAAATGTTAATGGTGTTAGACAACTTGAAACAAGATCAGTGCAGAATCTTGAGTTGTTTACCAGTCATTTATGATTATAACAACATTTGCATTGTTAGTAGCCATCTCTAAACAACTTCCTGTGAAGAAAGCTTTATTTTCTCAGACAAGAAAGACAAAAATAAGGTGATTTTTTTTTTTTTTTTTAA
>NW_008236767.1:2461223-2490106 GCF_000691975.1 Corvus brachyrhynchos
GGAATGCCTGGTCTAAATATGTTCTTGTCATCACTGCTAAATAATGGAATAATGAGTGTTGGTTAGCTAACTTGTTCTAAATTCCTAGAGATGATCAAGTAAGCAGGTGCTTTTAGGCCCAGATGAGCATCCAAGGTGGTTTGTGCTACATAAATAAGATCATATGAAAAAATGTGCCCTACTTCAGTTGGATTTTGTATCACAGTTTTCCACCTAGTGTTTTCAACAGAAAATCTGCTGAGGTGCCTGTGCATGTTCTAGCAGCTGCCATAGAAAATTGAATTATTTACATGGCAACGATCTCTCCTTACTTCACAAGTGTTACATCATTTTCACACTGTTTTTAATCTTTTTAACATTCTACAAATACTGAAAAACTATACACAATCAATCACCCTCTCATCCACTTCAAAAATCTTGGGTTTAACTGATAGGACTAGCTTTAGGATAAAAAAAAAAAACGAAACAGAATACTACCAACCAACCAACAAACCAAAAAAATCAGGTATAGTTTAAACATACAGCTGGCCATAAATCCAGAGCAACTTTATACCTGATTAGTACTCTCACTTGTACCATTAGTGGTCTTAGAACTAACAGCTATATTTTTTTCTGAATGCCATTATTTTTTCTTCCCCTTCCTATTTTCTTGTGGTTGGCGCTGTCAAAAAATTGTAGCAAATCAGTGCTGACCCTTGTCAAGCACGAAGTGAATACTGCCACATAGAGTAAAGACAGTGGGTTAGTTTCAGCTATTCCTAGTCCGTGTTGCCACCTGCCAAAGAATCCAGCTCCGGGAACAACTGAATTTGCATGTACAGTAGCTCCAAACCATCCATCACATGTCAGGGCTACATAAAATGATTCAGCATCAGAAGTAAAAACAAGCCAGGCTGGTTAGAAACCAGTCAGGTGCTGATCTTACCTCCACTCACGCTCTGATGTGATTTCTTCTTTGCCTGGCTTAAACTTGATGGATGAGTAACTTCTCCCATTCTGCTGTGGAGTGAGAAATGCGGCCTGGCTTAACAAGGAGCCATTGTCTGGTTTAGGGCTGACAGGGCAGGAACAATCTCCTCTGTAAATGAAGATGCTCAAGCAGCAGTCAGAAAGTCACTGGATGGCAGATTATGGGCTATATAATTTGGCTGTATGTGCAAGAGCAGAGGGAGCTTATGGAGAAGAGCAGAAGTGAACACTGCCACGGCAAATCAGGTGGAGTTCGTAAACTCTTTTCATCTTACAGAAAACCAGAGCCAAACCCAGCTCTCTTGCTTGGTGTATCACTTTATGTTTCAAAGAGATATCTGAGAGGCCTCTGTGGTTAAAATAAGTAGGGGAAAGATGTAAATTGGAGCTCAGCCACTTTGGTTTGGTTCAGCTCAAAAAACCTGGGTTGATCAAGTTATGTGTATGCGAAAGTTGTTACAGGTGTGTTCACATTATTTTTGTATCAGAAATAGTGTGGCCAGCAGGGTCAGGGCAGTGATTGTCACCCTGTACTCGGCACTGGTGAGGCCTCACCTCGAGCACCATGTTCAGTTCTGGGCCCCTCACTACTAGAATGACACTGAGGTGCTGGAGTGAGTCCAGAAAAGAGCAGGAGCACAAGTCCTATTGAGGAGCAGCTGAGGGAGCTGAAGCTGTTTAGCCTGGAGAAAAGGAGGCTCAGGGGAGACCTTGTCACTCTCCACAACCACCTGAAAGGAGGCTGTAGCCAGATGGAGGTCGGCCTCTTCTCCCATGCAGCTTGGGACAGGACAAGAGGACATAGTCGTAAGCTGCACCAGGGGAGGTTTAGTTTGGACGTCAGACGGAATTTCTCCACAGAAGGGGTGATTAGACATTGAAATGGGCTGCCCAGGGAGGTGGTGGAGTCACTGTCCCTGGGGGTGTTTAAGGAAAGACTGGACATGGCACTTAGTGCCGTGGTCTAGTTAACGTGGTGGTGTGCAGGCGTAAGTTGGACTCGACGATCTCTGTGGTCTTTTCCAACCTACTTGATTCTGTGAAGCAGAAGCAAGGAGGCAGGGGGGAGGAGGGGATGGAAGGGAACTGAGCAGGTGGCACGGGATTTTGGAACGCCAAAGGAAAGGGTTTGTGGAAGGAGAGAGGGCTGTCCCGAGGAAGCAGGGAAGCTAACGCGAGGAGCCCAGGCTGAGGGGCCGGTCCGTGACGGAGCGCAGCTGCAGGGGCCACGACCGGGGCCCCGGGGAGGAGCGCGGAGCGGCCCCTGCAGCCGGGGCACCGCGGCATCGCTGCTCCCTGGCGGGGAGGGGGCCCGGCCCGGGGGGCTGTGGGTGCAGTTTGGGGGGGCCATACATCATCGTGTTCCCCGCTTTATGCTGCGTGTCAAGTCACGTGAGCACGGGTGTGTTCATTTTAAAAAACCAGTGGTTTAAGGCTGTTAAAAGGAATGTATTAATTACAGGCAAGTGCATTTGGTGAGGTAATAAATAAGAAAAATACAGAGCTGTTTTATTTTCACTTGACTCTCTCACCTCAGAGAAGCCAGACACATTCCAAAAAGATGTATGTGTGTATTTATATGAGAGGATGTGGGTGTGCATATATATATGCACACACACACGTATAAGTTTTGACTATAAAACTCTGTTTCAATCAAGCATATAACATTTTTTTTCCTTCATTAAACATTTCCTGAACCAGTCTTTATATGTACATGCCCTGAAAACTGGAAAGAATGGGGGGTTCCTGGAATTTGGAAGAGTTGTTCAATAGAAGTCGGGCTTCTTTTTTTTTTTTTCCCCCTTAAAACAGACATTTGGTTTCTTTTAAGTCACTCGATCTTTTGGAGAGCTTCTTGTATGTAAACAGCTAAATAACAAAGACTCGTGTTATAAAAGGATGAATAAGATTATTCTCGTAGTGTACATGCTGAAAGACGGTGTCCCATGATTGCAGCTGCGAGCTGCGGTCAGTTGTTGGTGAGTGGAAAGAATGACTCAGCAAGAAACAGCGAATTTATAATCCAACGTAGTTGTGTTGTGGGTTTTTTCAAGTTTAGAGTGTGTATCCCCAGGTTTTAAGGCTCGCCTATTGGGCGGGGAATTAGCTCAAATGGTAGAGCGCTCGCTTAGCATGCGAGAGGTAGCGGGATCGATGCCCGCATTCTCCAGTGTTTTCCGTGTTGATTTCATTATAAACAACACGGCAGCAGTTAAGATTATTTTCCTATTCGCACTTAATTTTTCTTGTATAAGAGTGTAAAGAAGCCTGAAAGACCTGTAAATCAAAAAAAAAAAAAAAAAAAAAAAACATACTGCTTTAAATATTTCATTTTTTCATTTCAAAATCAGATGTTTGTTCTTTTGCATAGAGGAAGTAAAAAATATAATATTTGCATGAAATAACGAAATTTACTGAGATTTTAATGCAATAATAAATGACATGTAAAAATTACTGAGGAAAGGAAATGAGGAATTTTTTGATTGGTCCTTAAGTATTTGGTTAATGATTTCATTCATTAGTTAACTTTACATTTGATATTCTAGTTTAGTGTGTAGTGAACAAAATTTTGTATTCATGGTTTGAGTAAGACTCATTGTTTCTGCTCTATTTTGGTTGTATAGGCTGTTTATTAGAAAGAGTGGGCTAGAACATTGTATAGTTCTTTTGCACCTGGTAGCAAGATTGTACCTTTTGCTTGTGAATTTTCACATCTCTGAAATACCATGGAAATTTTCTCTGTAAATCTATGCTTGCACATTTTAAGTCTTCATGAGGGTTTTATTTGGTTTCGTGGTTTGTTTGTTTGTTTTTAATTTTGGTTTTATTTTCTTACTTATTCAGATATTTAACTGCTTGTACTTTCAGTTAGAGGCAGCATGAGAAAACGAGCAGAACCTGCTTCCTGCAAGTACAGGGAATTTTTGCAGTCAGGATTTTGGGAGTGGCACATATTAAAACAAATAGAAATGGGAAACAAAAGATATTCATTAGGCTCCATTTTAAGGGAGGAGGAGGTACCCTGCTATATGGATGTACAAGTAGCACCTGTGAAGAAAGTAAGGGAGCTCGGAGATCTTCCTGTGACCATGACAAGAAAGGAATTAACTTCTAGGTGGAATGGGATAGAAATTGAATTTGCTTATTTCTCTTGTATTGCTGAAGTACTGGAGAGAAAAGAGGAATTGTGGCTTATAAGACTGCTTGATGCCTCTTAAAATGAAGTCTAATGGAGAGAAAGGTATTATGGTCCTGTCATGAGTCCTCTCTGGACTCAGGTAATGATTTAAATGTCTGTTTGCCTGGAATGAGACTCTTCAGTAGTCTTCTGTGTGATGATTATTGCTTCTGTGTTTTCTGTGTTTCTGTTACTGCTTAATACCTGACACTTTCTGTGCTTTTGAAGAGGATGAATTATGTTGTTGTTCTTGGCTGTTCAAGTGCAAGTTGTGCACTGATGGAATGAGGGAATTTGGGGGCGGGGGCTCTGTTCGAGTGCAGTCTGCAATCACTGGAAAAGCTGTGCCTTCTGGCTGAAAGCTCTCAGGACTAATGACTTTTCATTACGTTTATGCCCAGCTTCCTACATTGCAGCATTTCTGTCTACTAGGGCTGGTAAACACTGGAAAAGCTTTCTTCCAATTCTTTTGGTCTAAATATGAATAGCAGTAAGAGTTTTTTTCTCATCCCATGTGGTGTCTTATGTCCTTATTTTTTAGCTAAACTATCCTGTGAAGAATTTACTGGATTGAGAGATGCAAGGGTCCTGGCTCTCAAAAGAACTACCTATGGAAGGATACTACTTACTTGTGGGTAAGTAGTTCCCAGAGCCTCATGTCAAAGGAGTAACCACTCTGGGCCTGTCTGTGCCTTCTGAGTCAGAAATTGCATAGAAATATTCTATGTAAAGAACCATGAGGGAATTCCATTTTATTTGATTTTTGTTTTTTTTATTACTGTTACCACTCATACTTTATAGTCCTCTGGAATATCATGCTTAAATCAGTTACACAAGTTTGTTATTAATGCTGAATAATAATTTGTTTGTACTAAACTTGCTGAAAGATATTGCTATGTCTTTGTTGTAGTCTGCAAATAGGAAATAACTCTTCCTCAGTTGTCTTTTATCAGTACTTTGTTCCAAATATTACTTAGAAAATCTTTCTAGGCTGAGATGGAGCTTGGGGACCATCATATAGCAACCTGGAGACAGTTTTTTACAACATGAGGGCCATCTATAGAATCTGCACTCAAAAATCTCAACTCTGTGAAATGCTTCTTTTAAATAAAATTATTTCACAACATGATTGTAGAACATTTGTTTTCTGAGCTGAGCACACTGCAGTTCTGATTTTTCTCTTGATGGGTATTGTGGGATATTTGACGATAAAGTTAATGGAAGTTTTTTTCTGATATGACTACCATTATCCTATTTTGACCAAGTTGTAAGCAGAAGTTGTGTTTTGAACCCTTTTTGAAGAGAGTGAGAGGTGCGTTCACTACCATGTGTAAGCACTTACAATCCTAGAACCACAGAATGGTTTGCATTGGACAGGACCTTAAAGATCATCTTGTTCCAACCCTTCTGTCGTGGGCAGGGACACATTCCTCTAAAGGAGGTTGCTCTGAGCACCATCCAACCTGGCCTTGAACACTGCCACAGCTTCTCTGGGCAACCTGTTCCACTGCCTCACCACCCTCACAGTAAAGAATTTCTTCCTAATATCGAACCTAAACCTGCCCTGTCTCAGTTTAAGGCTGTACCCCTTGTCCTAGCACTGCATGCCCTTGTGAAAAGTCACTCTCCAGCTTTCTTCTAGGCCCTCTTTAGGTACTGGGAAGCTGCTTTTGCTGGAGCCTTCTTTCCTGCAGGCTGAACAATCCCAACTCTCTCAGCCTGTTTGAAAAGAAAGGAAGTTACCCCTTTAAAATGTGTTCAGCTTCCAGTTGTCATGTATTCTTCCTCTCAAATTCAGTGTTGAAAAAAATAACATTTTTTCCCAGTAAACTTTGCCCAATATAAGAAGCTTTTAGAAGGTTTTAGAGTCATTCAGCAGAGGTTTCCTCACCTAGGCCAGTGACCTTATGCCTTTTTTCCATTTTGACCCATTTTATTTCCTGTGGTTGTAATTAGTATCGCAGTAATTTGTTGCTGGTAAGTGTAAGCCTTGACATCTGGTGGATGGGTCTGGATACAGATGGACTGTGGAGCCTTCTGCGTGCTTTTAGAGACCCATGGAATACCAGTGGGCTTTGGTTTGGTGAGCCTATGGCTGTATTTCTGTCATGTCTCAAGATATGCAGGTGTGCCGTTAGGATAGAATCACCTAAAAAAGAACGATTAATCCTTAAAAAAAATAAAAGCACAGACATTGGGTGGCCATTGTGCTTCTTTCTGACCTTGGAGCTGAGCAGGTTTTATCTTAATAGGAGAACAGTAGGAGAACAGCCTGATTACATTCTGGATGGACCACAGTGGACAAGGCTTGTGTAGTGGTCTCTAATAGCCTCCCGCACCTGCTCTTGATTCCAGAAAATAGGAGAAGGATAACTCGTGGAACCTTTTTTTTCTGTTCAAGGCCACAATCTTTTCTACAGTGATGTTACAAGAGGGGAGAACTTTTAAAAATATTCTGACTTTTTTTTTCAGTATCCTTACTACTTCCACAAAAATATTGAAATAGGCTACACAAGAGAATCCCTACAATCAGCTTGTTTTGACAACAGAAAGCTCCACAGGTCATTGAAATGCAGCTTAAGGAACAGTTTCACTGTACTGGGAAAGCTTACTTCTAATTCTTTTGGTGTAAATATTGAAACTCCTGCTTATTTATGTTAAAAAAATCTGGTTGAAACTAGTAACTTGATAAAAGAAAATAGAAATCAATGGGAGAAGTAAAAACTATTGTAGATTTATCATTTTTATGTATGCAGAGACAGCAAAACCAGTATTTGGGCTAAAATGAACAAAGGATAAATGAAGGGAGGCAGAGCATTTTGTGTGTGGGTGGGGATGGTGCTGTTCAGGGCCAGGAGTTGGACTCCATGGTCCTTGTGGGTACCTTTCGACTCAGCATTGAGTGATTGAGTCCTCGCTGCTGAAGAGGTTTCAGGTTAGCTGGAAGAAAAACATCTTGCATCATTGCTCTTTCTGATCTCTACCAGAAGAATCTGTGAAGGAGTTTAACTCTCTCTTTATAACCTGTAAAGGAAACAACTGAGTGTTATTTATAAAATAGGATGTCAAGAACAGCACGTAGGTGTCGGCACTGGTTAGCGAGGTGCGTATGTGACAGTCTTTTTTTGTTAGAGACTGCTTCTGGCAGCAGCCCAGTGCTCAGGCTCCAAGTCCTCCTGGGAATCCCTCATTGCACTGACCCCGGCAATTTTTGGATGTGTTCCCTTTCAGGTGTATTCGCCTGCAGGTTGCTTTGGTGTGCATTTCCCTCATGTCCACATGAATGCTGACATGGCCCTTTTGGATTCTTCCTGAGCCTGCTGCCCTTCACCAGCACTCTGCAAGGGGAGCTGCCTTTTCCCACCTGCCTGTGGGTCCCAAGCACGGTGCAGGTTGTGGGTCCCGGGTAGGATGTGCGAGGTGCTACCGCAGTGGCCACCTTCAGCTGAGCTCAGCATTGGCTCCTGGGGAAGGGCCTGGAGCTTGTGTTTTGTAATCGACTTCTGCAGGTGAAGAAACATTTGGCATCATGGCTAGACATTTGTGGAATTAATTTTCCACCAGTTCTTTTGCTACCGAATGTCAAGTATTTCAGCCTTTGAAACTGTCACATCATTCTGAGGAGTTAACTCCAATTGTCACCTCTTTGATTTATTTCTTCTGGCATTTCTGTGGCTTTGAAATTTTTATCTGTATTCTTTCCTTTTCTGCCTTTGGCACATTTTAATTAATTAATTAATTATTATTTTCGGCTCCAAAGACCCGTGTGAATCTAAGTGCCTTGTTTGAAGCCAAGCTGAAAAACCAAAAATTTAAGTGAAGCTTCACCGCTGTGTGCTGACTTCCTTATTACTGGGGATTAGGGTGCGGGCTGAGCGGGGGTGGCAGGGTAGGGATGCAGCCACGGGACTTTGCTTCTCAGGTGTAACAGCCCGCATGGGAACAGATGTGGCGGACGACTGGAGGGGCACGCGTATGGACCGGGGCTGGCGAGAGGGATACAGAGGTGAGAGAAGCTCGCTGCCCGAGGGCTCCGGGAGAACAGACCGAGGACGGCTCCCGGCCCCTCCCCTGGCCCCGCCCCTCCCCGCGCGCTCCAGGGATGGGCTCGGTGGCCCGGGAGAGCGGCGCGCTGGGCTCGTGCTTGGGAGGCGCCCCCGCAAGGGCCCGGGGCGGGTCTCCTTTCTCCGGGATGGGGTGGGGGGCAAGCTGCCTCCGACAGTGGGGAGGAGTTGCCTTCTAACAGGGGGGAAAGGGAAGCTGCAGGGACGCCGGGACAGGTTATCACAGAATCCCAGATTCACTTAGGTTGGAAGATACCTCCGGGATCATCGAGTCCAGCCTATGACCGTACACCACCTTGCCAACTAGACCACGTCCAGTCTTTCCTGAAGCACCACCAGGGACGGTGACTCCACCACTTCCCTGGGCAGCCCCTTCCCATGTCTAATGTGAAGAAATTCCTCCTAATTCACTTATGCCCCGGGCCCGATCCCTTCCATCCGTGGGGCAGCGACATCCTAGTGAGAGCCCGGCCTGGGGGTGCGTGATGGGAGACAGGGCTCCGAGTGCCGGGGGAGGGAAGACTTGACCTGCCAAGAGGCAGGAATGGATGGATAGATGCTGGTGTACGTGAGGGAGGGAGGAGATATCGTTAGCCTGGTAAAAGTGCTGCAGGAAAGAAAGATTTGTACTGAAGATTTGTCCCAGTGTACCACTGGGTGAATATAGAAGACGTGATCTAGTGGTATCTGAAATAAAGGATTGTCTCTTTCCCCTCTTTATTGGGAAGAGAAGGGCTTAGGCCTGTGTTGTATTTTGGGGCAAAGGTAGTTCACATTGGTGGTGACTGTAGCATAGCGGGAAGGAGGACTGGAGCTCTCTTCCCCGTGGCATCCACTGGAGCCAAAGGGTCTCCCATAGGCAGATGTAAGGGCAAAGAGCTGCCAGTCATCCCAGGAAGCCCATCTCAGTAACCAGCATACCACGTGCGGAGCGTTGGTGCGGCAGAACGTTGTGGAAAGCGCTGGCAAAGAAAGGGACAAGGATATTGCTTCAAGTGCTAAATGTAGAAGCACAATTATACCGTCTCAGTTTCATTTCATGAGAGGTTTGAAATACAAAAGACCTTTCCCCCAGTGCTGAAACCTGAAGTCTTCAGGGCCTTGTTTCCTCTTCTCTCACCCCTGAGACTTTGTAAGTGGGATTGATGGATCTCAGGGTAAGGGAATGAATAGACCTCAGCAGCCAGTCTAGGGTGAATGTTGGCCACTAATTTATTTCTGCTGCCAATCTACTGGATCACTGGGGTTTGGGACTATAACAAAACAGAAGAAACATCTGTATATTTAAACTGGTCTTGGTACCTTGCTGTTAATTCTGTGAAGGGAGCTTGGGCAGGTTTTGGGTTGTTGTTTTTTTTTTTTTTTTTGTAAGAGGAAGGAGTTATCTCCAGTTGGTAATAAGTTTGGGGATGTGGGATTTCCACAGTGGAATTTGATAAAGTTGCACCAATCTGGGCTGTGGAATAGCTTTTGCAACTAACTATGTGGAAGAACAGTCCAAAAAGACAGGTATTGCCTGTGATAAACTGAGCTAGAATGGATATATTTAGAGAAACCCAAGTATTTGTCATTTGGGAATTACTGCATTTTATTTTGTTAGGGTTTTGTTTTTACTTTTTTTCCTGGTGTCTAAGTTTAAAAGAGTTTTATTATGGAGCAACACTGAAAGACTTCAGCTTATGTCTAGGCTCTGGCTGGAGATTTCCTGTAATACACTAGGAAGTGCAGTTGCTTCAGGTTGTGTATTGAGTACTGGCATTTGGCATCAGAGTCCATTCAATCTGTTTAATGTAGAGTATCAGTTACTAAAAATTTATGTAGTGAAAAAAGCTATTTTCTTTCTAGTTCAACCCTATAAGAATAAATATTTTTTGACTGAACTTTGATGGTTTTACTGCCGTAAGTGTTCTTTGCAGTCTTACAGGAGTTATTTTAAAATCTATATACATTTATTCAAGGGGGTTGTTTTTGACTCAGAAATACAGCCACTCTTAAAGTTCATAAAAAGCCGGAGATGTGGAAAACTCTTAATACGTGTGACTGCTCCATACAATGTAAAGGGCCAGTACTGCATGTACACCTTGTTGAAGAAATTAAATTAAACTCGTTTGTTGTAGTAAAATGCAGCAAGCAGACTGAATCATCAAAACTGCTGGGAAAATTAGTCAGGGCTTCTAAACCAACATATTCTTGTGGAGAAAATACTGTGACTTTTTATTGGTGTACACATGGTGGGGGGGTGAGGGGTATTTGTTTTGCTCTTTCCACATAGTATGCAGAAATTCAGACTTCACCCTGAACTGCTCTTGCCAGGAAGCTGTGTTATAATCATTTGTGGAGGAGGGAAGGAAATTATTTGCTATAGGCTTACCTTTTTCATAGACTTAAGATTTAAATGTATGTAGCTCTGTGACTTTAATCTGCTCTTGCTGTAAAGTTCAACTTTATCATTATCTATTTCAGAAAAAAAAAAAAAAAGAATATTTTGATTGCATAAAGTTCAGGAATGAAATTCTAGCCCCAAGGAAGTCAACAGCAAAACTTCTACTAAGGTCAACTGTCTTACTTTTATCCCAG
The DNA here is from genome assembly GCF_000691975.1 of Corvus brachyrhynchos. NCBI lineage: Eukaryota > Metazoa > Chordata > Aves > Passeriformes > Corvidae > Corvus > Corvus brachyrhynchos. Next base: position 2,472,012 of record NW_008236767.1, read on the forward strand.
AAATTCCTTTCCTGGGCTTGCTAATTCTTTGAGCAATCATGTAACAAATTATGTGCATTTAACAGCAGAGAATTTAGTTTGAAAATAGCTGTTCTTTAATGTGTGCTAAAGAAATTGTATATATCAGTGTTACATTTCTGTTCAATAAGTATCTTACCTGCTTTCTAAAATCACCTGTAACAAGTAAGTTGTACATGGAGATATTGCATATGCTAGAAATGGGCATTTGTAAGCTGCAGTTTGATAGATCTGATATTACAACTGCTTCTCCTTGAAGCTGGATCTAGGTTATTTGTGTGGGTACTGCTGGAGGTCTGAACAAGTCAATTTTTTAGAGAAGAGAGCAGCTATTAATATAATCATCCAGTTTCATGTTGCTTAGGTGGAGATGCATTCTGTTAATCTGTTTAAAATACAAAGTAGAAAATGTAAATAGATATAATTTCAAGTTAAAAGAAATAATTCCCTAAGGCATACCATTTAAATATCTCTTGCGTATCTCAAGAAAAAGAAGCCGATGAAAAACATCATTATAAGGAGTTAATTCAGGAGTTAATTTCTGCATTTAGATAATTGGGGTTTCACATAATATGACCTTATATGTAAGGTTATACGTATATATGTCTCTCTAAAATGGAAATGTTTCCTAAAGGCAGTGATGGTGTCACTAAGTGGTTAGAATTTATGTGGGAAAATAGAAGAATCAAGGAAGCAGTGTCAAATATGGTGCTGTAACTATGGGCTGCTAATGCTTTTGTCTCCTTCCTCTTCAACCAAGAGCTTCAGTAGCTTGGGGGAGGGTGAATAGGGCTGTGCTAATGAAAATTCCCCTTGGTTTGCTGAAACTATGTGCTCGGGGAAGAAAAATGGACTGATCTACAATCAAAATTGTATGTGAGATTCCTGATTTACTTCTAGTATGTAGTCATGAGCATCCTTTTTTGAAAGTGTCCCTAATATTTTTGAAGGTACGTGGCTAGATGCCTGTGAAATATTTCTTTCTGTAAAATCCATACTTTTCATTTCCAGTTACTCTATAAGGATGAAACAGCTTCATTGTGTAACTTGAGTTGCCCGTGCAAAAATGTCTTTCCCTTTGATTTTATAGATGATTGATTCTGTGAGTGGAAATGGCACAATGCACAATGTCAGTGCCTTATTTTCTTAACTTTGTTTTTTACTTCTATTTGCAAACGTTTGGTAGTTGTGGAAGCAGTTTTAAGTGTGCATGACTACAGCAGTAAGGAAGCTGGTATTAAAAGTGCAGGGCTGGAAGTGGTCTTGAGTGCATTCTAGACTCCCTGAGCTGTGAAGTATGGACTAAGTGTACCATTCCTAATGGTTGGGGCTTTTGTTGTTGTTGTTGGTTTTGGTTTATTTCGCTTTGAAACCTGGGGTTTTTTTCTTCCCCTCTTAAAATCCTCAATTGCAAAATATTCCATAATGTGAAATGTTTTGCAACACTTTCTCTTAAATGCCTTGAAACTCTTTTCTTCTTCATTCTGAATCAGGCTGATGTCTGTTCTGGGCTTAGTAGGGTAAAGATTTACACCCTGTGTGGAGACACCTAGAGATGAAGGGCCGTTCAGAGGAGTAATAAAGGGATATATTCATAAGTGGGTTGTAGAAGCAACGTTTTAAAGATAATTTTTTCCATGTAGGAGATGTGGTATAATTTAAACTTTGTGTCTGGAAAAGTCTTGTGTCAAACCCTGCACAGGTAGGCTTCTCTTTTCCTCTGACCTGTTGAATGTTCGTTTCCTTCCTCTTTTTTTCTCTTTGTGGAGCAAATAGTTGTCTGTTTTTTATCTGCTGTGTTTTACCTTGAAGGATGTATTACTCCCTCCCATTTTCTCTTTTACGCCTCCACCACATTGTTCATTTATCCAGAACTGGTCCAAGAAGTTGGTTTAAGAGCTTTTTAGAATTTTACAGTCCTCCATGTTTGTTCTGTGGGTTTACAGTGTTAGCTCTGTAAGCACAGATTTCTTGAAGCTGAAAGTAATCAAACAAAACAAAAGAAGTAAAATACTGTGTTCTGTGAGGCAGCAAGCACTCTGTGTGGAGCGTTTATATAGCCTGTCCTATGCACAAGGAATTGCGACTGTGATTGTTCTGCCTGCTTAAAAACATCTTGACAAACCACAAATAATTTCAGCTGGGTTGAGAAAAGTCTAGATTACAAATGGCTTTTAAACTATATATAGACCATCAGTTCTTTTCCAACTTTGGGGCATATATAGGCAAGATACTCTGTTTCTTCTCAGAGCTTTGCCTGTATCATTTTCCTTTCTTTGTTCCTGGTGTTTTATAACTCCGTCTTTAAATACAAACCCACTTACGTCTTTCTGCCACAATAGCTGTGTTAGAGTGCTCACAGCAAAGCAACTTACCTCTGCAATAAAAAAGTGGCCTACTTTGTAATCTTCTATGTGTTTCAGAGCTTGTTTGAAATTCAAAGATGTTATCAGACATAGTATCAAAGCCCATTATCTAAACTATTCTGTACAATCCTGGAAAATTCTAGCCTGGATAAAGGTGTAACACAGAGTTTCAGGAAGATATGCCTCTCAGCAGTTGGAGGCAGATGGTCCATACTATAAACCTAAGCATGCATGAGAAGACTTCTCATGTAAGAATTAGATTTCCAAGTCTTATGAGTAGTTGGTGGAATTGAATTACATATGTATTTGTTAGTGTTTGTATTTTGCCTTATGGAAGATTTTTCCAGAGGCAGTGTTAAATACATGCTGTGAAACTATTCAGCCTCTTTTTGTTAACAAACCTTTCCTCTCTCTTTGCCCCTGCTCTTTTTTCTACCCTATTATCTCTTCTGTTATCTTTTATTATTATCTGCACTATTAACTCTTTTTATCTACAGTATAGCTTGTACTTCATCTTGACTGAAACTTAATGTAAAGTATTACATCAGCTTCAGCTACTCCTGTTAGGTTTTGTTGCCTTGTTGTCTCAGTTATCCTGTGGGAACCTCAACAGAGATCATGGAAAGACAAGAAAGTGCTGTGGGGAAAGCATTCAAAGTAGCCTTGATTTAAGTATTTGGAAGGGTTTTACTGTATGCTGTCCTGCCCAAAAAATGTTTTTCTTTGTATTTGTCATTTGGAATACACTAATGAGATACAATTCAAACAATATTTTGAATTAAATCAGTGCAGAAACTTATCACTGTGAAGCTGTCAGACTGATTATGAATAACATGAGCTTCTGGTTTAGAGCCTTTTCAAAAACGTGTGATGATTTCAGTCTGTGACTCTAAACCATTTCTAGTTAGCATTTTGGAACGAGTGGAATCTTCAACACTTAGAACTTCAGAGCTCTAAAGTCTTTATTTCAGAAGGATGAGATGCTTCAACTAGATAAAAAAAATTGTCAGAAAAATTATAGATTCGGTATGGCCTTTTAAAAAATTCTTGCATTAGACATATTTAGCAGCATAAAGAAAAAAAATCACCTCCCTCCACTGCATTTTTGACTATTCATAAACTGGATAGTTAAGTGTGTTTGCAGTTTGCTTGAGTAAATCAAAACATTTTGCCCAGTACATATGAAAGGAGTGTCCTTTATTCAGTATAGTCTTAGTAAAATGTCCAGTTTTATTCATATAACTTAGAACTTTTCCAGAGGAGGAATTGTAAGTTTTCTTTCTTCTCAGTGAAATGGAATGTGTGATCATGTAAATATTAAATAATTTGAACTTTTGAGTAGCACAGCGTATAGAAAATAGCAGGTTGAAGTATGACTTACGAAAATAATGTAGGAAAATAATTTAATGGCAATTCTTTTTACTAAATATGTGATGATTGGTACATTTGCTGATTATATCAATAGATGTATGCTTACATGTATAACTGAAAGAATAACATTATTTGTTTTACATAGATAAAGGATATTTGTCTATTTATTATGCTTTGGACTGTGGATAGGTGCTGAGTCATGTTGGAAAGGACCTTTGTGCAAGTGTTAGAACAACTGTTTGCTAATCAATGACTTGTAACCCGTTTAAGGCAGCTTTACAGCTTTGCTAGACTAAATCCTTGATGCTACTCATGTTATCTGGGTCACACATTGTATTCTTAACTTTTAAAGCAGACCCTGAGAAAGCTGTTTTGTGACAAGATATTGGGCTCTGCTGGGTTCTTCTAGCTTCCTGCTTCTTCTATCCCTTTATCTGGGGAACAAAAAAAAGGTTCTATGTCATTGTAATTTAAAAGGTAACTTTGAAAGTGTGTTTTAAACAATTTTTTCTCTCTGCCAACACAATGTCAGGTTTAATATGAAACGTTCAAAAAACGATCAATTTTACCTTTTGTTAACTTTTTCTTATTTAGCTTTGTGCTTTTAATAGTGGGGTAATTTGTACTAAACAAGTGTGGGGGTTAGTTTTTAACTTCTGAGGGTAGAAATTAGAAAGATTTCTTTGCCTGGTAAAATCTTGATTCCTTAGACTATTAAATCACAGGTGATATTGCTGGTGGTTTTTGAAGTGACAGATATCTTTTCTAACTCCTGCTTGCTGGCTTCCTGCCTTACATTGTTTTGTACAAAATTGAAATAGTAATTCTCAGTTTATTAAGCATCACAACGTGTCACTTTTCATTATCTGTCATTTCATACACTGAAACATACGGGAAGGTGGTTGTACTATTTAATATCTCACGTGTTTCATTCAGTGGTTGCCTGTAAAGAGTTAAGTTTTAAACCCGTAGTCAGCTTGTGCATTTCCACCCTTCACCGAAACAGCCCGGATGTCAATTGAGTTGTTTAGTGACTTAACTGTTTAATACCTGTATGGTTTTTCTTATAGCGTGAGGCACCACTGGTCATGCAGTGTCTGAGTCTATACTGGTCTTGTTTATAACAAAAAAATGGCACTGAGATATAATATAGACTGATAAAGAAATGTCACTAATATTCATGCAAATTTGTAAAATTACTTTCAAGCAATTTACACCAGTTTTCTTTTGGGATTGCAGTCCAGTTTAGTGGGTTTTATACTATAGTTTTCTGTTGGTGTGGTAACTTGTTAAAAAAGTTTCTTTGGATGAGGTATTTTGATTACTTAAAACATTTGTGGGAATTTTTGAAGGTAGCGGTTTCTTTCTTTTTTTTCCCCCCTCTTTGTTTTTGCTAAGAGTTTCCTTATGCCTTCTCTATTTTGTAGTCTTAACAACGTTTCTATCTGTAGTGGAGCAGGCTTCTTCATTAGTGTAATTTTTTTAAGCACCATTAGTCATTCGATGCCAGCAGCAGTACTCAGGATGATCGTATTTGCATGAAAATGTAAGGACCTAGCGATGTTGTTGCTTCCTTGCTAACAAGGCTGGGTTCAGTTGGAGTTGCTCTCAGGTCTGGACATTATTCTGTGTGTGCACGTAACCAGTGACTACTCTGTGCTTCTGCTCGCTGGTGTGCTTATGATGACTTTATTTACTGTTGTACCTTGTGCAACTTTAGGACATGTAGGGTGTTGTTCCATAAAAAATCAGGGGAGTGGAGAGGCCATTTGGAAGTTGGGCTGCGGGAGTGGAGGAATGGAGGTTTTCAGTGAGGCATGAACCTTGGTAAGGAGAGATGGTGCAGAATGGGAAAAACTTGATGGAATTTTTGAGAGATTGGCTCCTCCATGGGTGCTGTTCAGAGAGTAGAGCAGCTCTGGTGAATCAGGTGGTTAATGGCAGCTGCATCCCCATCTGCTGCTCCTCTGAGAAAGGTGTATAAGGGGAAAGGGGAAGAGAGGACGGGCCATGAGCATGGTTAGAAGTGAATAAAAACTGAACAGGTATGATATGTTTTCCTGGGGGACATTGACTGTCACAGGAAGAGTCGTGTCCACAGGGCTGCCTTCAGTAAATAATCCAATGGATTATGGAACAGAATTGGTAGAAATCAAAGTTACCAGAAGGAGTTAACTCACTTCCTTCTGGTTACTCTGGAGGCAATATAAAAGAAGGGAAGACTTAGGTGAAGATGCCTTGTTAATGTAGCAATTTGTTTTGCTAGTAATCTGTCACACTTAAAAACATAATTAGAAAACCTCAAATTGTACAAACTTTTCCCTAAGAAGTTTTGTATTTGGAATGTGCACTCTGCTGGAGAAGTCAAGTTTGAGGTCTTGTCATTCTTGGTGTGAAACCATCAGCAACTGAAACATATTGAATAAATTGATGTTGCTTTTGCACTCATTCTTGGTGTGAAACCATCAGAAACATATTGAATAAATTGATGTTGCTTTTGCAGTTTTGATCCGCTGAGATTTCTTACTCCAGCATCAAGATTTGTGGTTTAAGCCATTTTAACGTGTTTGTAAATCAGGTATGTGTCTGACAATCCAGCTACTAATGGCTAGTTCTCTAGAAATTAATTTCTTCCCTTCCCACCCCAGGGAAACTAAAGCTACTACTGAAAACGTTGTTCTGTTCAGAATTTATCATTTTCAATTATTATCACTAGTAGATAGTTGATAGTGTCTTAATGTTATGAATATGCATATGAAGTGGAAAGCCAGGTGAAAAAACCCTGCTTCTGTAAATCTATGTTGTCTTTACTGTTTTGGTTTGGTTTTTTTTTTAAATTAAAGTTAGTGCCCTACCCTAAAGAAATAAATACCTCTGTACTTGTCCAGCCCTTTTCCCCTCCATCAAAATCTGAATGCTGAGTTGCAGTAAAGGACCAAGACTTCTGCTGTATTAACAGTTTCTCATTAGCTGCCTTCTTAATATAAGCCATATTTAAAACTTTTATGGCTGTGGCTGGACTCAACTATAAAGGAAATTCCTATGAAAGTTATTTTCATGCAGCCTAACTTTAGGTCTGGACTGTGTCTATTAAGATACTAGCAAATGTAAGATTTCACTTAGGTGAAATAAATAGAAATTTTCACCAATATAATTCTGAAAACAAATATTACTTTACTTAGCTTTAACCAAAAATTAGGTTTTAAGATAAAGGGTTATAGCTTTCACACTGCTGTGACTCTTGATTGGCTCATGCTGAGAAATGTTTCTCAGCAAGTGACATATCTTCATATGAAAAAAGCAAACCCCAAAAACCTGATGAAATGCATTCTTTAACTTCAATGTGTTTCCTAGAATTGTACCTCTTCCTTGAACTCTTCCATCCTGTGTGCTTTCAACTTACTTAATTTCAAATATTATAAAAGGAAAAAGAGGTTTACCAGTTACAGGGCTCCTACATAGTCTTTTATATAAATATAGCCATATATATCCATATATATATATATGTGTATATGGTTTTAGTCCTGCAGAGAAGTGCAATAACCCATTTAGTTCTTACCAGTTCATAGCTGTTCCATATTGTAGCAAAACTGGCTCTGAATTACAGTGAGCATTGAACACAGTGAATAAATGGCCACTTGCTCTATAGTGTTCATTGATGTACATTTGCTTACTTGAGCTGTGGAGTCTTACCTTCTACTCATCTCTTCTCTTATTAATTCTTCAAGTTACTTGTCGTGTTTCTTTCTTTTGGGATGAATAATTTCTTTCTACATGGAAATGAAGTTTTATTTGATTATGTCAAACTTGTTTTTCTTCTTGAACTTAGATTCTTAGAAAATTTCCACAGGTAAGCATAGTTAAATCTGCAAAATCATTAAGACTAACCTAAACTGGTATTGCTTACAGCTCTGTGAGGTGCAGTCTTGATTAGTACCTTATGCCTCATCCTAATCAATGTGCATGGGCCACCTATTGCTGCTAAATACTTTGGTTTCACCATTTGAGTTAATATAATACAGAACTTTCCCAATTTAAACTCAAAACTGTTGATGCAGAATCTTCTGTTGCTCGAATTTCAGTGCTTTGGGACATACTTGCTGGAGGAAAGTAGAGAAAAATAGCATAGAGTAAGTGCAGCTTTAAGAATATGACGGATTTGAAAAATTATGAACTTGAATTTTACTGAAATGTATTGAAACTTTCCTGGAAAGCAGTTGCAAATGTCTTGAATAAGAATAATGTTGTCTTGGTTATTGGAAACAGTGATTTTTACTGTGTGTGTAGTAACATACTTGATTTTAAAACAAGAGCAACAAGAGTGGCAAAGTCCATTATTGAATTGCTGCATTCCACTACTAATGCCAGCAATGGAGTTCTATTGTAGACTAAACTGCCATGTCCAACTTGGTTGTTGTAGTAACTAGGCAGGTTACTAGAAATATTTCAGGGTTTTGGAGCCTGGTTACTGTGATCAACCTCAGATAACTGCAATATCATTATGGTACACCTGGTAATATTTCTTGATAGTAGGTTCCCGATAGTAAGGCTTTTCTTGCATGTATTTTTAGAATATTTACTAGGTCTAAGAGTATGTGATGTGAGCAGGGTAACTGGCAAACAAGAATACACATCAAGTTTACAAAAAAAAGCTTTTTTCAGAGGAATATCTTCTGCAGCCCAAAATAGAATGTGTTAGTATTGCACATGCCCTGGCCCTCTTCCCTCTCTCCTTATTTTTTTTGTTTGTTTTGTTTTTAATGTATTGGCCATTTCAGGGCCTATTTGAGGCTTTTGTAATTTTATGTTCTTTTTGTGGGTGTGTGGACTGTTGTTAGTACAGCATTTCAGGTTTTTACTTCATTTTGTCCAGAGCAAGATGAATTGTTCAGAAACTGAAAGGAAGAAGTTGTTTTCTCTGTTTCTCTGTGTATTTTTTTTTTTCCTCTCCCTGCCCCAGGAGAAATTGTATTATGGGTTGAAATTTGCAAGACTGACATGCTTCCCCTGTTTCCCTGTCCTTAGGAAATACTTACTTCGCTGCGAGCCTGAAGCTGATAAATGGGGTTTGAGAAGTTTTTCTTTTTGTTACCAAGCTGAACATACTTTTGAATTTCTGTTTTGTTGGAAGTCAGTGGGCAAGAGCTAACTCATATATTCAAAATTGTTCATACTACAGAGTTTCCCTGACATAGCTATCTCAATCAGGAAGAATAGCGTCCCTGACAGTATCCTAACTTTGTTAACGTATGATTTTTTGATATAACTTGTTCTTGTGTCCTTATCAGGATTTGTTTATGGAGCTGTCTTTTGGAGTGTTGGTGGTGTGGGGTGTGCTGGTTTAACTATGATAAAATGGTCCTGGTACTGATGTAACTTTCAGGAGTGATTGAAGTCAAGAGCTGGGGGAGATTTTAAGAGAAACCGAATGTGGGTGTGGATATTGTTATGGACAATTACTCTAAAAAACATAGTTTTGGGTGTAACAGAAAATTTCACACTTTAGGCTCTGAGCCAATCTATGAAAAATTTGGGTTATGGTTCCCTTTTATAACCTGCAGGGAGAAGAGCAGAGTGTAGGTTATCCCACTCTTGCCTGTTACACAGCAAAGAATCATTTGATGTGTGAGGAGCTTGGTCTGCCAATTCTATTTGCAGGAGTGTGTCCATGTGAATTGTTTAAAAATGTGATTTAATGTATTCAGTGAGCTCTGTCAAATCTGACATAAGTTCACATAAGTATGCTTGTGTGTTCTGTCTTGATGCTGCTGATTAAATCCCCATATCACTGGGTGACATGACATGGCCAACTGTGGAACTGTGTCAACACACTAGCAAGAACAGGTCCATCCAGGCAATTCTCATTTGTTACTCCAGTGAAAGTTGTTGGTGCTACTAATGGACACGGAAGATTCCTTTTTATTTTGTTTCCTGATTTTTTTTTTCCCAGGTTTTGCAGATTCTGGATAAAAGCATAGCTATAACTTTTTTCCTGACTTGTCCTTTGTGGTAGTGTGTTTCTTATTTCTAAGGAGATTTAGAATGTAATGTCTGAAGTAGCTCCATATATATGAAAGTAGACCCTCATGCTTAAATTAAGGGCTTTATTTATTGAGACTTCTTTCATTCTCTTCTAATTCCAAGGTATTAAATTCACTGATAATTTCACGGATTTCTGTAGTCCAGTTTCATGATGAAATTTTTAAATTAAAAACTATTGGTATATGTACGCATGAGTGATGTTTTGCTTGTTTAAGTGAAATATACTTAGTTCAGCTGTTTGTGAGAATTTGGTAAAAAGTTGTTTGGCAGTTCCTGTGACAGTTTGTGGGCAGGGTTGTCAGGAGGCTATTTGTCAGTAAAATCCACAGTGAGGTGAACTTCGCAGATAAAATGAAGAGAGGCTGGGTGGGGGGTGTTGCTTTCGCTTTTTGTTTTCTTAATCTGGATGAACCCAAGTATGTTTTCACATGCAGAGCTTTAGTCCTGCTAAAGAGCGGTGCTGGATGCAGTATTGTACTGAGCTGTAAAGCACAGCCTGCTGAGGGGAATTTACCACTCCTATAGCTCTGCCAGTGATAAAATCGACAGCTTTAATCCCCTTCACTTGGAAATGTGAGCTTTTAGCTGAGGCGTGCCTGTTACAGAGAGTAAACCCAACCTGTCTGTGCCCGTGTGAAGCTGCTCAGTGGTCCCATCAGCAAGTGGCATTGGGGAGAACACCTGAGGTCTGGTAGCGCAAGAATGGTGCTGGTTTCTGTGATTTCATACTGCTAGTGACCTGCACATGAGAACAGAAAGATGTTGTTTCATTGCCCAAATTCTGTAAATGAAATAAGGATTCTTACTCAAATTCAGTCAGGAATATTTCAAAGCTCTTAGCAAATATTTGATGAATTGCATTGTCTGGATTAGAGACAAAACTGCGAGTTATATATGCACTATTAACATGCAGTTTAGAGTGTGCCTTCTGAAATATGTGAAATAGTGAGAAGAAAAAGAATTTTTTAACTTTCTATTTATACTAGGAGCAAACTTAATTTCCGGAAAATCCAGATCATCCTTGACTGGACTTCTAGACAGAAGTTCTTGTTGTTTTTTACTGGAAAGATGGCACAATGTTGCACATGTGTTCCATTCTTCAAGCTAGGTAAATTTGTTTTGTGTGAAGGTTATAGCATGATCAAAACAAGCATGTAGAGTGTAATAGTGTGCACAAGGGCATGAGTGGATGCTCAAGACAATACTTAATTTGAGTTAGTTTTCTGGAAGTTTCTAATACTGTAATTATAAATTATAATAAGGGCTTGTTTTTCGTTGGTTTGGTTGTTTGTTTTTTGTTTGGTTTTTTTTTATATCCCCTCTGTTTAAGTATTCCATGTCACCTGTCAGAAATCTAGCAATAATGGTTTTCTATTAAAACATTCAGTAATTACTTCAGTTAAATTGGAAGTATTGATGATAAAACATTAATCCTATATGCCAGGGACATAGAAACAGTTTAGTGGGTTTGGAGGGGGAGAGTTTTGTTGATGTTGACAGGGTTTTGTGTGCATGTGTGTTGGGTTTTTTGTTGGGGTTTTTGTGTATTTTTTTTTAACACAAGGTTTTTTTTACTCTTATTTTTAACTTCAGAAAAGTGTTTTGCTACTTAGTTCTATCACTGACAAGAACGTTAGTGTGGGAAACCTGGCACTTGCTCTCAGATGTTTTTGTCTCTTTCAGAGCACATCTAAATTATTTTCTGGAGATGTTCTGGAGGTTTCCCAAGTCCTTCACTGCTCCCCTTGGGCAGTTATGGGAACCAGTGAGCACACATAATGTAATGGAAAAAATGTGATGAACACAGGTCAGTTCATCACAAGGGGTTGTTATTTTCTAGTGTCATCTCCTACAGTTTAATGTGTTGAGTACAATTTTATGATACAGCTGAGTCAGTGCAGTGGCTTTTTGTCACAAAAAGCTCCTTTATCCTCACACCCATGATTTTGCAAAGGAAGGCACTGAGAGACACAGCAGTCAGCTCTGGCATTTGTTGTTCTTTTTTCCTGAGTCAATTCAGTTGATTAACTGGTTGGATTTGATTTTTGCCTGAAGGAAAACCAGCTTTTTTGCTAAATTAGTGTGACAATTTGACTAATAGAGGAGCCTGGTTATTGCAAGAGCAACAGAGTTCTGGGAGAAGGCATGGAACATCTGGACAATGAGCAGTTGGGTCATCTCAGCTGTACTGAAAGGTGATAGCACATGATCAGAAATAAACTTAAAGCCTGTTTGGTACCATCTTTTATGTTCTTTTTAAAGAACTAAACTGTGATTCAGAAGTTCTGCAGTCAGAGCAGGACTTCTGAGAAATGGTGGATTTAAGATACTGGGAAAGTCTCAAGTAATGTGTGAGTGCTAAAGTACATGGGGTTTGTGGGTGGAGGTTGTTGTGGGTTTTTTTAATTTGAGACTGCACATACCAGTCAGAATCTATTCAGTCATGTGATGCAAAGTAGAAGTTGATCATTCTAGTTTATTTTTTATTTTTACTGGCAGACTCAACTCCAGAACATGTATGAATCTGGAGTAAAAGTGAAAACTTTGTGCTCTATAATGTGATTGAAGTGTGATTGTAATTTCTCATCTCTAGTCTGAATTAGATGTGTAAATGTACTGTCATAATGTTAATCACAAATCAGGATGGGACCAGAGGAATGGGCAAATGCATTTCAGTGAAGCTTTATAAAATGATCTATGCAGAAATACTGAGAAATGATCTACTTCTTGATGTACTCTGCTGGTGCTTTTGGGTAATAGTACGTGTGCTGGCTGGGCTGGTTTGTTAAGCTGTCAGAAGACTGGCCAAAATGTGTAATTTTCTGCTCCGTTAGCAAGCTGAAGTAGCTCATTATGGGCTCAGATGAGCGGTAGTACCAAGGAAGGAAGGAAGGTGAGGCCTTACATGAATGACTTAATTTCCTTGCACTGTTCTGATACTGTACTCTTAATGCTTTTCCCTGGGAATTTGGAGGACTTGGAGACCATAGTTTCTGCAATTTTCGGAAGCCTCTCCTTAGTGTGTGTTACTGAAAAAGAAAGTTTTAAACACTGTTTAAGAGAGGTTACAGTTCTGCAAGATAAGCTAGTTGAAGAGTTACTAAAAGGTATATATATCTATACTGGTCCATATATTTGCATACTGACTAAATAATAATATTGTATATTGTTATTGTATATTATATAAAGCTCTTTGTTTCTTGCATGGAGACTGCTTGGAGTACTGTCACAGTGGGGATACTGCAACACGTGTATCAGACAATGAGGCCTGTGGAAAAGAAATATATATGGACAGATTCTTGATAGCTGTTTCAGAGATGTTTTTTTCCCCAGCCACATGGCCGGGGCTCTGCCGAGGAACTGTTCCAGTCACGGGACCAAGGGTCCTTCTGCCCGCTTCTCCCCCCCGGGGCCCCTCTCCCAGGACCCCATGGTGGGGGGAAGGGACCCTGACAGAGTACAGACTAATGTAATGTAAAACCTGAAATTTCAGTGACTGAATAACTGATATGAAAAATGGTTTTATTTGACCCTTATCTTTTTCAAACTTGCTAATAACATCATGTGTGCCCAGTCTTAAGTTTTAGTTTTATGGAGCACCTGGATTCTTACAGTAAAGGATTTTTAATGAAAATCATGGAATATACTATAGTTGTAAGAAGCTATAAGAAAAAATACGTAACAATAAGCAGCTATAAGTAAATGGAAATTTTATGGTATTATAATATTGTTACTACATCATTGTGCATATTTTATTTAAAAATAAAAGCATTCCATGATTGTGTGCACAAGTGTTAATTAGCTTTCTTCCCTCCATCAGTGCTGAAGTACCATTGTAGCTTCTATACTGTAAAGGAATTAAGAATCCAGTTGTTTAATATCTATCAATATCTGCCTGTTTTCATCCATAATAATAAAATCCAGTAACTATAGTTCAGTTAGTGACTATTAGTTGGTGCTCTCTAAAGGCATCTTCATATTCTGTTGTGAATATGTCTTTATCTCTCTTTAACAATTTAATCAATGCTTCTGTGTTATTTTCTCTCCTCTGGCAAGTAGCAGTATTAATCACTAGATTAAAAAAGACTTAATTTTCAATTTGTTTTCAGATATTAGTCTTTTGTTGGTTTTTTTAAAAACAAGTGAAATCAAGTGAAAATATTTCAGCCTTACAGTTTACACTTATTAGGATAATCTGTGTTAAATGTTACATTCTTTAATTATGTTTTGGAGTAAATTTGCCATATTGATTTTATGTGGATTCTGCTTGATTAGAACTTGACAGACGGTCAGTTGATTTTGAAATGTACTGGATCTAAACAGTATTGTGCTTGGGAAAGAGAATCTGAGTTAAGCTATCTTGGACTAAAGAGAGCTGTCCTATTTTTATATTTTATGGCTTGTATTGGTATTACTTGGTAGTAATTAACTTCCAGTGAAGCAGTTAGTTGCTTCAAAGCAATTAGACTGCTAAATAAATTCATTCAGGCAATATTTGTTTAACTTGGAAAATACATTCAGCACTTGCCAGTGTGTAACATATAAAAACAATGAATTTGTTTACCTTTTCCTTAATGTGAGCAGTATTAATTACACTATTCCATTTTCTCTAGTTAAAGTACCTCGTAATTTTCGCTTGTTGGAAGAACTTGAAGAAGGGCAGAAGGGAGTAGGTGATGGTACAGTAAGCTGGGGCCTTGAAGATGATGAAGATATGACACTTACCAGATGGACAGGAATGATTATTGGGCCACCAAGGGTAAGTGTGATGAATTAAAACATTTTTGTTAGGTTTTTAGGCAATACAAAATGCTAAAATATGTTAGTGTTCTACAGTGTAAAGGAATTAGTTAAAATTCAGTGCATGAAATTGTAGAAATAGTGTATAATTCCTCACTTTCTGGCGTCTAAGTGTTTCAGTTTAGGTTCCCCTGTTTCTGCAGCTGTGTGTAAAAGCCAGTTGTGATCTGAGGTGTATTTTACTGAGTTATGAGTATATTCATTCTGTATTTCCATTGTTACTGCACATAAGTATGCACTGATAGTAAAAATAAACAGGTAACTGTCTTTCCCCATTTTATCATATGTGCCTGGCAATTTCAGTTTTGTAGTAAACTGGCAATTTATTTTCAACTTCCACAAGTTTTATCAAATAGTCTTTCAGTATAACACTCAGAATTTCAGTTGAATCGTGCTTAAAGACTAAGCAGCTTTTAGTTATCTCAATCCTGACCTTTGAAGTTCTATAGAATGTCATTTAGCCTGATACAACCTGCAAGACAAGTAATCACCTCGTGTGTGTATCAGGCACATGAGATATGAGTGGAGACATCTGTACTTAAGTTACTGCACACTTTCTTATAAGTTACAGTATGATGCAAAAGATCAGTGTGTAACTGAGACCTTTAAATGAAGCTATCTAAGTAGCCCTAAGTTAGCACATGGCTTTGACTGCTAGAATGGGAACTATCTTGTATGTCCCTTGGTGCTGCAGGGCTTATGGAATGAACTGTCCAAGACAGACATCAGAACTCTGCCTCAGTGCAGATAATGTCTTGCAAAGCAGCAGAGTTCCAGAGATAGA
This sequence comes from Corvus brachyrhynchos, assembly GCF_000691975.1. Classification (NCBI taxonomy): domain Eukaryota; kingdom Metazoa; phylum Chordata; class Aves; order Passeriformes; family Corvidae; genus Corvus; species Corvus brachyrhynchos. Next base: position 2,487,393 of record NW_008236767.1, read on the forward strand.
GTCAGTGTAATTCAAGCTTCTTTTGGAAATCCATTGCAACTTGCAGTAGGCTGCTTTGAGCACCTGAATGACTTTGCTGAGCTCCTCAGATTTGGGTGCAGTTGGGAGAGGGCAGGTTTAAAATATAATCATGATGACTGTATGCTTGAGATATTAGCTTCTGTGGAATCAGTGTTTGCGTACACTTTGAAGAAAGTTTGTAGTCTAATGTGTTGGGATAAAAACTTGAAAATTTGACCTAGCTGTCATAGGGTCTCCCTGGCTCTCCAAAAGCCCACCAGAACTGTCTATGACTGCTTTCTTGTTCAACCTAAGGTGGACTACTACACCTTTGAAAAGAGATTATGATGTGTTTAATACTATACTTACAATACTACTATGTAAGGTCCCATGTGTTTTAAAAAAAATAATAAAAGTACTCAACCCGGCATGGGATACACTTTTAGTCCTGGTCAATTTGTAGTTCTGTAATTTTATTTTCTTTATGATAAAGAGTGCATGCAAATAATATGTCTTGTGCCATTTCAGGGACATGCAGTCTTGCAGATAGAATGACTTGCAATATGTAGGGGCTGTAGAAAGTGGAAGCCACCAGCTAGCTCCCAAGCCAGTGGCAGCACCTTGAGAAGAATTGCATATCTAGTTTCAGGGTCTGTAGAAGATCAGTGTTTTTTGGAATTGACTGAGTTATGTAGATGGTGCAGTTAGGAAAAACATAGAGAAAGTTGCTAATACTGTCTGTGAAGTTCACATGTGGCTTCCCTAGAGCTGTGCAAAAAATTGCTTACCAGGTTTTTTTTTTTCCTTCATTTGAAAGGTGACCCAATAGAGAGAGAGGAGAGTAAGATTTGTTTTGGGTTAAAGGAAACATTTTTCTGACTTCCAGAAAATGGGATTTTAGTTTTTTTAGGAAGCTGGCCAGGGACGCTTGGCTTGCAGTAAAACAATGACTTGATAAACTGAGCAAAATTGAGAAGCCACCTGGATAGGAATAAGGGAATGAGAATTAGTGCTGTTCTTGGGATTTTCCTGAGTTGTGAGCAGAGTTATATACATTTTGGCATATTTTCACTATAACTGACAGCATCCTTCTCTGGGGAAGTAAATTGTTTTGGCTGAATGAATAATGAGAATTTTTGTTAGTGTATTTTCTTGCCTGCGGTACCAGCTATGTTACCTGTAGTAGGACAAGATGACTTTTATCTGGCCTTTAACTTTCTCAAAGTATACTTGCACTTAGAATTATCTCTTCCATGGTCACTTTGGAATGACATCTGCAAACTGGCAGTCGCTTTACTGTCCAAGCCCATAAATCCTCCAGTAAACCAAGTAATTCTCAGCTGCAGAAATTTCAGGTATTTTCTGTAGTGCTAACTACTTCCAGAATATATTTCTTTTGCAGGTCCTATTTTTATTTTGTTTTTGCTTGTATCTTAACTGTTGAGTTACTGGCATCTTCATCTTTGTCCATTTTCAATTTTTTTACAGTGTTAGGTATTTCATTATAGGGGAAGGTGGTAATTTTCCTAAAGCTAATTGATTTCTCTTACTCCTGTACTGTGCCACTGTTGTTTTGAGGATGCAGGCAGATAGAAAGGATGAGAGCAAATGTGAATTAAAAAAAGAATTGTGTTAAAACTTGTGTATGGCATAGTCAATAAGCAGTGTAATTTATGCATAATTATGAAGTAATCAATATAACGAAAACAGTGGAAATTGGTCAGTAATCCAAGACCTTCAGTTGGTACACAATATTAAAAAAATTATATTTATTTCATATTTCTTAATTGTTGTTCCTCTTGCCTTTGCTCTGCTTTTAAAAGATTTATTAATATTTAGCTTTCAGTGAAATGCATTAGTCTGTCTTTTTGCTTTCTAGACAAACTATGAAAACAGAATATACAGTCTGAAAGTAGAGTGTGGACCTAAATATCCAGAAGCACCTCCTACAGTTAGATTTGTAACTAAAATTAATATGAATGGAATAAATAATTCCAATGGAATGGTAAGTTGAAATGGTAAGATCAACCATGTTGTTAATTTATACTAAAAAATAATTCTGTGAAAATCAGGTGAGGAATATGCATGTTGGACAGAGCTTTTGCATTTAATTTTTATAATACAAATACAGATGTAAATTGAGTTTTGGTGGCATACTACTTCAAATCTTTGTGGCTTTTTGTGGCTTACCAATAAGACGAGCATTATTTATAATATTGACACAGTTGTTTCTTTCAAATGAAGATGAAGGTTTTAGTTTTGAGCAGGAAAACAGCAAGTGTTTAAGCTGTGTGTAGGTATTTCCCTCATAATACTTTTATAAAAGGGGATTAGTTTCATATTGTAGCAGGAATATTACAAGCTCTTTCTGATGTTTCCATTGAGTAAAAATGGAGGTTATTTCTGATGAGACTCACTCTGGATGTATTAATTCACCTGTAATGAACTGGTGTATTTATACTCTTGTTTCGTTTATACTGGATTTATTCAAATTCGAGGTGATTCTGAGCTTCGGTCTTAATAGATACAGATGGTAATCACTTTCATTTCAAAGATCAATTTGCAGTAAGTTGCTTTCACTGATCCTGCAGTTAGAGTGGGATGAGTTCAGAGATATAAGCCATGGCAGCAGCTCGGGCAAATATGTTACTCTGTTGTTCACTGGGTACTGAAGTACTGTGAGCAAGGGAGGTGCTTGGTTGCTCAATGGGAGG
>NW_008236767.1:2490135-2522548 GCF_000691975.1 Corvus brachyrhynchos
AGTGAATGCAGACTAATTGGGTTAAGGTAATATCTAAAGGTGCATCAGCATCTTTGGATTTTAAATAATTTGTAAGATTTAAAAGAAAGGTGGACTTGCATTTCTGTAATTAACACTACTGAAATGTGAAGCTCAAGTGTCTCAATGACAGTAGCAGAGGGAGAGGTTCTCAGGGGTTCTTTTGCACTTTTTTTGGGTTGTAGAGTAGTGTTCAGGTTGGTTGTCCAAAACCAGTGCACTAATGCTTCAGAAATAATCTAAAATGACTCTGAAAATACTTTTATGTAGCTAACAATGTTACTCTACCTGAAGAGCCTGTTAAAGTTGCTACTGCGAATTGGCTCATGCACTTAATCACAACTGTGGCTTGTTGTCTAAAGGTATGTGTTTGTTGAGAAGGTGTGAGAAGCAAAAGCTGCTTAAGGTATGTTTGGAAGACAATTTTCATACCTCTTCCTAGTACCGTAGGAACCTGTACTATTGTGATTCACTGAAGAAGTATGCTCTCATGGCTTCATCTCTGCATACCTCAAGGTATAGGTGTTGGTTTTCAGAAGCAGGACCTCGGACTAGCAGAGCCTGAACACTTGTGTTTACTGAAGCCGGTCAGCTTGAGCTTTTGTTTGGAAAAGTCTACACTCCCTCAGCTTGCTGAGGAACAAGGTGACTGCTGTGACAGGAAATCTGCCTGGTCATTTTAAAAGCACTGTTCAAATTGAGTCATTGCTACAGGAAAAATTGATTTTAAACAGTTAATATTCTTACATAAAACCGTCATTACTTTTTCCCCCCAAAAGATAAACTTGTGTATCTCATGAAGGATTCACTATGCAAATGCATAACTTCTTTTTTAATGGATTTAAATAGGACTAAATAGTATTTTTAATGAAAGGAATTTTCATAAGTAATGAATTTAAAACACATTTATTATGTAATTTTTAATGTAGCCATTGTCACAGTGTCTTGCATTTTATCTTGTCTTTGTGCTTGTTAGAGAAACTGTGAGATAAACTGCGGGGGCATGTTCAGCATCCTGGAGCAGTTAATATTGCTGCTTCCTGATAGTTTCCTTCGTGTTTCTTCCAAGCTGTTCTCCCACTTTCTGGTCATCTTTCATTTAATAGATCATAAGTGGTTGGCTGCATTCTTTGAATTAATGGCAGGGTTTCATCTGCAGATATCTTCTACTATCCGTGCTTCTGCAGGCACCCTGGTTTTTGACATGTGGCCAGCTTTTGGTCACATTGCTTATAGATGTCAGGAAGAAGTTGGTGACTTGCCAAAAAGAGACCTGAGGCAAACAGCAGCTGAAATTGTGTATCTTAGCAGGTTATACTCAAAATATTTTAATGTTGTTAAGGTGGGCTTTGCAGGAGATGTGTGCCAGTTAACATCTGTGGAAAAGTAGGGCCCACACTGGGAGTGTTAGAGGGTGGTAATTTCTGTTGAGTTAGATTGTGAGTGGTGGAGGGGAAAGATGGATAAGTGCAGTTACTAGGGATCTAAGGAAACTAGTCTCATACTGCCCTGTGGGCAGTGGTTCTCAGCTTTCTTGACTTAAAAATCCTTTTACACTTTTCATGAAAAGTGCGCGTGTGTAATGAATTTATCAGTACTGACAGATACAATTTTATTGACTTTTTGTTTGATTATTCTATGAGAGAGGAGTTTGTAAGTAACTTTTCTGCCAGCAGCGTATCTTCAGGAATCACTGTTTGGTAAATTTAGTGCAGGAAAGGAGAGAACTAGTTCAGGAGTATTTTATCTCAGAAGATTTAGGTGCTCTGAGGCACCCTGTTAAATTGTCTTTCTTTTGTTATCTCCAAGTTAGTTTTTTGCGGGTTTGTTCTTTTTAATTTACCTATGGAGCTGCTGTATTTGTATACAGAATTAGATTACTAAGGTCAGAAAAATTAGACCAAGTACTTGTGTAGAGCTGGACAAAACGCCTTTATGTGCTAATGGCGTCACTGTTCTAAAACTGTAAATTATCATTCCTGGTGCTACAGGGTTTTTTCTCTTGGAGACTTATGTGTCCCATATTGATAAAACCCAGGTTGCATTCTGATGTGCTGTTTGCTTTCCCATTGTCTTTTAAGGTTGTCTGATTTTTGCATCTGTGATAGTGCTCCTCAGCAGTCTATCTTGCAGGATTTGCAATCACTTCTGTTCATTTAGATACCATTTACATTTAGTACTTGTTTCCTTTAAACCACTTGGGAGTCTCAGCTATAAATCTGTAAGCTGCTGTCCAGTTACTGCTTTGAGTATGTTTGCTGTAGACCTTGCTACTTGTTGAAGTTACTAGGAACATTATAAACACTGTATACTTTGCATCACTGTGTAAAATAATTTGTTTTATTTTCAACTGTTTAGAAAAAGATGATGCATTATATATATTGCTTCTCTTGCTATTGTTCAAGGTTCCACAGTGGTGTACCCCCCCAATAAAATAGTCTAAATAAAATAGTCTTCAGATTGTAGTTTGCAGCTTTATTAGCTTTTATGTGACCTTGAAATGTCTCCCTTTGTGTTCCAGGGTGCACATTTGAATATTATCTAATGCTTTTGTATGATTTGAACATAGTTTGTGTTACTCTCTTAAATGTCTTTAACTGTCTTCTCATTGCTCTTCATAAAGTGAGTTTATTATGCACTAACTTGGAAATCAATTCTGCAACATAGACAACAGAACCTGAGCCAAAATCTTTACTGCTGCTGATGCCATGAAGATTTTTGCCTTTTCTTTTATACCCCTGTTATGCTTTCTTACAACTTCTGTATTCTTAGTGCTTTTTGCCTACTTTCTTGGACTTGTTTGTTCAGCTAGAAGACTAAACATTTTAGAAGCTTCGTAGGTAGAGGATAGTGTGCCCTAGACCCTAAGGTCCTCTCCAGAACACATTCTGTAAACTAAGATAGAACCATGCAGGGGAAGGTTCCTTGGGGAGGGGAGCTCATTCAAGCTTCTCATTGGGGAATTTTTGATAGGTATGCTAATTAGTAAGACCTATAATGTTATACCAGATCTTTGGGGGTGGGCATTGTGGTATGCATTTTGGTGCATTTGACCTGGACGTGGTGCACCTAAGGATCCTTAAAATAAATACCAAGGTAAAATCCCTTTTTCCCTTCTAACCGTGTTTGATTCTTGATTTTAAGACCAGAAAAAGGCCTCACTGCAAGATGTTATGAAAGAAGTCGGTGACTTGCAGAAAAGAGACTTGAGATAAACAAGCGACAAAAATGTCACGTTGCAGCAGTCTTTAGTCAGAAAACATTCATAGCAATGTTAAAGCAGAGTTTACAGTCTGTGAGTTTTTTGTTGCAAATTCCCAGCAAAAAAGAAAAGCAGGAGGAGATTCTCTTAAGTGATCAGCTCTCATGTTCCAGTCTTTGTAGAACTGCATTATTTGAACAGCAGTGGTGACTGGCTGCTGTGTGCTGTAAGTGAGGCAAACATCCAGACCTGAGGGAGCTGACAAAGGCAAAATTGAGGAGGAGCATGGAGAAGGAAGATGGTGTGAAAAGAATTTCCTGACTGAAGTTAGATGTTTGTTTCTGTAGTCACAGAGCAACTTCCTTTCCAGCCATTTTGCCTCCTGTTTACCACGTTACCCAAATACACCTTTAAAAAAGTAGTAATAGTACAGGAATGACAGTGATTATTTCACCAGTGCTAACTTTCAAAACCTTTCTGTGTTAGCTCATACACTCGTGTATTTTAAACTTACATGATGTTGCTGCATAATAGAGCTTTTCTTTTGATGCTGTTTTACTTTTTTTTGAACATTTGCTGTAATTATTAAGTAATCTGACTGCCTTTTGTAGTGTGGCTTGATGATACACTGTCGTTGGCAACTCTGCTGACTTTAAGGGGTTCCTGACTCTGAGGACAAGTTGTGTGAAAAGAAATGCTTATAGTGCTGAGCTACGAATAAGGTCAAGGATCCTGCTTAGGGACTTCTTTGGAAGGTGTTGTTTTAAACTGGGTGGGTTCTGTCAGTTCAGTTCAGAAAATATTTCCCCGTATGTGGTTTACCTGAGCTGATAGGCAGTAGCACTGTTAAAGGAACAAGAGAGGGAGCAGAAGTTTCTTGGGTAGTACTGCTGCCCAAGCCAGCATGTTGTTAAACCTTGGCCTCAGTTTTCTCCTACAAAAAGGTTTAGTCTCGTCTGGTGTTCTGAAAATAGACAGCCTCACTTCAAATAATCTAGAAATAAAACATCTGTGTTAATATTCTTATTTCTGATTCCAGGTTTTTTTCTTTCAGCTTGCCCTAATTAAGATGGGATAAGAAACTTCTTGATGTTTTATGCTGCCTAAATCAGAAAACAGTAGTTTCCAGCACTCTTGTAGCCATGTGGGCTGCCTGTGCTACTCTAGCAAAGGAATCCAGTAGCATACAATAGCCCTATTCCTGCCCCAGGGCCTGCTTTGCAGTTGCACAGCTGTAGGCCCCTCTGTGCTCTTAAGTTCCTCTGTGCAGGGGCTGGGACTTAACCTGCTGCCAAAACAATTCCCAGGATGACTTTCAATTGCTGACTTTCATATGGAAACCTCCTGTTATAATATAATTGTGTAAATTGTCCCACAGGTTTTATAAACGCATAGGAGAAGTCCCATGTCCTTTCCTTTCAGTTCATATTCCAATTGGTAAGTGATGTACAGTAATCTTCACGGCTCCGTAAGATGACTTACTGTGAGAAGGATGCAAGGAACTAAGAAATGTCCAAGCATTACAAATCAGTTATTTCAGTATTTCAAGACATTTCTTAGTACATGTCATGGCTCTAGATGTATCAGAAGCACCATGGATGTGAAAGAAATCACTAATAATACTTGTAGCAAAGAAATAATAAGGGAAATGTTCCTTTAGAGAGGTATTCTATGGACTCTTGTGTGGCAGGTTCTTTTAAAGAACTGAGGAACACCCAGGTGCATATATTAGCATAGTGAAGGTGATGACTTTTCTTTTTTTGGGGTAATTTGAAAAAAACTATAAATTTTGTGAGATAGCAGCTCCAGTTTTGCAGTGAACAGTTTGCTGATGTCCTCCTCCCCTCCTCTTTTCCTTCCCACTAATATTAAGTAGCAGCACAGATGGAAGGGTCCACCTGCATGGATTTTATTGCAGAATCTGTATCTGTGTGTAAGTATGTGATTGTTTTCCTTAAAATATTTTAGGAACACAGAGAAGGTGTCAGGGAATGCTTAGACTGTTTCTTAGAGCAATTAGGTTGATAACAGTTATTTATGTAGAGATTTTGTGTTCCATCATAAATTAGACTTCTCTCTTCTTTTTCCAGGTGGATGCACGGAGCATACCAGTGTTAGCAAAATGGCAAAATTCATATAGCATTAAAGTTGTACTTCAAGAGCTAAGACGTCTAATGATGTCCAAAGAAAATATGAAGCTTCCACAACCTCCAGAGGGACAAACTTACAATAATTAATTTTAGCTGATTCTCAAACTTCTGTCTTAAAACAACAACCTTCTACTCATGTTAATGTCTTGATTAAATCTCACAATGCAAACACCCACACATTAAAGAATTTCAGCTGGTATACATGACCTGGACATTTGTAAGAATATATATAATATATGTATGCCCAATATGTTTTCAGGCACTATGGGAGAAAAAGGCAGCACAATTTTTTTTTTTTCTCTTATTGAGGCACTGTCATTTAAGCATAAGCCTGAAATAGCCTATAATTGGAATTCAGGTTTTACAAGATGAAAGCATGACAGAAAGTGTCAGATTGCTGTGGAATAATATATGTTACTGAAAATAATTTCTGGAGAAGGCAAAATATAAATGGCATGCTTTATCCATCTTGCTTAGTAAAAGAGCTGCAGTTAAATTTGTTTTAAGGTAGCAGGTACAGTGAATACCGTTGCTCATCTTGTTTAATTTTGCAAGGGTGTGGGTGCCGACTACTAGTAGTGTCACAAAGTATGTTCAGGATTGTTTTGATACCTGTATTTATAAAATGGGGGGATTAATTTCTGTTAAGCAGCTCCTGTGTTACATGTATTGGACATGGCAAATATTTGTTTACAGTCTTTGTTCTAATAAACCATGCATTTAAGTTTTAGTGAAACAAAGGAAATGTATGGATATGTGATTGAGATTAAAGTTAGTCTTAAAATGTAAATAAAATGTGGAAAGTGTCTGAGGCTGTGCCATTTCTATAATAGTCATGTAATATATGTACAGTAACTGGCATAAGTAGTGGAAAGCCAAACGTAATATTGCTGCTGGTGTTACATGCACCTTTTGTTCTTATCACTTCTGTATGCTTAGTTTACTTGAGAGGTCAAGATATTCCATATGTTGCAGGGGAGTAAATTCTGTCATCTGTAGTATCACTTCTTTAGACAAACTTGCACTCTGTGTGTGTGTATATAAATATATTTTAAAAAAAACCCCCGAACACCAAACCAACCCCAAAATAAAAACAAACAAAATAACCCCTTGCCTACCCTTCTTCCCTTTAGTTCCCCTGCAGATTCTTTTGAGAAATGAGCGTACCTTTCACCTTGCTTACTTGACCTCTAAGCAGTTTTCAGATCACATTGCTGTAGTCTGTCCTACTTCTCAGTCCTTTTTCTTGCTTTCTTGCATCTTTTCCTCTTTTATGTTACTTTACTTTTTTTCTTGTCTGTTCCGCTTTTGCCTTTTCTGAAACACACAAAAAAGAAACTTCAGGAAGCTTTATGAAAAGGTACACCTGTGCTTCGGATCATCATATTTCCTTCTGCTTGACGTGAATCATTTGGTGTGATGCCACTGTGTTTGTAGCTAGAAGCTTTCTGCCTTTCCTGCAGTCCTTAGTCTGTTTTTTCAATGTATTCTGTCTGGTGGGAACACTGGTTTTATTTCTTTTACTGATTTCTCATAAGCAAGTAGTTAATGCGATTCTTTTGGATATTACGCTTTCTTTCCCTGCCCTTCACCTTGGAGAATGCAAACCTTTGTTCATTTTGGTGAGAATATGTAACACTGGGAGTGAGTCAGCTGTTTGCATTCAAAGTTTTATTTAGTGGTTCTTTTGAAAAAGTGGATATAATCAAAAGCCATCAACAGCTAGATAACTTTCTTTGATAAGCCTTTGCCTGTTTCTGATGTAAACAATGTACCTTCAAAAGCAATAAACTAGGTGTTCTTTTTTTTTTTTAATGGAAAGGTTTAATTGATATTTGTCAATTTATACTTTTTAGACAAATTGGGCACTTACAGAATTGGTGGATTTATAGCTGCCAGCTACCTCGTGTGTGTATTTTTATATAACATACCATTTGTGATGGTTTGGCTGAAGTGCATTGCAACGTTTTTTTTTCCTTGATTTAATTTGAATGATTTTGATGCCATTAAATCTTCTTTCTTACACTAACACTGCTAATCTATATTTAATCAATTAAAATAATGGAACTGTATGGTTCTGGAATGTGAATTTTTGGGAAGATTTCAACATAAACTATTGAGAGAATGCTTGTAGACTATTATATGGTTGGTAACATAATTTAAGAGACTGGCTTATTCACAGAGCATCAAGAAGGGCCTGTTGTTCGCATGGTTGTGTGTGGTGCGAGGTGATCCTGTAATCCTGTCCATTTGTATTGGTGAGAATCTGCATATCCAGCTGTAAACAGATACATTTTGCAGGAGGAAAAACCAGTGCTAGAGGGAGTTGACGTGATCTTGACGCTTGGAGTATGTAATATATGGATGACTATAAAAATATTCCTGCAGTGATCTTAGGTGTGTTGGCTTTCCATTTTGCTCACACTGGGACAAGTCTGAAGTGTAATTAATTACGAAATTTTAAAATGTCTTCAACTACGGCATAAAGTTGAGAGCCTCCTCGAAACTCTTCTACTACCTGAAGAAGATTTTGAAGCACTGTGCTTGCTCTCCTTCAGAAAGCATTATGTTTTACAGGTATCTATGTCTGATCAATGTTTTCTTCGAATTTGCTTTCTCATATTTTTACAGTCTCTCTTAGGTAACCTAATGACAGACTTTTAATTTTCCTCTCACAAGTATTTAATTTGTGTTACGTTCTTTTGGCAAGATTTGAATTTGCCATTGTTACCAAGTGTGTATTTTTTTTTTTCTTTTCAAACCCATATTTGAACACCTTGCAAAGCAGAGCACCATTTGAAGCCAGTTGAGTGAGTGACAAAGTGGAAGAGCTCTGAATATATAATTCTTTTCATGTCAGTGGTCATTGGCTGAGATTTAAACTAGCTTTGTGCTCTGAAGCATTGCCAAAGTTCTTGTGTTTTGGTTGTTGGAGGCAGGGATACGTTTTCTATGAAGCAAAGAAACAAAGCCAAAGATGGTATGATTCATACTTTGTTAAACCTTAAGATACAATGAGCAAGCCTATGGAAATAGCCACATTACAAATGATGTGCCTTACTCATAGATAAAGTACAGAAAACATTGCAAGGTGTGAACCTAACACTGGCCTTGATTGCTCTCCTCTTCCTGAATGCAAGCTGGGAATACTTTTTATCAAGCAAGACCGAGTCAGCAGTGAATCCTTCAGCCATTATCAAATATATGCATAATGCACATTCCTCCTAAATGTTTGTAGGAGATACCTAAAGAAAAATTCTAGTATGTATTATGACAGTTGATCATCTATGATGATTAACAACTGTATAATATAGACAAGTGTTTGTGCTTTACGTAGTAGTTATGTGGTGAGTTTGTGAAGATGTATTTCCTATTTAGTAGCTTTTGGGACAATAACTCAAGGCCTAAAAGTATTTGTTACACTTTTCTTATGGTATCTTTTGATGCAGAAAGCACACTTAGTAGGCCACAAGATAATTGTTCTGCAGCAGAGGCAGGATGTCTGACTACTACTTGCTTTAGTTCTGGCTTCTAGTTTATGAAAAGTCAGCCAGATTGCCCTGGTGTGGCTAGTTTCAACTGCTAGAGGAGGAATAAACTGGTACTGAGCAAGTCTGCATATGCATTACTGTACCAAAGAAGGATGACTTAAAACTACTATTGGTCTTTTATATGAGTAAAATTCCAGGTAGATGTGAAGCAGTGGGACAAAACATGTTTCTCATCAGTGTTTCTAAATAACATGTTCAGAACTCTTTTGTGAAGCTTGAAAGATTTCTGAGGTGGGGAGGTATTGAAGGAACGTGAATGTTTGTAGTCTTTATTTAATAATAATGATAATAAATTAAAAAAAAAAAGCTTTAAAACTTGTTAATCCATCTGTGTTAACTCTCTCTGTTGAAACAATGGCGGGAGATGGTTTTTTCTGTTCCCTGTTACGCTGATTGCCTTATTCCCTGAAACAATGTGCTGTACCTTTTCTGTTGCAGACCCAACTGATCATGGACTAAAGTATGAAGGATGTAATGCTGGAAGTATAAAAATAACGTACTTGATGCTTTAAAAACTCCCCACAAAATACCTTCTTACATTACCATAGTGTTACTATCATAGTGGTCATAGTGGTTTATAATTTTGTTAGGTTTTTTCTTTTTTTTTTTTTTTAACTAAATGGATGTATACTTTCAGCTCAATTTGTAAGCAACTCTAAGTTTATGTACTGTCAATTCTGTTCTTTAAAATACAAATCATAACCCAACTCTCAAGTAGCATTTCCATATTCAAGCAGGTCTATAAAGTTTTTCAGTCTTTACTATTTTAAAACAGTGATAAATATAAAAAACATTATTTATATGAGACACAAACTGTAAAAATGGATAACTTAATGGAAGATGTTGAGATAATGCAAATATAACCAGTGTTTTGGATCTCTTGATAAAATTCATGTTTTCTATACCAATTTATGACTTTTCACCATTTCTTAACAGCAGCATCCCAGCCTTCTGCTTTTAATATAAGCAGTATGGATAAAATGTAAACATGGTTTTATAATCTATAAACTATGTAGTTTGGGTTAGAAAACCCCAAACTGTGTATTTGTTAAATCAGAAGTACTGAAGGAATGGCTGTGCAGTCATACTATGAAGGTTTTCCTAAGCTGATTTGTGCTTGTTCCCACCCTGCTCCCTGCTGATTGTTACAGATGTGTAGGTATGCTGATTTAACATATTGGCTATTTCAATTTTAATTAATATTACTATTATTATTATATCCTATTATTTTTAAGCAAGTGGGAATGAGAAGGGAAGAGGGGAAGTGTTTGATTTCCCTCTGCAATTTCTACTAAAAAATTACCAAGAAAAGTAACCTGTTTGAGGTAAACGCATCTCTTACTGACTTGACTTGAGAATAGCCCATTAAGAATTTTCTGTATTTTTTCCAATTGTCATGGAAATAAAAGCTGTGTCAATTAGGATGAGAGCAGCTCAAACAGTAGAGCTGTGAAGTTGTCATGAAGATACAGAAGAGGGTATTTCTGGCAGCTTTTCCAGCATCCTGAAAATTGGGTTAATATGGAGTGAGGGTTCAGCTTTGCAGAATGGCTTTGGGAAATGATGTAGTGTTTGGAACTCCTTAAAGTCAGCCTGGCAGGACTTAACCCAATTCTCCTCATCTCTTTCACTTTTTAAAGGTAGAATATTCCTGCATTTACAATTGTTAAAATATTCTGGTGAAGTAAAGCAGGTTGAGATGGCATTGTTTCTCTTAAGTTTTGGCAATACTTGCCACCATGCGAGCTGTGTAGACCAAAAACATGGAAGTGTGTGGTGGTGGCAGCTGGCTCTTCAGTTTCCACATTATCTAAGTGGTTGGTGATCAGCAGTTTTGGATTTAAATATGTGTGTGTAGTTAAGAGTGTCAATACTAATCGGAGAAAAATCTATACTATTACTGAGAAAAGTCTGTACTAAAAGCTCCTCTTTGGTAATGGTATCAGGCAAATTGCCAGCAGCCGTGACCTTTTCTGGCCAACAGATTCCTCCAGTGTTTGTTGTTTGCTTGACTGCAGTTCTGGGAGAGAGCATTATTTCCCATCTCTGGGAGGTATGTTGCACTTTGAACTCTGGGACTGTCTGCTTCTGAGAAATCTAAAATAATTCCTTGCCACAACATCACAATTTGAGGATTTGTGGAGATGGTCATAGTCATCTTGGGTTGTGTTTTCTGAAATGATTTCCTGTCATATGTACATTTTTTTTCTGTCTGAAGATTTGCAGATTAAATTTGCTGTATCATGTATGATGCTACTAACCTATTGCACTGTGTGAGATTTATTACAGCATTACCAGAAAATGTTTCAACATCTATATCCTTTATGCCAACATCATATGTGTGAGTCGTTGCATTTATAGGAAAATTCTCATGCCAAGTTAGTACTATACTTTCATTCCTTAAATGCTGTAACTTTGAAATACTGAAGTAATGTGAAATGAAAGTTGATAGCCATGACATTTCTAGTTAACAATGTCTTTCTATCTCTGTTCAATGACTGTGATAATTATTTGCTTCCTTGGGCTGTCATTCAGATTGCGCATTAAACACTCGTTAGTTGAAGTCTTTGAGTGTCACCTCAATTAGTAGTGTAATGGTTTTTGATCTTTGAAGTGGGATGCTGTGAATAGAGTACTGCTTTGGAAGCTCTTCATTCTATCACCCTGCTTTCAGTCTGTTGAAAAATACATTCTGAACTGCTCATGTTCCTTAGAGTAGAAACTGTTTCTTCTGGCATTGCAAAACCTCTTCACTTTTACCTTCAGATTTGTTTGGAACTGGTGTGTTACTCATGCAGTGTTAACTGTGTTAACTCGCAGTCTCTAATCCTTTATTGTATTTTTGTGATTGTATGATCCTGTAATACCTGTATGATTCTTGTATTAAAACTGAAGCCAACAAGAATGGTGCACTGCTTTACTTGACAGATGGACAAATCACATGTGCTGCACGAAACGAGCCTGTGGCTGAAGACAGAAAGGCAGTGGAGAGGGAAGAAAGTCTTATCATTTAAGTATATACAACTCCTGACACCATTCAAAAAGTACATGGTTCTCTGTCTACTTAAAACTGAGATGCCAACTAAGTATTTGCCTGGCTTTGTACATGCTTGCCACTACAGAGGTAAAATTACATTATATATAGCTATCTAGATAGAAGGGTGACCAGGAATTTTTGCTCAGGTAGGAGAGGCTTAGTACAACCATAGCAAGAATTAGAGTTCTATGGTAGGTGCTTTTATGTGTAATAGCTGGAATCTGATTTATGTCTGTACTATTTAAAGACAAGTAGTAAAATGTTTCAGTAGTAAATCCATGCTGTATCTCTACTGCCGTTTGGTGGGTAGTTCTTATTTTCTCTGGCTTCCAGTTTAGCAACTCTGTATTTTTGTTGTATTGGTTGGGATTATTCCATCCTGGTCATTTAAGGGATGAAGAACTCATGTGATGCATGCATGCACATACTCTTATGCTCACAAAACATTTAGGCAAATAAAATTGTGTTGTTCCTTCTCCATTGTTTGGGAAGAGAGTTACATGAGCTAGCCCAAAACTTCTTATTGGAATGGCCAGCTGCTGATATGTGGTAGCTGCATTTCTGCTGTGCAACACATCTCACCTGTTTTCCAGATCACCAGGTAGCAGAGGTCCAATCGTTTGATTATCTTTCTAGTTTCAGGGGAGCTACTACTGGAGGCAGCCTGGCTCAGCCTGCTTATGTTTATCAAGGAGGAGAGAGCTGTTCCAGTGTCTGCCCACCCTCTTTATTCTGCCACTGCCCTTTTGCAAAGAGCCCCACGGAAGCTGCCTGGGAGTGGAACAAGGAGCTCTGTGGCTCCCAAATGGGGTCTTGGCAGCTTAAAAGCATGGTTTCCCCCACACTGGCCTTTGAAAACTCTTTCCTAACTGAGTAAAATTCAATTTATAAGTTGACTCCTCGAAGCATTTACACAAAGAAGAGTGTAGGTAGCTTTTAGTGGTGATGAACACAGATTTCTTCTTTCCTTCCATGTCTCCAAAGCAGCCATTCCCAGTTAGGCTGTGATGAGGTAAGAACACTTTTACAGGTAGCACGCCTTGCAGAACTCAGAAATTAGTGAAGAACCTGGGAACTGGTTGCAGTTTGGATTCTCTGGTCTCCTCACATAGGTGGGGGCATTTTATCTTCCAGTATTGAGAAGAAAGTATTTTTTCATCATTGCCTCTGATTTTCTTTATCCATGGCAAAACTTGTGTTTTGGAAGGTCTTGAGTAAGCAGAAAGATCCTTGTGTGATGTTTGGAGATAAAAACATTGCAGAAAGCAGGACAATCCTTATGCAGACTTGACAGAACTGAAAATATACCATCTGAAATACTTTTCAAAAGAAAGATGAAGACTCATGTTCTGCACTGGGAGGTGTTTCTGTATGTAAAAGTGACAGCCAAAATGCATAGGTTTTGGGTCAAATTCTTACAGGCTAATTCAGCAGTATGTATTCCTAGCAGAGGAATGTCTGGTGCAGAAGCTTTTACAAGCCCAGTCTGCATTTGCCTTCATCTTCGTGTCTCTCAGTCTTCACGTTTCATTGCAAACGAACAATGCTCTGTATGTGTATGTGTTTTGTAAGGCCTTGTCTGTCCTCTGGAGAGTTGTCTCAACTCCTGCATCTCAGGGATGCAGCAATGCCTCCCTGCAATCTCAAATCTTGCTTTGTTTTTCACCATCTAGCTTTCTAACCCTGGCCATTTGTGCACTGCTTCTCAGAGGTTTGTGAAATATATTTCAGATTAGTGAGTGTACTGGTGGGTTTGACTATAGAGGAGTCCATGGCGAAAAAATAATTAGGGGTCAAAGTTTGAAACCTCATTCTTACTCTATTTTGTGTTTTATAATTTGAATGCACGAGTGGGTGATTGTGAGAGTTTGCAGTACAGCCGAGCCACTGCTGCAGAGACCGAGTCTGATGGAAGAGGAGTTGTCAGCTTTGGCTTTCTGGCAACTAGGGCCAGCAAAGCAAATGCTTAGGTGTGCTCTTATGGATGGGAATGATATTCCTGTTTGGGGAAAATCAGCCATCCTGTTTATGTAACAAATCATTGTGACGTGGAATGAGGAATATCTGTGTTGTCTGTGAGCAGTGTGACTTGGCCTCATTTGTTTCCCTTAGAAATGTAGCTTTGGTTTTAGTGTTCCTCCCCCAACCCCCATCTGTATTGTTCAGTGGATTTTGTATTTTTGTTTGTGCTGCAATCTTTGTAATACCCAGATCTATTCACATATACCATTTGGTCTAACACAGCTAGAAAATGACATCACACAAATTCCCATGTTCCAGAAATATATGGGCTAAATGGAGACCTTAGGGTAGCCAGTCTGGCATATCTGAATGAAATGGTGATGGGGTCCCAGCCAGGAGCTCTGCTCAGGTGTCTGCTTTTGCCTGGGTTCTGTTTCCTTTGCTCCATTTTAAACTTGGAGTAGAACTAGTTAAACCCAACTTTTGTGCAAGCAGAAGTTAGCAGTCTAATCTCAAAACATTTTTGTGCTTAAACACAAAACTAAGGTCTGAGCTTCCATTTGTGAAGCACTTACCACTTTTTACATTATTAGTGTACATAATAGTCAGACTCCTGCTGTTCCGTAATTCACCTTTGACTGGAGGGATTTGATTGATTACACAGTGTGTATTTGTTGTCAGATAACTTCACTATGGATGTATTGGTGGCAGATACATTTATTTCCCCGTATCTGAAGGAAAGTAACATTAAGTTTTCTAATGCATTTTCTGTTGCTTTTAGCTATTCACACAGTTTCCAACAACAATTATTTTCTGCGGTCTTTGATTTCCACCTAGATCAATTCTCTTTAACTCGTTCTCTATTTTGTCACATTGATTGTTGCCAGGTCTGCAATTTGCGTAGTACTTTTGAAATCTCTAGAATTAAATGCCTGATTGAGCTGGCAAAAAACCCCCATCACAGTGTGAGAAATTGGACTTAGGCCATTGCTAGATCTTGACATGGATGTGCCCCCCTGCCCTGGGCAGTATTTCCTTCATGATGTGTGTTGTTACGTTTGGGAAGTGTGAGTAGGGGGTTCAAGGAAACTTTCTGCATTGCAAAACTACAGGTCCAAAAGACTTTATTTTGGGTAATTTGCATGTGGCTTGTGTAAAGAACTTTTCTCTTGACCTTTAGTACTCACTAATTCACAACCAGGAACTATTTATGTTTCTTCACTCCCTGGAAAAGAGAAAGCTTTGGGGTGACCCAGTTGCAGCCTTCCAGTACCTGAAGGGAGCCTAAAAGAAAGATGGAGAGAGACTGTTTACAAGGGCATGTGGTGACAGGACAAGGGGGAATGGCTTCAAACTGACAGAAAGTAGGTTTAGATTAGCTACTAGGAAGAAATTTTTCACTTTGAGGGTGGTGAGGCCCTGGATAAGGTTGCCCAGAGAAGTTGTAAATGCCCCATCCCTGGAAGTGCTCAAGGCCAGGTTGGATGGGGCTCTGAGCAGCCTGGTCTGGTGGAAGATGTCCCTGTCCATGGCAGAGGGGTTGGCACTAGATGGTCTTTAAGGTCCCTTCCAACCTGAACCATTCTATTGCTCTGTGATTCTGTGATTATTTGAGATGAGATCTTGCCAAATTTGTCCAAATGCCAGTTAGTGGAGAGCAGCAGAAATCCTTTTGTACTCTTTCTTTGGTTACCAAAGTCATGTCTTGGAGGTGGCAAACACACAGCATGCTGCTGATTTTGATTTACAGTAAACATTTTATGTGCATTGAGTCTTTTTCTCCTTTAACTGAGCTGCCAACTTGCAAACCGCCTTGAGTAAAGCATCCAAGCTGTAGTACCTTTGGTAGAGAGAACACCTTGTAGCCCATGAAAGTTTGGATTATTTGCCTTCACACAAAAAGGTTTTTAAGAAGCAGCTACAAGAAAAAACATACAGGTAAACTTACCTTAAATAGTGTTAAGTTGCCTCTAGAACTATGTGTAATTTGGACACTCCAGGGAGATGCCTGATAGCAGAAGGAATTACGAAATAGTTATTTACAGTTTCTGTACACAGGCGAATATTTTTAATGTACAAGGGGGCCAAGGGATTAAAAGAATATTTTGTAAGTGCTTATGCTCTTCACAATTATTGAATATGCAAAAAAGAATTAAAATATTAGCTTCTCATGTATACAACTGAAAAGGAAGAGACTTTGCAGAAGTTTGGGCAAATGTTCTGTTACTGAGATTTCTTGAAATTAATTTTAATTAATTTTAAAATTACAATTAATTAAAAAAATTACTATTAAAAAGTAATTAACTTGTAATTTTTTTCCTCTTAGCATAATCTGCAGGAACCATGGTGTTTGGATCTCAGTAGGCCTGCTCTAGTCCTAGATGATACTCAAAATAAATCGGTCATTATTATTGGTGCACAGTTATTATTAGAAGTGTAAGTTTAGGAAAGACAGAAACTGGAGGTAAAAGTTTGCACATTTACGTGATGGGTGCTCAGTGCATTACTTTCAGTCAAAGGAAATGGGGAATACTTAGAAATGTGTCCAGAGTGCTCTACCAAATGCTTAATTATTGGGCCACGTAATTGATTTTGATATGACATCAAGCAGTCAACATCTGAGAGCAGACTGCACTGGTACTTTTATATAAAAAAAACCCCCAGATCCAAAACCAAAAAATCCAGCTGTGTTCCTTACCCAAATGAAAATGGCTTTCACCTGAGTGTAGACCTTTGCTGAGTGTACACTTTCTTTTAAAAGAGATATTGGCAAGAGTAGCCTGTTGTTCAGGCAGTCACGGTTATTAATCAAAATGCTCTAAAAATGGAATTTGTGTGTTTGTGAGAGGCAGCATGGCAAATAATCCTGTGTTATGGTCTGAGAGGCAACTGTGCCTTCCTGTTTCTAGAAGAGAGCGGGATCGATGGCTGCTGATGCGGCTAATCGGAACAGCAGTGGGGGTGCTGGGGTTTTTGATTCATCAGATAATTAACTCTCTCATCAAATTGAAATGGAACCTGGTGGAAAGTTACTTGCAGGTGAGCAAGAGAAAGGCAGAGTGACATTTTCTGTGTGTGTTTATTAGAAAACGCAGTGTCAAGTTTTAACTGCCTGAAGGTACTGCCTGTCGAGGTGAGTGTGGAGATCAGATCCCCCTGTGGTCCTTTGTGTACACACATATTGGTGTCCTTTGCTACAGCCTGGCCTATGGTACAGTATAATATCTGATTTTATTCCTGGTATGGGATTGATGAAAGCAACATTTAATATACCATGGCCTTCCTCTTCCTCCCTGTACACTGGAGGCATGTGCTGCTTTAGGTCTGGGTGATATCCAAGGGAAGGGATGAACCTTCATTAAGGTACTTAGTGAGTGTGGACCGGGTATCAGAGAAGTTATTTCTTTCAATGGCTGGGGCAGCTACATTTTCAGTAATAGATTATTGTGGAATTATTAATTTGCCCTTGATGGCTGTCATTATCTCTGTGATAATTGGAATGGTGGTGGTAAAAATCACTGAATGGCTAAACCCAATGTAAATGTTTAGGATCTCTGACCCTGACTGCTTGCTTTTCCTCACCTGTATAAGGAAGCAGGTGGTAAAATTTTCACTTGGCTTGTGATATCTGTGGTAGATTGTATAACTGTTGAAGAGCTTCTTATGAGAAGGGGTTTTGAGCTTTTGTTCCAGCTGAATCCTGGCTAGGGAGGGTCAGGAATCCTGTCAGCTGGTGCTGGGGGAAGCCTGTAAAACCATCAAGCATGGTATGCAGCCAGCAGCACTTTGTGCAGGGGGAGGCAAGGGTCTGGGCTGACAGTGCTTTTGTGCTCCGCAGCAGTGGCAGGGAGCTGCCAGAGGTGGTCCCCAGCACTCGCAGAGAAATTACCCCTGACTCCCTGACTCAGCCGAGGCCACAGCCCAGAGCAAGCGGCTGAGGAGGGCGCAGCTCTGCAGATTTGGGGCTAGAGCAAGGCAGATGAGCTCCTTGTCTGCACAGATGTGGTGGGATAGCTGACACTGCTGCAGCACTGCTGTGGCGGGATAGAGGCTCGTTAGGAAGGCCACACCATAGTTAGAAGTGGGAGTTGTTCTTTACTTGTCAGAGAAGTGGGAATGGTTGGAGCTCTGCTTTGAGAGAGATGAGAGTCAGCTTCGAGCTTGCAGATCAGTGTTAGAGGGCACACCAACACGTGGGGTGGTGTTGTGGATGTGTGCTGTAAACTGTGTGGAATTAGACAAAGCTGTCTTCAGGTATTTGGAAGAAGTCTTTTGGTCACTGGCCCAGATCCCTGTGGGAATCCAGTCAAACACCCCAATATCTGCTGGAAGTACAACACATCAGGGCACAAGCAATCCATGAGGTTTCTGGAGTGCATTGATAGCAACTTCCTGATAGGTGATCAAGAAGAAAGTGAGGGGACATACTCTGCTGGACCTTGTACTTGCAGAGAAGGAAAGACTGATCAGGGATGTGAGGGTTAAGGGCAGCAGTAACCATGCAATTGGGGTGTGTAGGATCCTGAGATGAGGGGGAAAAGGTGAAGGACAGGACTTCAGGAGAGCACTTTGATCTGTTCAGGGATCTGCTTGGAAGAGTCCCAGAGGAGATCATCCTGGAGAGAAGTGAGGTCCAAGAGGGCTGATTGGTTTTCAGGAATTATCTCATCCATGGTGAGGAGTTGTCCATTCCAATGAGAAAATCAAGCATGGATTTACAGTGGACAACAACCTTCTACAATAACATGTCAGGAACAGTGGCTGTTCTTTATTTCAGCTTTAGCAAGGCTTTCATCACTGTCTCCTATAACAGTCTCATAGACAAACTAATGGTGTATGGTTTAGATGTTTGGACAGTGAGATGGATTTACGTGGCAGAACTGCTGGGCTCAAAGCATTATGATCAATGGCATGAAGTCCAGCCAGAGGCTGGTCCTCAAGTGTAGGGTCAGTCCTGGAGTCAAATACTGTTGGATATCTTCACTAATGACCTGGATGATGGGACAATGTTTTGGTGCACCCTCAGCAAACTTGCAGACAAAAGTAAAAGTAAAAGGAAGCAGTGCTTGACAGGCCACAGCTGTGGTGCCAAAGCCTCCTGGGCTGCATTCAGAGTGTTAGCAGCAGGCTGAGGGAAGTGATCCTTCCCCTCTCTTCAGCATTGGTGAGGCCACATCTGGAGTACTGGGTCCAGTTCTGGGCTCTCCAGTGCAATGGAGACATGGATGTGTCCTCTTGGAATCAAGACTATGGAACAATACTGGCAGCTGCTGAAGGACAGATCTCAATCGCTTCACAGAAATGCAAGGGAAGAGTTATTCTGCAGAACAGATGGAAGCTGAATATATCAGAGGTAAATATTAAAAAAATGAACCAGTTTAGGTTTTCCATGAGGAAAGCATATATAATCCTCTTAGAATATTATTTCCCTTTTTTCTTATATACAAACTATGCATATGTTTATAAAATATATAAACAGTGGATAAATACA
Organism: Corvus brachyrhynchos; assembly: GCF_000691975.1. NCBI lineage: Eukaryota > Metazoa > Chordata > Aves > Passeriformes > Corvidae > Corvus > Corvus brachyrhynchos. The sequence continues at coordinate 2,509,547 of NW_008236767.1, forward strand.
CATGCAAATGTGTATATATGCATTTGTATGTATATACAAGCATGTGTGCATATATATACACTAAATTATAAGTACATAATACACAGAAAGAAACCACACTTTGACTCCAGGTCATCACAACAACTGTTACACACACTGTTGGTCCTATTCAATTATAAATCTGTCCTATTGTATTATTAATACAGTAGGTCAGGAGGTAAGTTCTGACATCAGTACAAACATGTAATTCCTGCCCTGAAAGATCTTCCCATCTAAATACCTCCTTTAGCTGCAGCTGAGCAAAACTTTTTTTGTGCACTTTGCTGTTTGGCTGTGCTGCACAATGCATTTACGAAACATTGGTGGGACAGGCTGCTCGGAAGGCTGTAGCACTGTGACCTCAGAAACACCAGGGATGTGCTTGATCTGCACCCACAAAGTATCACAGCTGAGCCCTGCGGAAGGCAGCGAAGGACGTGGGAGTTGAGGAGTTCTGGAGACAGCACAGCTGTCTCGCAAACAAACGCAAACAAACAAACCAAAAACCCAGGGTGACCAAAACATGTGTTTTGAATGTGAGAATGCCCAGTGTGAGAGATGTCCTTCTGTTTAAAATAAAGCAGGAAACACTTGCTCACATATATTCTGTCCACTAATAATAGCTGCAAATCCATGAAGGTAATTACTGATCTCAAACTTTGAAGGCTCCATTCAGGCAAAATGCCTGAAGACCCCAGAAAATGTTTTTTTGTGAATATTCTTAAGGTCCTTGAACCCTGCTTCTGACCTGAAAAGGAGTTTGAGGAATAACAATGTTTCCTTTATAGTGTTTTTAGAGATGGGCAGGAAGTCCTGGAAAAAACCCACGACTTGACTCCAAAAGTCATCATTCACCTTACACTTACTCACTCCCTTTTTTCTAAAGAGCCTGCATTGCTTGTTTTGGTCTTTCACTATCATATACCTTCTGCCTGCAGAAATTTGTAGTACAAAAGAACACTGAAAAGCGGGACCTGGTCTGTGGGTGCTGATGACCTGGCTGCGTGTGCTTCTGTCTGGGCTGGTGGTTCTCTCTCTGGGTTCTGTGCTGGCAAGTGTTAGGTCTCCTATGCAACAAGTCAATAACACTGTGACAAACCAAATCTCTTACTCTTCCATATACTGGTTGTTTCAGTATTTTATGGGGAAAAAAAAAAATTATACAATTATACAACCCCATTGGAGAGGTCTTTCTTGGCCTTCAGCCTAAACCTGGATTCCACCACCCGTAATTTGTATAAAAGTGTCTGGGGTGAAATTGGTGGTGGTGGCGATGTAATTGACACTTAGCATGTGGTGTTTATAAAATAAATACAAGTGGCAGCTGGTATAACTCATAAAAACTCGGTGTTTGGAAGGGGCCTAAGCCAAAGACCATCAGTCCATATAAAAGTTCCTGTTGGTTTTAGATTGATCATTTAGCTGTGCTATGTGGATATTGCATGTGGCCCAGGTTAGTACTTTTATGAGGCACCAAAGCTACAAAATTGAGCCTTTCTGTCATTTACTATCCTGCTGTGTTCCATTTAATTATAGACAGGCAATTAACAGCATAGGTGAGAGAAAAAGTGAATGTTTTACTAGACTTACCCCAAAATCCAGCAACAGTAGGAAAAGGGAGTTTGCTGTTATGCATACAATAACCAACCAGGTTTAAGCTTTCTAAAGACTGAACTGACTGCACAAATCACTGAGGTTCATATATACACCCTGCCCCACAGACAGCCTGAGCAAAGATGAGAGGCTGATGGGCTTCAGGCATCAGGTGGAGGCTGGGGGTTAGGACAGGGGCCCTCCTCAGTTGTTTTCCTCTCTCATTAGCCCCACTATGTGTATAGCAACACCGTCAGGAGCTTGAATTTTTGTGCATTGTGAGAAGCTATATGGGCATCTGTATTGTCTGTTAATTCTGGAAAAGTTTGTTTGTGAACAGAGCAAGGTGAGGGTCACACTGGAAAATTGTCCATAGACACATCTAACACACAACATCTAATAATTGTTGACCCTGTTTCTCTTTTTTTACTTCCCCTTGCAGTTCTTTGGCAGCAGCTTCGCTGTCTGACTTGCCAGAAAGCACTGGGTATTTGAATGGCACTTCTATTCAACATCTTTTTAACATCAAGACATTTTTAAGGACATCTGTCTCATGTATGCTGGCTGTAGCCTTCGGGCTCCTCTGTGAGAAGAAGGTCCCAAATTCCATTTGGGGTGAGAAATAGCAGACAATGCTAAAGTTATCAGGCTGTGGGTATGGCTTTGCAACATCTGTCTTGGTGCCAGCGCTGGCTTAAAAAATACCCTGCACTAGGAGCTCTTTTCACCTGTGCTGTTCTCCACCCCTTTTGCGTTAGCTCAACTATTCATGCCATGCAGTGAAGGAAAGGATTTGTTTGCTGCATGTTTTAAATCCTGGCTTGGTTCCCCAGTATGATTCCCTGAGTGGTACTCGGCAAGCAGTTATCTGGACAACTGCAGTCAGTTTTGTTTCTGAAAAGCCACCTGCTGTGCAGCCATGGCCTGCTGGCTGCTTTACATCTCCTGTAACTGCTTTTACTTGAGCAAAGTCTGTATAAAAACAAAGCCAGTGTCAAGTGGTTTCACACAACAGGGACATTAACTTTACAGCCACCTGCAGAAGTGCCATAAGTGGCTGTGCAAGGCATGGACTGATGGGTTTGTGCTTCCAGCTTGGGAACACGGCAGCCACCAGTGCCAGCTGAGGGCAGCCGCAGGAACTCGGTGCTGCTCTGCAGGTGGCAGATGGCAGGTTGGGTTGGAGCTGCGTGTTGCTCATGCAGTTGTGTTACACTGTTTCTAGGTGGGGAAAAGTAGACTTTATAGTCTTTTTGAAGGATAATGTTTTTATACCACCTTCTTATGCACAAAGGAAGAGAATCCCTATCATCCTGCTGTTGTCCTTGGCCTTGTGACAGGGATAGAGGAGGCTTGCCTGGCCCTCCTCTGTAGGTCAGATCTTAAAATTTACTATGTTGCAATACAGCCAAACTTGGTAAGTGCAGGCCAGATTTTGGGTTTTTTTGTTTGTTTTGGAAAGTGACATAATTTCCTTTATTCATCATTTAGAGGAGAATTCTGCTGCCCTTTATTATCTATCTGGAATCATATCTTGAAAAGAGATGCTAAAATTGGTCTCTGCTAATAGGATATAGATTGTTTGTTGCTGTTTTGCTGTTTTATGTCTGATCCTTTTTGGGTTTGGAAAGTATTCCTCCTTGAGGTTTTTCTCCCCTCTTCACCACCCTGACCAAACATATCTTCCTCCCCACCAACCATTCGCATTTTCTGTTTCTCTGTGGGTTTATACTTATTTATTTATTTGCACAGAGGTGCAGCACCCTAGGGGATGACTCAGATGTTCAAAAATAGGAGCATATGGCTAGTCGGAGGTGGCCACAAACCTTCTAGAAAATGCTTCCCAAGGGTTAGCTCTCCCTTTTGGTTTCTTTTGTTTTCTTTGCTTTCAGACATTTGTCTCCAGGAGCTCAGAGACTGCAGCTGTGATTTCTTTTTTTCCTTTGTGCTGGGTTGGTAACAGTGATTTGTGAGCCAAAGAGCTGAATCATATTTCCACGAATAAAGTCATCGCAGTATCAACATGATGCCTTTTCAAAACATAGGAATTAAGAGCTAGTTTAATTTAATTTAGTTGGAACCCTCCACCATTTTTATTAAACATAAACACACGTAAGTTGCTAAAAGCCTCTGAGAGATTTATTAAGGCTCCTAATTTAAGTTTTGTAGAAAAGTCTTCCAAGATTATACAATGAATAGATTTTTCATTCCACTAAGGGTTTAGATTTTTTTCCCCCCATTTAAATGTAATTTGAAGTGCTGCCTGGGAACACACTGTAATAATTTAAATCATCACACGTCTTCTGTTAGAAGTAGGGCTGTTCTGGCTGCCATGGTTGTTAACCTGGGAACAGATGACTGAAATGATGGGCTCTAGTCTGATGTGTCACCACACTAGAGCAGACATTGACATGCAATTCTTCAAAGGCAATTCATGGGCAACCATCATAACACTCTTTGGAAAAGAGACATTTAAGTCTCTGAGTCAAGAACGTGAAAGTCTTTAGTAGCTTCCTTCTTTATGTCAATGGGACTTTGCATGTTTAAAAGATGTGTTCAGCATTTTCCATGTTTAAATTTGTTGAAACCAATCTAGCTTTGCTGCTACATGCCAGCTAAGGCTCTGTCCTCCTCTGCCTTTAACTGATTTATGAATAATTTACCATAGAGTGCTTTCAATTATACAACATCACTTTTAGTGCTCTCCTGGGTCATGGCCTGAGCCAACTGCAGTTGGACACCATTGGCATCCACCTCCCGATCTTCACCAGGTTTTGGAATTCAGCTGATAGCAAGTGATGGGCAGAGATGTGGGGCTCTGTGAGGGCCATCCCATCACTGCCCTCAATGCCCCAGGGGTGTCTGGTGAGTCACTGGTGAGCCCATTGCATCTGGAAGGGAAACGGAGATGCTGCACCAGCAATCCTTCAGTGTTCCTGCTGCCTGTCACTTTGGAATGGGGAAAAAGCCACCCACTCTAATTAAAGGAAAGTTGTTTAATTAAACAACTTTAAAGTTCTTTAATTAAAAGAAAGTTCACAAGTTGTTTAATACATTAATACAGAAGACCTTTTCCCATTGCTTTCGGGGTTATATAAGGAGGGAGAAAAATGTGAGAGTTTTACACCTGGATTTTATCCTTAAAATAACGATGCTGTTCCAGGAAAAAAGAGATTATGGGGATTTCCCAGTGTGCACAGGGAGTCCTTGATTTATTTTTTGAGTTTTGAAAAAGGAAATTGTTTGTGACGCTTTTTTAGTCTGGCTCTTCTCTGCTCAAATGTGTCTATGAGATAATGCTGGTAAACTCTCTCTTGTGAACAGTTTACTGAAATTAATGAGATTAATTTCCAGGAAATGAAATTGCAAATACTTTATGTCTTCTGGATGGTATTTATTGTCATGTTGACATACAAAACCCTGTTTGGTGTTTTAAAGTAAGGATTAAAAAAAAAGTATCCCGTGTGTTAATTTCCTCAAGAAATATAATTCAAATGAACAGTCACTTGTGAACTACCTGTAGCTTACAAGTAAATAAAAAAGCATCAAAGGGAAGGTGTGGGATCTCCTTTGCCTTTTGCCTTTTAAGATCAGTCATTTAAATAAATCTGAGATGTGCTGGTTAAAAAAAAATGTTACTCATGGGAGAAATCAGCAATTATTGTAAGAAAAGAAGAAAAAAATGTTTGTTTTGCTGTGCAGGATCCAGTTGTAGTATAACTTGAAAGAAGCACTATCTTGCAGTCAGGAACCGTCCTGGGGGAAGCAGGTTGTGTGGAAGTCCCCTTCACAGAGAGAGCTGTTGCTGAGCAGCAGAGACAAATGTCAGTCTAAGTGAGACCTCACTTCTTTACAAAGACCAGGATGACAAAATCCCACTCCCCTGGTACCTTCTGGTGCTCAGTAGGCTCATGTGATGTACCCACTCCAGGTACAGTCACAGGCAGAGCAGTAGCTCAGCAAGCATTAGGCTGTTGAAGGCACTTAAGGCATTCCTCCATGGAGGAGCCCTACTGGATGTGTTGGAAGGGTCCAATTTCAGGGCTGATACCACTGGTGGGACATGTAGCATGTACAGCTGGCTGAAGCAAGAAGTTGGGGCTGTCCTCAGCTTTTACTGAGGTGTGCAGTACCTCTTGAGTTCCCTGCTGCTGGAAACAATGCCACTGGGAAGGTACCACATGTAAGTAACAATCTATGCACAGAAGTGTCTTAACCTTTGTGAGTTGGGAAGTGTCAGACATGAAGTTACCTGTGTAACCTTACTGGTGAGCTTTGTTAAGGGCTTTGGCACATGACCTCTTTAATTTTTTCCTTTATTTTCTCTCCATTATGCTCACTGCCACCTGTCCGTGTACCCATAAAACTTGTGAACACTATGAGAAGTTAAAAGGGCTTACAGATTGTTGCAGTGGGGATCCTGCAACACGCATATATCAAACCAGGAGTCCCGTGGAAAGGAAATATATATGGACAGACAGATTCTTGCTAGCTGTTTCAGAGATGTTTATTTCTCCAGCCGCATGGCCGGAGCTCTGCCCAGGAACTGTTCCAGTCACGGGACCAAGGGTCCTTCTGCCCGCGCAGGGAACACAAACCAACCAATGGGAACGAGGCTGAGCAGGGGCAGGGAAGCCCCGTGTCTGTGCCCTCAGGGCCCCTCTCCCAGGGCTCCATGGCAGGGGAGGGACCCCAACAAGAGATGTTCAGAGATGGCTCTGATGTTTGGTTTTTTTCTGAGAACTTGCTGTTTGCTACTATTTAAAATACTCAAGTGTTTTTTACACTCATTGACTTCAGCTGGTACTGAATTCTCAGCATGTCTACAAATTACCCCTGAGGTGTCAGGTAGCACATCCAGAGGATGCAAGTTTTCTAAGCTTTTGAGCACTATTGATTAGTTCATTCGATGTATCAGCATCACTGCAGTAACCCCCACAAAGGCTGGACTTGAGTCTATTTTTCTAAGACAGAATTCAAGCATAATTTTATTTCCTCCTTCTAAATCCTTCCCTCTGTTTTGCACACTGTGGCCTCCTTTAAAAATGTAACATTTGTCTGATGCAGGATGTTGTTTTAATAGAAAAAACCGAGTGTTTGGGAAAGAAAATTATGTTGTGTGAGTGAAAATATATCATATAAATGTTTAAAGGAAGACTGTCCAGTAATGCCTTTTTTTCAATACTATAATTATTTTCCTCCGTCTTTTTCCTCCTTTTTTTTTCCTTACTGGAACTGGCTCACGGTGCAGATCTCTGCTGTTTGAGCTCCTAGTGCTGCTTACAGCAATGGAGTTGCTCCTTGGGGCATATGCGAGCTCCACACCTTTACAGGGAGGAGGACAAGGCATATATGTTCCATGTGGGTTTCTTGGGCATTTACAGACTGAGGCAGCATGTTGAGCCTTCGGGCTCCAGGACTGTACTCTTATTCTCTAGTGAATCCCATTTTTTCACTGCAATAGTTCACTCCTGTGAGTGCACTGTTCCAGGATGGGAAGTGGCATATCTGCCTGCTCTTGGGCTATTTGGTGCTAGTTCAGCAGCTCACTATCACATGATACCCGTGGTACCCAAATGATGCTACAGGGCTGAGGATTTTGTCAAGACAAAGATGTCTGAACTCACATCCTAGAGATGCAAGGCACTATAATAACCCCATAATACACCTGCAGCCTTTGAGAGGAAATTATGTTTATGGTGGTTTTTTCTCCTCTTTTTTACCCCTGTTACCCAAATTTTGTTTCTTCTACCTGTTGCAGGCAGAGTTTCATTACAGCTGGTGCAGGAGCAGGCATAGCTTTGGTATTTTGTGCTGTCATTGGCAGACTCTTGTTCTTCTTAGAAGAATTGGGATATCAGGCTGGCCTGAAAAACCTGCTGCTGCTGCTGCTGCTTGGTGGCCTGCATTTTCACCATGCATTTACTGTTCTCTTCTTTCTATGGGTTTGTTTACAGGGGGCATTTGGGATTTTTTGAAGCAGAGAAAGAATTCTGCTATGGGTATGTACTGTGCGGGTGTGTGAGGAAATAGATGCAGGGGGTCAGGCTTGCCTCATTCAGTGTTTTTGCTGGGGGAGTATTAGGGAAGGGGGACTGAGAAGGGGGAAAGCTGGGATACGAGCAGTTACCAGATCAGTGGGTATGGAAGCCTTCGGACTTTACGCCTGGAAATCACTTAAATACAACACAGATTATTTTGTTCTAAAGTATAGCAAACAGACAAAGCATCTACTGTTTGCTTATTAGCTATTCATAGCGTAATTTTCTGTGTTGGTGCTGGATAGAAGAAGATACTTTGAAGTAAAGGAAAAAGCAGAGAAGCTCTTAAATAGGCTGTCCTCTCCCTCTGTAGCTGGCTCGAGCTCTCTGTTGTTCCTGCCAGCCTTGCTGTACTGTGCCCCTGTTCCTTGGTGCTTACAGATTAAACATTTGAAAAGATGCAATCACTGTTTGTTCCTAGTTGCAAAACGGAGGTGACCTTCAGCCTCAGCTGCCTTTGCTTTAGTCTTTCTGGCATGACACAACTTTTTAACCTTATGTCCACCTAAAAGTAGTTGCTTTTATTTTCATGTCTTTTATTCATTTTTATTGCTCATGATGATGATTATTCAATAATGATGCGCAAGTATCAGGATCTTCACTTCTGGCCTGAATACCCTTCTTTGTATTGACTTGGAGATCAAGTCGAGAGCTAGAAATAAACTCCTGGCATTCTGAATCCCAATCCACTTTTTTGCTACTTTTTACTACAAGTGAAGTAGTTGTCTGATCGCTTTCATTTATCTCTGAATTTATTCTGGCTTGTATCACTCTAGCAATGCAGAAACAGAAGATTGTGGCATTTTCCACATGTAGCTATACCTTTGCTGGGAAAATGGGCAAAGTTTTTTGTGTGCATGCTCCCTGACATATTTGCTTTACCACAAGTTTAGCTGGGGAAAGCAGAGAAGGCATTGGGTTTCCACCCAAATCCTTTTTGTGGACTAACTCATAGTACAGGTCCCCAAACAGCTGCAGTTACACACCAAGAAGATAAAAGTTTGTGGCAGAAAGGTGAGACTCTGTGGGCAGGGAAGAGGTCAAGCCTTCTGAAGCCAGATTCATTGCTGAAACCAAAGCATTGTGTAATGAACAGCTGCATGCACAGGGGAAAGTGGATTCACTTCAGTTGTTATTTTACAATAAAGTTTGCTCTTTTAGCACTCAGTTGAGGATGTTTTCTAAAAAGAGCAGTGGATTCTGTCTCCTTCTATCTTCTCTTAGTGTTACTAGAGGGAAAAGTTAGTTAAAATTATTAACAACATAACTTCAGGCAGGGTTCAATAAGTTTTTGGCTCTCAATGTGGTACAGATAAGCAGAAACATTTTCATTTCACTGAACATGAGGCTCAGGGGAAATTTTGTTCCTCGTATTTTTTGTGGCATTAACAAAACACAGTTTATGGTGGATAAACTGAGTTGAAAGCTTGTGGGTTATGTTTCTCAAGAAATGATTTGGTTTTTTTTAGTTTCATTCTACCTAGCATAATGTAACTAGGGGAATTTATTGTACTCCGGAGCATGAGATTTTCAGGAAACTTCACTTTATTTTTACATAGACCATAGGATTAATTCTAAAGGTGAAACTTGCTCTGTAGGTACCATTTTTTTCTTGATGACTGGCCAAAGCTTGTGGTTTATATTACAACAAAAACAAAAAGTATACTATGCCACCTTTCATTTCCAGCCTGTGGAGTACTCTCGACTTTACCTTCACTGCCACACACATACAGTGTAATGTGCATATTTGACTTGAAAGCAAATATCTCAGGATATCTTTTCCTTAGAAAAAATGGAGATAGGAAGAAAAAACAATAAAATCACATATGTCTATTTTTAGTTTTAGTGCAGGATTGGAATTAAGTAGAATATAATGCAAGATATTTGGATCCTGAAGTAAATAAACCAGATTTTTTTTTCTACTTCAAATTAAGCTCATTCCCTCTGAATTCCAACACCTCAAATATTAGATCTCTTTAAATCCTTTGGAAAAAGATGGATTTTGTTACAGCTATTGGTAAAAACAGCATTATTAAAATTTTGCTTAGTACACAGAGTACCTACCTAGGTGATTGTTGTAATTCTGGTTCTAAGGCATGATATACCTTGAGTCTGTCCCTACTCCCTGTGAGTGTACATGCGGGTGTTGAGCGTCTGGTGCCTAGGAATGGCTGCTGGGATTCTCCCTCTTCCAGACCCACTTTCTCTGTCTGCAGCACCCTGTGGACCAGCTCTTTAAGCCTGGATGTATTTTGACCCTGGCATTTTTCTTCCCAGGAAATAACCACCCATGTTTAGTACAGCCACCTGGTGAATTTGTTAAACTCTAGGCTATTTGTAGCAAGAACAAGAAGAAGATTAAGGGTCAACAGGAAGAGAAGAAAGGAGAAAAAAGAATTTGAACAATAAGAGGACCTCAAGCTTCATCAATTTAAGGCAGGCTGACAGCTGACCATTTGTCCAGTCCACTAACCCCAAGATTATACCAGATTAGGGTTTTTTACAGGCAACTCTTGGCATGTGATCTTCCTGCATCTTGGCAGGTAGCTTTTTATGCATTTTATGATCTCTTACTCTGTTCAGATCCTAATAATGACAAAACTCTAACCCTGGGCTAGGGAAATAATATCCTCACATCTTTTAACAGATTATCACTGACCTGTTGACCCCGTTTTGTTGCCTGGAAGATAAAATTAAAACGTGATATTGCTTTCATCCTTGCTGCTTGCTGAGGAGTCAAGCAGAAAATTCAATTACTATTACAGCTACCAGATTATGTTCTGTTCCTGTGATCTGTTGTTCTGCGAGTTGTTCTAGCTCAGCCTGAATTTCCACAGTTTTACTTAAATAAATTTACTTTTAAATGATCTCAATGCACATGGATGCAGATTGACACTTAAGAAATGAACATTCAGCAAAGCTCTGATTCAGCAAAGTCTTTTGAAGTGCTCATTGAAGCCATTATATTGTGTTATTTAGATGTAACCCGAAGTGCTGAGTGCCAGTGGTAAGTGCAGTACACCATAGTTTTCTGCTATGTGTGCTGACACCAGTGTCAACCTGCTTGGTTCCACTCCTGTGAGGAGTGCAAGAAGAGATCGGCTTTAAATGAATTAGCTGAGTTCTTTAAATCAAAAGGAAAGATTTATTTCCTCTATGGAAATTATTTTGAGGTATCAGGTTTTGTGAGAAAGGATGCAATAATTCATGTCACTGGCAGGATGCTCAGAACATTTTTTACTCCTTTCTCTGACTCAGATTAAGAACTTGCTGGACATGAACATCTTGGCCTTCATTCCAACCATCCTCCTTGGAGTGTTCAGAGGTCTTCTAGGGGGTTTCTTTTTTCCCCCTAAATTTAAAGATTAATCAATTATGTATGCAGCTCTTTAATTCAATTCCAAAATCATCCCTTAGAAAAACAAGCAACCTGTTGGAGACTGTGCTTATCTTTGTAAGTAAATAATATGGTTCTCTGAATTATCTAACATTTACAGTGACTAATGAGGGCAGGTCACAAATTGCTGGATGGAAAAGTGAATCTGACCTGCTGGTACTTAATAACGTGCAACAGAGTAAAGCAAACACGTGGATTCCCAAAACACAGATATGTATTTAATGTTGGTAGGTATATAAGAATAGAGAAGATGTTTTTTTATTTGTTTGGTTTGGTTTTTATGCTTGAAGTATTTTACCTGTGGAGTTGCTCTCCCACTGCTTACATTTATCAGCTTAGTGACATGTAGCAGTTGTGTTGGTGTGCTTTTGCATTTATTTGCAATCTATGGAGAGCTCAAATGTCCTTATAAGACATGATGGCATGATGGATTTACATCTAGGCTTTGGAGTTTCCATTTGGAATCATATGTTTTTGGGGAGAGTCATGCTGTTGGAAAAAAAGGGGTATAGGCAAAGTGTTCCTGTATTTTGAACATTTTAATGCTTTTCAGTTTTATGCTTTGGTTGTTACGAAGAATATTATGACCTTAATAATCCTATAAAGACAGGCTGAGAGAGTTGGGGTTGTTCAGCCTGGAGCAGAGCAGGGTCTGGTGAGATCTTAGGGCGGCTTCCAGTACCTAAAGGGGAGTGCAGAAAGGCTGGAGAGGGACTTTTTACAAGAGCATGTAGTGACAGGATGGGGGGAATAGCTTCAAACTGAAAGAGGGCGGGTTTAGATTAGATATTAGAAAGAAATTCTTGACTGTGAAGGTGGTGAGACACTGGACAAGGTTGCCCAGGGGAGTTGTGTACTCCACATCCCTGGAAGTGTTCAAGGCCAGGTTGGATGGGGCTTTGAGCAACCTGGTCTAGTGGAAGGTGCCCCTGCTCATGGCAGGGGTATTGGAACTAGATGATCTTTCAGGTCCCTTTCAATGCAAACCATTCTATGATTAAATGGGAAGAAAGAAAATCTTCAGAACTTTTCTACTGGGCTTTCAGGAAATTGTGCAAATTTGACATTCTCTGCAAGTTTCTTTAGTGAAGACCTACTTGTTGTAATTTTTCTTTATTTCCACTATTTTTGAGAAATTGTTTCTGAGGAGTTTTCCGGTCTTTTAAAGTGTTGAGATCTTTAGGGAAATTGGTGCACATTGAAACCCCTTTCTTCTGCCCTCTTATAGGCAGACTTGCCAGTACGCTTCATGTATGCCATATCTGTTTTTAATATATCCTGCTTTCTCTTCTCTCCCTCTTGGAGTGAGGGTTGCTCAACTGTAGACCAAGGAGCTGGCCACCTCCTCCCATCAGCCCAGACATCCCTTCAGCAGCTTCCACTCAGAGCCAGAAAAAAATACCTAAGTTTCAGGGAAAGACAATCACCTTGACTGCATCAACAGCCTGCATGATACTGGGAGGAAAACAATTAATATTTTAAATATGAGAGAGGAAACTTTTGGAGCTACAAGTGTAAATAACTGCAGGTTGAGGCACGTGGCCAAATCTCTGCAAGCTCTCCACAGACTGGTACAGATCCACATTTCCCATTGGTTTATCTCTCCGTAGGGTCAGAAGGAGCGCATTTCATTTAGTCATTGGAGGTTCTGTGTGTGCTCTGGCAGTCCACCACCTCCTCTGCCTAGTCCTGCTCTTGGTCAGAGCAGCAGTCTGCTTGTTGGGTTCTCTGTTGGCACATCAGAGGTGAAATCTGACCTGGGTAGGAGCAAGAGGAGGAGGAGGGATCCCGGTGAAAGGACTGTGCTGCAGCATGCCCGTGCTGTTGATGACAGCTGAATTTCAGCTCCTCTTAGCGGCAGGATGCTGGCATTTCTGTTGGCAGCTGTGTTTGCTCACCATCTGCGGATGGAACATACTCCGATGGAGCTCTCTTCTAGCTTTTTGCTTCCAG
>NW_008236767.1:2522568-2538508 GCF_000691975.1 Corvus brachyrhynchos
AAAACAGGATTTCTCAGCTTTAGGGAGAGCCTTTCCCCTGCGCAGCCTTCTCACGTTTTGCTACAGCTTCGCTCCCCCATCTCGCTGCAGGTTTGTGCCTTTGTGCCGTTGAGAATGGCAATGAGATGTCTTAACTAAAATCCAGTTTTCAATCCAGCAGGACGAGGAGCGGAGTCCCGTGTGTGACTCCCATTACTCTTGTGGAAATGCCATGGTTTCCAAAGGAGCTCCGTTTGCAAGAGGTCGGGTTTGTAACAATTATTGTTTTAACAATTTGGAGCTGGAGTGCTATGTTTGACAGCCATTTCCCCTACCACTGGGAAACCTTTGGCTTTCTCATGGTGCATTACAGAAACCTTGCACAAACTGCTTAAGCACATAAAAAACACTGCTTATTACTCTCTGGAATAAAAACCAAAACATGCTTCAACGTAAGCCAGTAAGAGCCAGTACGTTAGAAGACACTGCAGAATTAAATGTAAGATCATCTAGCAAACATTTAGTGCCAGACATAAAGAAAACACTAAGAAAACTCCTAAGGGTTATTTTATGTTGTTTAAGAGTGGTGTCTTGCTGACTCCAAAAGTTCACAGAGTGGTTAGCACCTTGCCAGCTCATACCTGAAGATGGGAGAACAGCATGTGTTTTGTAGGGCTGTGGTGCTTAAAGAGCTTTTCTGTATATACATTTTTGCCTTAATCCTGTATTTTTTTAAATTCTGCTTTTTTTTTTTTTTTTTTTTTTTTTATTTTTTTTTTTTTTTATACCTTAGCTTTGTAGCATGAACTCTTATTCAGACTGTTTTTCCTTTTCCGTTAGCTCTAGAAGATCCTGCTCAGGTCACAGTCCTTATTTTATTATAACTTGGCAGAAAAAGGCAGGAAAGAAACTGTTTGATCTGAGAGAGAACCATACCTTTTTTTTTTTTTTAATAAACTCACACAATGAGGCAGCTGAAAGAAACTATGTCACAGTGACTTTAACCAAAAATAATCTTGTATAAACCAGTTTGCATTTAAACTTGGAAAGAACCCATCACAGTATCTTCCACACCCACAACATAACCCAGAGTACCATTCCTTTGACTGGAATTGAATATCTAATCTTCAGCCCATAGATTAGACGAAGCTGTCTTCTAAGTGCCCTTCTGCCCCTTGGCCTGAATTTGCTTCTCCTCAATTCATCACCTTTCTCTCTGTGAGGAAATCACAATGTAGATAATGTTTTTCCAAGAATCTGGCAGAGCTATCTTTCTTTTTCTATTTTTTTTAAAAATCATATTGACTAATGCTTCTCTTCCAAAAGCTCAGTGTTTCCATGGGCAGGGTGGACAATTTAAGTATTTATATGCATATATACTTAATATATAAGCTGTCAAAACTTTAAGAGGATACTTGAGAGGATTATTTTCCTTTCTACCTAGCTGTGAAGATAGGCTACTGCTTTAAATGTGTAGCCACTGGCTCCAGGCTAGCTGTCCTTCTAGCTCCCTTTGGACTTTGGAGTTTTGGCAAAAAGTTGACCTGGGTTTGAACTGTCCCAGAGTCAAGTTCTCAAAACCAAAACCTGACCTAAGCTTTGTGAGGACTGAACTACTCCCAGTTTCATCTGTCTGTTGTAGATGTGTTCTGCCCATAAACTTATAAATTTTGAGATACAGGGAAACAAAGGCTTGAGATACAATAATCTAACAACTCGTCACAACTGCACACAGCTGAATCTTGGCTTAAAGGTTTCCATAAATGTACTATCTGAGTTGCTTAATAGCTGTCCACAGAGGGGATGAAACCTTGTGCTTGGAAAATATATTATTACTCTGGTTGTGTGTTCCTGTAATTTTTCTCCAGACGTCTACTGAAATATTTTCTAAATATTTTTTATTTTGGGCGTATCTTCATTTGTATAGAAATGTAAATTAATCTCAATTAAGATAAAAACCTGAACATTAGATTTGAATGAAATATAACTGTTATACTGAACATATATTATGATGAAAAATATGCATCACTGAAATGCAGTGCCATCATCTCATGTAACAACTCCCTTTTGGTGAATGCAAAGCAGCCAGTGAAAACACCTTCTGCTGTGTTCTATTCCAAATGTTTTTGGTTTCATTCATGTTTACATCAAAATGGACATACGGAAAACTAGAAGGACCTGATAAAGTATCTTCAGCTATTTGGATTGCAATGTCTGTGTCTCCACCATGTAGCAACTAATTAGCTTTAGGCTTTATAGCCTAGTATTGCTAGGAAATCTAGGAACTTCTTTCTGTTGATTAACTGAGTATTAATCCTTCCATAACACCCTCATGAGAGAAGGGAAGCAATAAGTTTGCAAGTTAGAAACAAGTCACTGTTTCTAACTGTTCATACTGACCAGGGACTTCAAATTTGCGTAAACGGGGAGGAATTCAAATTGAAACAGTGGACCCTTTCTGACACAGCGTAATTTCAAGTTCCAATGGAAAAACCCTTAATGAAAGATGCACAGATCCCAAGTCCCTGCTGTGCACAAGTGCCAGCCTGCAAAGAACTCTGCATATGGCTGCATCTCCACCACCTGCCGCAGTGCAGGGTGGGCAAGCTGGCTGTGTGTAGAGCATTCCATGTGCTCCAAATCTTCCTGGAGGTACCTGTGCTCTCTGGTGGCCACAGTCAGAGGCCAATTAGCTGGTTGGAACAGTCTGGTCCCTAAAGTTAGATTGGACAAATCTAGGCCTTATTCATTGCATATGAGCAAATTTGGGATACGTGGGCAGCACAAAAGGGCAATTTTCTTGTGGTAAGTGATGGCGTTAGTGGGATTAGACA
Organism: Corvus brachyrhynchos; assembly: GCF_000691975.1. NCBI lineage: Eukaryota > Metazoa > Chordata > Aves > Passeriformes > Corvidae > Corvus > Corvus brachyrhynchos. The sequence continues at coordinate 2,525,382 of NW_008236767.1, forward strand.
CCTTTCTTTCTTTACATCTCACAATGGACTGTTCACTTAATGCCTGCAGGTATGTATGACAACTATTAGAGTATATTTTCTGTATTTCTTTCCTTGCACTCTTGTCCTGAGTGGGAGAAACTGCCAGATGAGAAACAACTCAGAAATGTAAGTGGGGAAGATCACCATGAGCATATCTATGTGAATACAATTATTAACCATGTCTTCCAGTTAGCTGTTAAAAGGATTTCAGATGGAAAAAATTCAAAGGTGTGTCAGACCTGAGTACTTAAAATGAATTCATGTAGAGGCAAAAGTCACACTTAATCTTTTAATCACATTTAAACTTTTCCAGTGAGAGGCATTTGCTGACATGTCAAAATAAGGGGAAAAAAAGGAGAAAGAAAAAAATGAAAGGGAGCTAAACATCTAAACCAGCATGAAACGTGGCTGTATGTATTATACAAGCTCTTCTTCAATTTGGAATCCTAATTCTGATTTACAAAATGTACAGGCCTTGTAGATAGGTATATAAGTCTATAGGAGACCGGCTGTGCTTGAACTGGAATTCTGGAATGGAAACTGATGAAAAATCTTTGTTATTCTCAGCTCCAGTTGGCTGAAAGACATGATTTGATCAATCCTCTCTATGGGAACACAAATAGGTAAACACAAACTGTCGTCTGGGAACTTAAAATGGCAAGTATTGTGTTAATAAACAGGCAGGGAATATGTGGCTGAATGGCTTGGGATTTTGTGGTTAAACAGCTGAAGAGATCCTTGAATCTGATACGGGCTTTGCAGTTCAAGTGTCTTTCTTGAGAAATACATATGAGGAATCCAGAGGAACTAGAGAAAGAATTGCTCAGACCGAGGTTAAATGACTGCTTGACTTCACAGCCATTGCAAATGGCCACTGCCAGCTTCTAGTTTTACAAATTCCTAAGTTTGTAAAATGTATTAATTTGTCCTTCCATGTGGGCAGCATGATATACACACTGCATAAAATGAACTGTAAATACTGACTAGCTTGCCATTAGTGACCGGACTCATGTCGTGGTTTAGGAATGGTATTCCCCAATTTAGTGCTCCCATTAAAAACCAGAAACCAGTCTCCTCCCCTCTCTGGTGGGAGAAAAAAGGCAGAAATCACAGATTGAGATAAGAACAATTTACTGGAAATAGCACTGAGATAAGGAAACAAACAGTAACAGCAACAACAGTAATAACAAAAATATACAAAGAGAGGGTGATTTACATACCAAATGCTCAGGAAGCCCAAGACAATGTAAAACAATGGTGGACAGACCCTCTGCCTTCCACGCTTCTTTGAAGAAAAAGAGCCCCTCACCCCTGTCCCTGGCCACAATATAAAATGGTATTGAATTCCACAAGGTCTTGGCCACACCCCCTCCCACTGATCTGGGCCGGAACCAGGACGATTCTAAACTGCTTATTTAAGTATATAGAAAGCAGACATACTTTCCTGTGCTTGCCACCGATTCTAGTCTGTTATTTGACTTGCAATACTTGATTCAGTATTGTCTGCTGTAACATGTATTTACATTTTCTTTATAAAAGCAGCCTTTGTCACTTAGTACCTGGACTTGGTACCTATGGCTATTTGGGTTGCTACAGGAAAAGCCTTTTCCCTCACTCTGACATATTTTTTTGTTGTTGTTGTTGTTTTTGGTTTTTTGTTGGTTTTTTTTTGTTTGTTTTGTTTTGTTTTAAGGACTAAATGCTTGCAAAACGTTATTTTTCAAAACAAAACAATTTTTTGCTGTTAAGATAAAACAACTGAAACCATGATAATTTCATGGATTTTTTTGTCTGTCTGTTTCTGAGTCAAAAATAGTCAGGCTGATCTAACCTAGAGGCTGGATGGTCTTAGTGCCAATTTTTCATTTGGTGTGGCTACAAGTTATAAAGAGTACATCATGTTGAAACTGGATAGATCTGAAAGGAATTAAGCATTAAATTGTTCTGGACTTTGTAAGGTCATGCACCTGCGGAAGGTAGTGGTGATGTCTCTAATAAGCTTGTAATAAGACTAAATGTGGAAAAGAAGCTTGTTCACTGTTCTCTTGTTCTTAGGAATTGAAAAAGGGAATTATGATTGCAGCTGTAAGACTTTAGTTAGGATCATTTAGATTTGGTTCATCTCAGCTTAATGTGAGATTATCAGTCAGTGCTCCAGAAGCCGATAAAAATCATTACCCTTTTGAGATCCAACAGGTTAGTAATAAGCACCCTCACCACTTTAAGAGATGGAATAAGAAGCAAATAAAAAAAATTGTAAGATGCTGAATTTTGCCTTGTGTACTGATTCAACTCAGTCAAGTGTATGGTTTTTCTTTTAAACTGTGATAGTGAAAGACTGCATCTCCAGATGGGGCTGTATGTGGCTATGCCAGTTTGACAGCACTTCCTTCTATCATAGCTTATCCTCACACATTTACACTGAACAGTGCTTTCAGTAGTGTTTTGTAGCTCTTCCAGCAGGCATTGATATTCCTTGGAGAAGGAGGAGTAGGAGGTCATGGGAAGGCAAGAGAAAGAGGTAAAGAAGCAATGGGCTTCTTCCATCAGCAAGTCTCAGTATTGCACATGTATTGCTGCAGTGTAGCAGTGCAGTCCTCCTGCTGCCACCAGGGAGAAATCTGTCTCCACCAAAGGCACTGATTTCGAACAGGAGGAGTTAGTGGTACAAACCCCTGTGTGTAAACAAGTCCTACACCTCCATTCTCTGTGCTTTGCTCTTCTTGCTCAACCATTTGTACTTTTAATTGTAAAAACCCACTTTCTTCTGTTGTTTCTCTCTCAGTTATTTTGGCATTGCTGTAAGCTTCAAATTGATTCTCAGATGTGCTGGGTTTTTGTGTGCATTCCTTTACTGGTAGCAAAGATATGTATAGAACCTGAGGCTTTGATATAAGTGAGTTACACAATCATGTGGCTTCTAAAGCAGGGCAGACTAAGCAGGTTTTTATTCTTTTCTTGACCATTATGAATTTGGAATATATTCTTGTTTGAGAGGTAGGAATAATGTAAAAAGCAAATACAAGATTGGGAAGTATCTTGTGTCCCTTTGGTTGCCAATCTGGAGTCTGGAAGAAATTTTCTTGCACTAGATGTTGGCTACATTTTAATTTTTCCTTGTAGTTCTGAGCGGGGATCAGGTGGGTCAAATACCACAGAGCTCCTGCTCTTTGTTCCAGGAACAGAGTTCATATTGTTACTTTTTAGGCTGTGGTGATGTCCAAAATATGCCAGCTGCTTTCCAGACTGGAAGAAGGAAGTTGTACCTGCTTGGAGAGTTCAACCGTTCCGGATGACAGAGATTGAGAAAGTGTCCAGGAACAGTAGAGCTGTACAGGAAGGCTGGTTGTGGTCAGCATGATAACTGGCAGTCTAAGCTGCAAAATGTTGAAATAACTGGGGCCAGCATTTACCAAAGGAGAGCTTAAAGAACTTGTGGGATAAACATCTTTTTAGGTGTGGTTTGAGTATAGCCTGTGCTGCTGTGAAAGGGGAAACCTCTAAGTCCTTCCAGCTCTCCATGGTGCTCTTCAGTGAAAAGCTGTATAATTGCAAATGAATCCGTCAACTCCAAGTGCTGTGATTATCCACCGAAGTGCTCCTCAGGAATGATACACTCTTGGTCAGCTAATCCCATTTTGTAGAGTTACAATGTTCTGTGGGCAAAGCGGTCAAGGCCAGGCTATGGATTTTGATTTTTTTTTTCTTGTTTTCTGGGTTTAGACAGCATAAAATAATTCCTGGTATTGGGAATTTTAGGTTTCAGCAGCCAGATGTTTATGTAAGGGAATATAAGCATTAGTAAACCAGATAGATTAGTAGAATAAATAACAAACTGATCTAGTAAACTAGATTTATTAGTTAACAAAACAACTTAGTAAGGGAAAGTTGGCTTTTTTTGTGTAAATAGACACATTCTGTACAGGCAGCAAGGCAAGTTATATTCATCCTTTTAATAAATTTTTTTGGTTTTGTTTTTAATATTCAAGCATAAATCAGCTCAAGAGAGAAATTTCAGAAACAAGCTATTCATGAAGTGCATGGATTGGTCCAGATAGAGTCAGATATTCTAATCAGGCCTTCAGTCAAGGTAAGGGGAGTTACGTGATTGATACTTGAGAAGAAACTGAAATAACTGGAGGGTGTGTTGAAGCATATTTGCTCATAAGGTAGGGTTTTTTTTAAAGTAATGTAATGCTCCCGTCTGATATATCAGAACTAATTGAGACAAATATGCTGGGAACATCCTGAGCTGCTCCCTCTGAAAGGAAGGGGGGAAGGAGTCCTGCTGAAGTAGTCCAGTTGCCTTTCTTTGGCTTAAATCGCTGCAGTTTCTCCTTATTTAGATCAGGATTAACATCACGCAAACCCGGCTGGAGAGAACATATATTCCTTGTTTTCCTGGAAGTGCCCCAGATGCTGAAGCTGTAATGTAAACTCATTGCATTCTTTTAAATAAGGTTTAGGCAAATGGGAACTACTACAAACTGCATTTTTATAAGAGGACCTTTTAATGATTTGTGTCTTTGCATGTCTCCTCCTCTGTGTTGCAGATGCTGTGCTTCCAGTTGAAGGTGGGAAGCAAAGGATCACATATACTTTTAAATGTGGGACTCATGAAGCACCTGGATACACATCCCTCTGCATTGCTTTGGTGTTTTATTTCATCCTTAGCTGTTGAACAGCAGGTTCTGGGGTTGCCAGTGGCCTGGTTGTTCCTATGCTTCCCTTCAGTCCTGGTTTGTGCTTCCTGTACGAAAGGCCTGTGTCAAGTAGCAACAATCTGCATTGTAGGCTGAAACTTGGCAACAGCAAAGCACCAAGTGCTTGGAGGAGGATGTATAGGTAGAACAGGATGGTTTGCTTGGAAAGAGATGCTAAAACTGGGGAAAAGAATGAAGAAATATCATCTGAGAATAGCTGTGGAAGGACCATAGCCAAAACTGTGGACTTTCCAAGTGTAGATCTTTTGAATCCTTTGGGGATCCAGAAAGAGTCTCGGCTTCTGGCTCCGTCTCTGTAACTGTAGGAATACGGGTTCGGATCCAGACTTTTCATCTGTTTCTTATGTACGTAACAGCCTGAACCTGAATCTTGGACATAACACCCTGAACTTTGGAAAAAACTGCTGGTCTTTAGCTGTAGTTTTTAGAAAGTTGTTGTAGACTAGAGCAAGGTTCTTGCAGTAATGCTGAGAGGCTTAATGTTCAGCAAGCAAGGAGACTTGGCTGGAGAGTGCATAATGCCATTCAAAAATATTGAAAAAATATAAAAAGAATTAGTTGTGTGCACAGCCTTCTGCCTTTGCCCTACCCCTGTGTATTCACCTCCTGCCCTCCCCAAAATATTGTCTAAATCAATTTTCAATATGCAATGTTTGTTGAAACGTGGTGTACTTGGCTGAATAGATAAAGATAGTTAAGTCTATCAGTCAGCACTCATGTTTTTGACCTGATAACCTGACTTTTATAACCATTTTAGAACTACATATAGTTTTAAAAACCATTCCAGAACTGTGTTCATCAATCAAATAGATCAGTTGTGTGAATAAATGGGAAAAAGTTGCATAATGGTGCAAGATGATGCTCCTCAAATCATAGAATCATAGAATATCCCTGGCTAGAACGGGCCCACTAAGATGATCTAAGTCCACATCCTGGCCCTGGACTGGAGAGCCCAAGAATCACACCATGTGCCTGAGAGCATTTTCCAAATGCATCATGGACTCTGTCAGGTTTGGTGCTGTGACCACTTCCCTGGGGAGCCTGTTCCAGCACCCAACCACCCTCTGTGTGAAAAACCTTTTCCTAATATCCAAACTAAACCTCCCCCGACTCAGCTTCATGCCACCTCCTTGAGTCTTGTCCCTGGTCACCAGGGAGAACAGATCTGTACCTGCCCCTCTGCTCCCCCTCATGAGGAAGTTGAAGACCACAGTGAGGTCTCCCCTCAGTCTCCTTGAGGCTGAACAGAACAAGTGACCTCAGCTGCTTCTCATATGGCTTCCCCTCCAGACCCGTCACCATCCTTGTGTCCTCCTTTGGACACTGCCCAATAGCTTAATGCCTTTTTTGTATTTTGGTGCCCAAAACTGCCCCCAGGACTTGAAGTGAGGCCTCCACAGCCCAGAGCAGAGTGGGACAAACCCCTCCCTTGTCCAGCTGGAGATGTTGTGCCTGATGTCCCCCAGGACACAGATGTCTCTCCAGGGCACTGCTGATTCATATTCAACTGGCCATCGACCAGGTCGGGCCCTTTCTGCAGCTCTGCTCTCCAGCCTCTTGTTCAGCAAAATACAACACTGGAGAATGCGGGCATCGATCCCGCTACCTCTCACATGCTAAGCGAGCGCTCTACCATTTGAGCTAATTCCCCCATGCACAGTCAGAAGAGAAATAACCATATAACATCTATCATAAAAATGGCTGAAGTATGAATAATAATAATAATTCACCATTTCTGGAAAGTGAAGGTACAAATCCAGTTCCTTGTCTGACACTTGAGTCTGTGTATCTAATTCCTTGCATGTGGAATGGAATGCTGCGTATCGCATCAGCAATTACCTGCACAACTGTGCTACATTTTGGTATAGCTCTTCAGTGTAGGTTAGTTTGAAGACTCCTGGGTTCTCTTCACAACTTCATTCCTGGTTAGTTTTGGGCAGGTCATTAATACCTATTGGACCTTTCTGCCCATTTCTTATATGACTGTAATATTTTACTTGCCAGGTTTATGGGGTGAATGCAGACTTAATTTTGAGAAATTATATAAGGCTGGAGTTCTAGAAGTGAGGCCTTTTAATCTGAAATACCCCAGTGTGTATTCTGTGACCTCTACTTTTGACTTTCGCTATAAGGTTAATTCTCATTTTGCTTTGAAGGACATGAAGACAGACATGCTGTTAGTCCTTTTTCTTTAAAGTATGGTAAATCCGTCAGCTTCGTGCTTGTGATTGGCATTAAGCAAGTGTTCATACTAAGGAGGGTTGCTAGAGCTTTTTGTGGGAAAGGGCTCTCTACAGAAGCTTACAAAATTAATCTGGGATGAACAGAATATTAAAGGATTTCCAGAAAACGCCATCACTGGCAAAAGGTTTGCTCTTTTTCTTCTTGTATACAGGTACACAGGAGGTTTGTATGGCAGAATAATAGGATTGATCCTTGGTTTTTTTTTTGGTGTTCAAACTAATGGAGTATGGATTGATACAGGTCTTTGCTGCCATTGGAGCTGCCTCATTTTTCGGTGGTGTTTTAAGATTAACCACCCCCCTCATTGTGATGATGGTAAGTATGTTGAGTTTTCAAGTATTTTTGTAACCAAGGTTGAGTTGAACTTTTGCTGCTGCAGCTAAATAAAGCACTGGTGTCCCATGCACATTGAACCAGAGAGAGAAAAAAATTATTGGCCTGGCTGTTTGTAGTTTGCCTGGAGAGGGTTTTTTGTTTTGTTTCCTTTTATCTAAGAACTTTTACCTGTGGAGTGTAAGTTTGGAAATAACGCTTTGACTAAGAAATCTGACCATCTCTTTTCCTATTTTTAAATCTTTTGAGGTTGCAGAAAAGATAATGCCTTCAGTGGTTTACCAACAAGAAAAGGGATGTTTCTGCTGGGTTACAAAACAGTAGCAGGTCGCACTGCTTGCCTGAATTCACTTCTGTGGGGGATGAGGGCCTTCTACAATTCATCTTTTAATGCTGGGTTTGAGTATGGCTGCCTGGATGGAGTAAGCGAAGGATTTACGGTATAGGCAAGTGATCTAATGGGAAACCTCACAAGTCTCTCTGGTCAAGTTATGCCTCATAGATTTCAAAATTTTGGGATTCATTAGGAACACATTTCGTATTTCTGTTTCCCCCTCCTTTCGTAACAGAACATCTTGAGTCTGCACTACAATGCTTTCCAGTCAAACTTCTGAAAGCTAAAGTATTTGCAAATAATAGAGAGGGTGTTCTTTGCTCTCCCTGATTGCAACACCTGGGGACAGTGAGCTGTAAGGCGCAGCTGAAATTCAGCTTAATCAACAGACAAGTGAAGTTGAGGTCACAAGGGGGAGGTTTTCACCCTTCCATGGCAGGATATTCAAGGCCTGTGAGTATTAGCGTGTGTGGAAATTTCACCCATGACTAAACCCAGATTTGGCTGCCCAACGGGTTTTGCCCAAAAGTATCTCATTAAAATCTTTGCAGATGTCAGAATTCACATGGAGTGACTAAGCCTGGATTTTCCCTCCTAGTACGCTGTTGCACAGTGTTTGATAAAGTAGCTGTTTATTGGCACTCACACCAAATTGGGTCCATGTTAGTGATAGGTTGTGTAAATTGTGTAGGAAGCTTTTTTTTAATGTTCTAGCTTGAAAGGTGGTGTGTGACCAAAAAAAGGTCTATTGTGAAATAATAATTAGATTGATTATGGAAAAAGTACTCCTTCAGTGTCCTCTTGATGCTTTAGCACTTACTTATCCATTAAGTAAGTAAGTAAAAATGGACTCTGCTATTTCTGCTTCTGTAATTGCTGTTATGCATATTTTGGATGTTACTGTGTGAATTGTAGGCCAACTACTAAGTCTGTAAGACTTGAAGGGGGAAAAGTTGATGCCTGAACACTAGATGTAAGTTTTCTGAGAACCCCAATTACGACTAAATGTAATGTCTTTTCCAAAGTAGGCCTGGATTTTCTTGTAATGGCTCAATATATTTTAATTTAAGTATCATTTGTAAACTATTACTTTACAGTATTTCTGCAGATACAAGTCTTTAGTGGCAAAAGCAGTTGATTGACATTTTCCTCAGCTCACGAGGCTGTGCTTTATCACAGAGAAGAGAGAGGTGATTATATGCCAGAACACTTGCTGGTCTTGGACGCCAGAACTGCTTTTCATTCAGCTTCAGTACAGAGGAAATGTATACATTTTATTTTCTTCAGTTTCTCCCTACCTTCCCCACTACCTGTACTTGTTCTCTGTTTTGTAAGTGCCTCTGCACACACAGCGTATGCAAAACAATATCTGGAAACTCTCAAAGAACTGTAGGAAACCGAGTTGAAAAGGCCCTAGAAAAATGACGAGGATTGCATTGCAGTGTGTTCTGAATTCCCCTAGGTGTCATGTTCTAGCCCTTCTGTGCCTCTCTCTGCACAGGCGGATTCTGTTTCAATTTATGTTCATCCAAGATAAATAGCTGCATTGCTTGAGGAAATATTAATTTTTGAGGAGAAAAAAGGTCTTGGACATGACAATGCAAACACATAATTAAAAGGTTGTGCCCTCAAACCATAAAATGCACATATTTTTCCTATATTGTCTGATGGGTTCAAAAAGAATTGGGAATGTTTGTTTTGGCTTTTCACAGCCTTCCATTTGGAAACAGTTATGAATGTGGGACTTGTAGTGAACAGGTTTGTAAGATGCCTTTTTTTTTTTTCCTTCATGGCAGACCCTACAGTCATCTGCCCACCTCTTCTTTCTTGGCTGCCTGTTTCTACCCCCCATGCTGACACTTGACCCTCATCCTCAGCTTTTTGTGGCAAAGGGTAGATGTGGTGACATTTTTTTTGGCATGTACAAGGAAAAGCCTTATGACTTGCCTTCCCACAGCCTTCTGTTTTCCATGTCTTTTTAAGTGTCATGTGTCCTGAGCTCGCAGGCCTCAGGGTGCTCTAGACGTGGCAGGGGAGTAGCATCTTTCTACAGTGTGCTTGCTCTCTGGCTAATTCTCTATTTTTAACATTCCTTTTATTTTTACTTCTCAATAAAAATGTCTCACAAGTGTTAAAGAGGAAAGGTGGCTCTGGGCTAGCCTAGTATTAGTGTCTGTGTCCAGTACTGTTGATGTGCCTATGTGCAAGCTGAGAGAAGTTTCATCTGCACCAATTTGGATCCCTTGTCCCATGAGTTGTCTTTCTCTCTATTACACGTGATAGAAAAAGCCTGACTCTCACACCTTTCTTGCCTATTCTCTTCAAACAGAATTAAAGCAGCATATCAGTTTATTGGCCAAATTTCTTTCTCCAAGAAATCTCATCTGATGAATATGGGAAATGCAATTAATTCTGAAAAGGTTAAGACTCTTAAACCCTTCTCCGAGTGTGAAACACTGGAATATCAGGCTTTTGACAGATGTAAACTAAAGGAGAAAATAGGTTATTCCTTAGGATTTGGAAGTGGAAATGCAATGTCATTTTATAAACCAAAGGGAAATATCCTCAGGGATTAAATCTCCCAAGGTCTGTCCCAGAGTCTCCTGTGAATGGTGGGTGTGACTGCTGTGAATGAATGGGTCATGCCAATGGGCACGATGTTGGTACTGAAATATGACCATCTGATGGGGCTTCAGAGCCCCTTGTTAACATCTGTCTGAGTCTGCAATATGGCAGAAATAAAAAGCTGTGTCTAAAATCACCTGGTTCTTAAGACAGTAATGAAGGCTCAGAAATGAGGTTTGTTTGTGCTTTCTGTTGTTTGATGCCTACATTAAAACAGGCACACTGGCAGAGCACTGTATGTAATAAACTACACTGCTGTAAGTGACCACTGTCCTACAGGTAGGAAATTTGGTATATACTTTTGATACACATTCCATTAGTAAGGAAAATTAACTTTCTTTTTTCGTAATTTGAATACCTCACTTGTAATGTATAGTTCTGACATGTTTCACAGTATTGCTACAGGTCATCTGGAGTAAGTGTGATGAAATAGCTCTAACAGCACGTAGTAACAACTAAATCCTTACCTCCCCCCTCTCTGTGTATTCCTTCAGTACTTCTAATTTAGGCAAAATGTACTTACCTGAAATTATAGGCAGGATGCATTGTTGCACGTTCTGGGGTTACCCTTCTCAGTTCCTCTGAGAGAGACTCTCAACAAGCTTAAGCCCTTTCATGAGAAATTTAAGTAGAGCACTGTTTTACAGATGAGATGTGAGGATACAGCATGACCACCCAATCCAGGCAACTAGAGGGAAGTTATAACAAAATCAAAATGATGATATAAGATGTTAGAAAAATGAGCACAAGACTTCTAAAATGCATGTCCAATCTCCCTGGTACCAGTGCAGGTTTTTCACCAGAGAGCTGTGTTGCCCAGTGATTGTAGGATGCAAGATGCTCAATCTGAAACCCTCTGCAGTAATGATGATGCAAGCAGAAGGGATGTTTTTGAAAATGCTAACACGAATATAAATTCTCAGTCTTTCCTTCTTGAGTAGAGTCGGGTAATAGTACATAGCTGGTGTTTGAAGACCAAACAGTGAAAACAGTCTCTGGCCCCTAAAGACACCATCAGGGGCCAAGAATCCTCATTGACTTAAATGAAATTTCTCTTGAGGGAGTCCAGATCTAATGGGTGAGAGCTCTATTCTACAGGTGAAGATGGATAAATTAATTGGGCAACAAAATAGTGATACGTATCAGGCTTGGATTAAATGTGAATATTAATTGGGTGTAAATTCTCAGGTTTCTTCTTGACTAATGGGATGCTAGAAAAAGTCTGTGTAGCTGTGCCTTTTAACACCCTTGAGCAGCCCCTACCTCCCTTTGGGTGGGGGCTGTTTCTGTCACCTTTACCTCCTGTTTTTCCCTCTTCCCTTCTGCTCCTTGAGCTGGAAAGGATGAAAGCAGCTCACAGTATGAAATGGTTTGTCCCTCCCTGGTTTACAAGTGTCTGCTGGTACTTGCTATGTTGTATAGAAAACAAGGAGAGCCTGCAACGAGGAGCTGGTGTTACTCCAGGAGGTGCTCTGGCAGAGCTGGCTGGACTTAGAGATACAAAAGGTTTTCAGTGCAAACTATGTCTTATGTGAGACTTGTTCATGCACTTGCTGCCTTGGAACTTGATATGGTAAGAGAAAGGCCAAGGTCAGGTTGAATGGGGCTTTGAGCAGCCTGGTCTACTTGAACTGGATGATCTTTAAGGTCCCTTCCAATGCAAACCATTCTATGATTCCATGAAGGAAACAATAAAAATACTCTTGAAACAGCTAACTTTAGAGTCAACTAGCTTGCAGATGCCTTTCTGTAATGTACAGTTTCCACCTAGTTTTTCTTAAGTTTGTTTTTTGGTCTTTCTTTGTAAATTATTAAGTGGTCAAAGTGAGTGCTGGCACAAAGCTGGGCTTCTGTACCAGTGCCCTTAGGTTCTTGCAAACGGAGTAGCAGCTGACCCTGAAGTGATGGGGGTCAAGAGCTGTGGAACAGCCATGCTGTGAGACTCAGAAAATGGAGACCACTGGATCTTGGTCCATCACAGGTTTCCAGGGCAGGTCTTATGGCATGAGTAATTACAGGAAGCAGGATATTTTGCAAGATGTCAAGTTAAATTATTTAATCGGTCCTTTTGGTCTTAAAAGAAACCAGTCTTGTTTTCAGCACATAAAACATGGTGTTACATTTGGCCAGTTGAAGAGAAGGGACTTCCCATCCAAACTCGTAGTGCCATCCAAAGTGCGATCCTTTCCTTGATAAGGATTATAGTTGGCTGAGGTCTGAGAAGAAAAATTCTCTGAGAGCTGAATATGCTTTTGGCATACCAGGAAGCAGGAGAACAGGCTGATTTAAAATACATGAATTTCTTGTTCATCTGAAAGATCTTACGGGTCAAGTAAGATTAATATGATCTTATGGTCAAATATAGTAAAATAACGCTGGTTGGAGTGATGGTAGACGATGAAGTCTGCAAGAGCTTGTTTATCTACCACCACCCTGTTTAGAATGATTTCAAAAATTTGCTTCTCCTTTATTTTTGACTGAAAATGAGGACTTCAGATTTTTTTTACAAAAATCTTGGACTTTTCATCAGAAAGCTGAACATCTGAAAAACACAAAAAAACCCCCCAAACTTGTCTTGCTACAAACTTTGTTGTTCCATGTTAACATTTTTCGTTAGGGAATGAAATATTTGCCATGAAACACCAAAGAAACTTTCTTGGTATGTTCAAGGAGGAGGCCCAATACATGGTGCATCGTGGGAGACGTAGTTTAATCTGAGGGGCCAAGCCAAATCCAATTTTAAAATTCTCAAGGGATGACAATATAGCATTCCAGATGAAAGCTTCTTGGGTTCTAACCTAAAAAATACTGCTCTATAGGGATGATAAACAATTTGTCCGGTCACT
>NW_008236767.1:2538525-2568742 GCF_000691975.1 Corvus brachyrhynchos
TAGGGAAAATGAAATATACCCCTTTTTTCTTTCTGGATGGCGGCCTTGTGAACCCAGCCCAAGAAAGTCAGAACAAGTCCCCTCTGATTACTTCATTCATCATTTGTAAAGAAGAACTGAAACTATGGGACAGTTGGTTAGCCTGCAGGTAATTCCCAAACTAGAAGAGAATCCAGCTCTATCTCTAATATAGCTGTGTCAGCTTTGGTACCAGGTTTTATCAGTAAAATAAACAGACACGACTGAATTGTACATGGATTCAATTGGCACTGAACTCTTAGAAAGTTCAGCTGTGCATCTGAAATATTGAAATTGAGATTGCATCTCTCTTTTAAATACACACATTGGAAATGAAGTTGTAATTTGAGAAGATAACATTTTTATATAGTCACTTTTCTGGCTCTAGCTATCGGTAGCTTTAAAAGTATTTTATAAATAAAGGGATGTAGTGTATTACAACATACAATGGTACATTTGGGACATGCAACACAAGCCTTAATGAAAGTTCATGAGAATTTAACATGCAGAGTTATTTTTAATTCACAGTATCTTATCTGTTTTCAGGCTTTTTGAATTACAAAATGCAATTGGGATGTCTTATGTACTAATTCTTTGCCAAATTTAATTTGTTTCCATATTAAAGGCATTTTCTAGTTACATTGACATGAAAAGCATCTGAAACCATTAAATTTTGTTATATTTTTAACTTTAAAACCTTCATAATGCTGCCAATAGTGGGTTTTTTTCCAAATTTTGAGAAAATTATTTATCTCTGGTACCAAAGCTACCACAATAAACCTATCTTTTTTTTTTTTTTTCCTGGCATGAGGAGTTGATAATAATTTTGAATTAAACTCCCCATGTAACCGAGTGCTCTAATGAATGGGGGCTTAGGGCCAGAGATCCCCATTTGATTATTTGACCCTGCTGAAACAGGAGCAAGTGGTTACACAACGCAGCAGCTGCTGGGCTGGACACGGTCTGTCAGTGGGATGGAGGGTCCTTCTGTAGGTCCTGAGAGAGCTAAATCCCTAAGGAAGGATCATGGTCTCCCCTTGGGAAGAGCAACATGTTTTGTTTCTACATGTCATCTGTTTTTTTGGAAGAGGAATAAGACTGGGTCCAGGACGCAAATGGTGATGGCAGTGAAGGTGGGTGAAAGGTGTGCTGCTGTCATGAGCAAGACTGAATGGAGATGGGCATCAAGGGGAAGCTGTGAAAGCACATGGAGAAGCAGAAGTCCAGTGGGACCTGTTCTTATAGTGGCTCTTCTTTCAACATGCAGTATGAGAGAGTGGTGATGGAAAAACTCTTGAGTGCCTGAAAGATGTCTCAGGCAAGCTTGCAGAGCCAGACCTGACCTCTTTTCTTGTATCTCTAAAATAAAACCCCACTAAGACCCCAGCCTGCCAGTGGCCAACCAGGTTGTTATCCACTGGTGAGTTGTGCAGCAGCAGGTGATTTCTGAAGTTGCTGGTGCAACATATAAAAGAGCAGTGCCTGCCTTTAGAGAGGATGAAGTTGCATAGACTGTGGAGATAATTGGAGTTGTGTTGTCTGGTGCTTCAGATCCTGTATCTAATGGTTGATGTGAGGTCACTCTGGTTATATTGCTCCCATTTCACCCTGTTCCTCAGTCTGACCCTTGTTTAAAGAAAAGATAACTTACTTGGAAGGCTTGAGTCATGCTTTTCCCTTTCTCCTACTTGTTTAGCAGAGTGTATGCAATACTCGGGAGGGAACAGACGAAGACAAGGGAGAGAACTGGCTGTAACAAATGACCACATCCTCAAGGCACACTTTGGCAGCACAGACCTTGGGAGATTTCTGATCATGCCTTCCTCTGACTTGCTCAAGACGGAAGGGCGTGAAAGGGACACTGGGTTCCTGGAGCAAACATGGAGAGAAAATGATAAGGAGCACACCCTCTGTCAGGAGAGGCATTGCTGTGTGAGAATGCAGCAGAGGCTCATGACCGGTCATGCATGTTGCGCTACATAGGTGTAGATGAGAGAAGGCTTTGACCCTTGCTTTAGAATGAGTACACATCTGCATGCTCTGGATCAGGGAGCATTTTTTTGCACTGCTGGCTAACAAGGCATGTGCTACAGAGTCCTTACTGAAAGGGCAGGGAGGCATATGTGCCCACCAACAGGCAAGTTCAGATTGTCTCCTCCTTAGTTGTTTAAAAATAGTTCAAAAATAGATGCCTTAAATGCTGGTACTCCAGCAGGGTTACTCAATACTGAATTTAGCTTTTGGATTCTCTCCATGGCCACAGTCTTCATTTTAACTCCTCATGAGAGAATGCCACATGGCTGCTTTTCCATCTGATTTTGGTGAGGAAAGGAAAATCTTTTGCAGAAGCTGGGACAAATGGGTAGTATTCAAGATTTTTCACATCATGTTTACTTCAAAGAAGGCAGACGAAGTGCATAATTACTTGGAAATTAATTTGGCAGGTTCTTCCCAGTGCTAGGCTGTTTAACGCATCAGCCCATCATGCTTAAACAGTTTAGGGCTCACATACTGTTTTTGATTACACCTGAGATGGTTCACAGAAGTTGTTCTGACAGGGCCTAGCTTTCTGTTACTAAACTGCCTGATTTTTTTTTTTCTAATGAAAAGATTAAACCCTAGTAAAACAATTTTTCAAATCTTCAAGCCTGCAGATATTCCTAACAGGGTAAGTGTTTCCTCTCCTTCCCCTGCCTGTTGGGAGGAGCCTAGTGTGTTCAAATGGTATGTTTAACACTATTTCAGATTGCAACCTTTTTAGAAAGGAGATGCAGAGTAGTGTTGTACAGATTCTAGTCTTATTCAAATTAGTCCCCAAATAATTGGAGTAACAATGCATAATCAGCAAACTGTTAAATACACTAGGTCCTACCTACTATTTTCTGTTGAATTTTCTCCAGCTAGGGGAAGAGCACTGTGTGTTTTTTGGCAGTAGCTTTTCTGGAAAATGAAATAAGTGAAACTCTTCTCACAGAGAAGGGGATGGGGAATGGTTTCAAGACTTCAGATTTTGTAATGCAGTTCTTTAAGAAACTGGCAGTGAATGAATACCTATGCTTGTTTTGACAACAGCAAGATTTTGTAAGTTTTCTGTTATTTAAGGTCTAATCTCCCACTGAAGTTGAAGTTGAAATGAGCTTCTCAGCCTGTGGCATAGAGCGTTTATCAAAAAGCCCTGGTAAAAACCTCGTGTAGTCTACAGCTGTCTGTAGTCAATTGTCTCTTTCTTCTCCAGCATTTTCTAGACCTCAGGAGCTAGGGACATAAGAATTCTGGAATTCTGGAGATGTTGGTTTTAGCATCACTTAAATATGACAGAGATTCACTGCAGTTGTCTACTTTATTTGAAAAAACGCTCATGAATTATAACTAAAAGCATTCTGCAATACTGTGAGCTAAAAAAGCACCAGGTTGCTTAGCTGGGTTATTATACAGTACAGAGCTTGTTTTGAAAAGATTTAACATGTGAGCCTGCTGAATGTTTGGGCATATTCAGCAACACACAAAATACACAGTGCTGCTTTTTTTATTAACAGAATGTTCACTTGGCACAACACGCACCAGTGTTACCTTTCTGACACAGATTTAGGCATCTTTGAAACCTCCTTTCAGGGTTTCGTGTCTGCTGTGTACGTAAGATGAAGAGCCAGATTACAGAAAAAGTCACTGATAGATATCTTTCCAGGGATCTTGGCAAGAGTCACTGCTATCACCAATACTGTTCCTGATACCACTTGCATCCATTGCCACAACATGTCAAAACAGGTGTATTTATAGGCCTTGAGGGACTGAAACAAGATATCAAACATTTGCATAGCATTTTCCATCAAGTTCCCAAGGACTGAGACTCAAAGGATTTTGATATGTTTCCAGAGATTACTTAGCTGTGCTGGATATTTCTATGTTCTCTTCAGCAATCAATGTCCCGTTTCTGTACTAGGTCTTAGAAAAAAAAGTTCTCTCTTCTACCGAGGAAATCATCAACATTGGCTTCAGAAAAACTCACACAAATATTTAAATTCACATTAGAGAAAACTGGGATGAGAGCTCACTTAACACTGTGAATTAAGTTAAATTAGGAAGTAGTGCACGAGTGTGATTCATTAGAACTACTTTGCTTAAAAAGTTTGTGCCTTGTGCTAAGATATGTTTTCGTGCTCTGTCTTGGCAGCAATTAAGCTCTAGGGTACTAGAGGCTGCCTACTCCTTGTAATGGCTTGGAATAGTTAATGGTGTTGAGTTCTGGAAGAGGAAGAATCCCACTAATTATGCAATCCTCCTGGCAGTAGAGTTTGGCAGGACGTCCTCACAGTGAACCTACGCTGGGTGTGCCGCCCTTTGTAGAGTGTGATGCAGAGCTTCGTGTGCCTCAGGCTGCAAGAAATAATAATTTTCAGCAGGGTGAGGGAACTTTAGTGCATAACTTTTCAGGGCTAGCATGACAATCGTGCCTTTTTAGGAGATTTATGTTTACCGTAGTGCAGCATCCCACTTTTCCAAAAATTTTCAGCAGTGATGGTGGTGAGTGATAAGGAGACAGTAAAGTGAGTTGAGTTAATGAATGTAGTCCTAAGACTATAAAGGATTTGTTTAAAGGTAAAGTGCACAGGAAAGGAACATTTTTCACTTTGTTTTAAAGCGAGAGATTAAGGCAAGTTCAGGAAGGGAGTATTTGGTTGTATCGATATGTGAAGAAGGTGCCTCTTTTGGCATAATCCCAGATGGAAATAGTGGATCATGATAACAGCATTTCAATTCATAGTTTGTCAGGACATTATTAAGTGGCAATTAAAATGAATCAAGTGTTCCAACACACAGGCTCCTGAGGGCCAGCAGATGATAAAACCAAGACTAAAGAAATTGAAATGCAGATCTGCATTGTCTATGAAATGGCTGTGACCATACAAGTAATTTAATCCTGTTTGATGTTACTTCCATAAACTCCTATTCTCAAGAAAGCTGCATGAACAGCTCTTTTACTGCTGTGAATAGGGAATTGTAGTCTCCTTCCATTCTTTACATCAAATGATTAGCTTGCAACCTTGTTCATATTTGCTCCAAGAGAAGAATGATCAAAAGCTTTCTGCTGGCTACAAGCCCTCCACCCTTTGGAAATGTTCTCTTGACCATGAACAAATCTTTCTTGGTGTCTTTTATAAATAGTAGCAAAAATTTCCAGTGAGGGAAGTTCTGGCTTTATGTGCGAGAACTGAAAGGTGCTTTCCAGGGGGAGTGTGTGCTCTTCCACAAAATCTGGGAGAAGACTGGGAATCTGAAAATCTGGGAAACTGTGCCCAGAGCTGGTGTATTGTGCCAGCTGCAGATTCAACACCAAAACTATTTGATTTGGCTGGTAGTACTGAGACTTCATGTCCCTTCCCATCCACCCCCTTTTTAAACTTGCTCTCATATGTACTGCCTTGTACCTTTGTCAAGCAGCTACCTGGTTTTTTTTTTTTTTCTTTCCTAAATGTTTTCTTAATTCCAAGCCTTTTAGTTCAGTGTAACCTTGTGAAAAATGACAAAATTATTTCTTCTGGGGAGTTTGCTTCTCCCAAGGATGATAATTTTTATATCATCTGAAGGACAAAGATTTTGCCTTTTCTTTGTACAGTTGGCCAGACAGATCTTCTGTTTGAACAAATCTTGAAAAATTAATTAAAATACAAAATAAACACATCTTTTTTCTCTTTTTGATAGGCCCTCATCTCTGCATTTCTCCTTGTAGGCTACAAGTAGCAAGAGAGATCTCTGGCTAAGTGGGTTTTCAGTAGAAGAAGGAAAATTGATTTGCACTATGTAGCTAGCTGATGATTTTTTCTTTTATATGATTGGAAATATCAAGAGTTCAGGGAATATTCACTGTGTCAGCAGCCTTGTGTCTAATGAGGTTGTTTGGACTCTGCTCTCTGAGCCAGAGTAAAATCTTTGAAACATTAGTCAAAATTTAACTGAAAGTGGGGGAGGTTTTTAACAGTGAGCTTTAAGTAAACTGCATCTTTTTGAATTTCCTGGGCAGCTGCCTTTCTCTCTTTGATGTACTGTGCCTGGTGATGCTGTTAATGAAATGCATAATTATGTGTTATATAATAAAACAGAGCTAACATGAAGGTGCCTAATAGATTATAATGATGTGGAGGCCTGAGAAACTAAAGACTACTGGGGGTTGTTGAAAAGTTCCTCTGGTGACAAAGATGATGTCTAAAGAGGTTTGAATAACTGTGCTGATAAATTAATTGTGGTCTCTCTGTGTGTAAACAACATTTTTCAGGATTTTATATATAGAGAGATTATTGGAAAAAAAAATAGGTACAATTTACTAGGCTGCTGATGTATGAAGTGTCAGTGCCGAGTGCTTCCAGTGACTATTAGAGCTGCTGGCTTTGCATAGATGGGTGCCCTAGGCAAAGACATTTTTGGCACAGCCTGCCTCACCCGTAGGATCAAAAGGAACAAAAAAAAAAATCTGGCAATATGCACAGAGAGTAAATTGCATCCTAAAGAGCAGCCCCTAGAATGCAGTCTTGGAATGAATATCGATAAATGAAGCCTCACGTTTTATGGCTGAAGAGTTGTAGGCGTTTGGCGACTGCCCTCAGCTTCCCTCCCTCCTTTCTCTGCTGTTGTCACCAGTATTTTCTCTCTCCCTCTGTAATACTCTATATAACTTGTTCGTTTCTGAGAATCTTTAGGAACTGGTTTGTACACACAGGTATTTTTAAAGGAGAAGCTGTATAATCTTCCAGCCCTGGACCACATGGGCTCCTGATGGTGCTGGGCTGTGGCTGGGCTTGCTTGGCTGCTGCTCTGGGCACACAAGGGCCTGTCTGCTGGTAGAATTAGCATGCAGGGAGCCCCAGGATGGATTTACAGCTTGCTAGTTACTTGGCACTAATTCCCTTGGGTGGGTGATTCTAGTAGCTACTAAGAGTGCTTTTGTGCAGGTTAGCTTCAAGAGTGCTTTTGTGTGAGTTAGGCGGGCTCCTTTCTGAAGGTCAAATAGGCTGTTTTTCACTTCCCAAGCACCAAGGGTACCCAAATGGGCAGTTAGTGCAGAGCAGCTAATATGCAGTAAATTCACACCCAAGCTCACTGAGCATGAACTTCCTCATGCAGCTGAATCCCGAGGCTCTGCACTTTGTCTCTCTCAGCAGGGAGCAGATGGCCCTTCTCTAAACAGGGAATACCAATAAAGCCTTAAGAAGAGCACAGATATGTGTGCCTGTAGGTTCGTGCCTGTCCATGTGCTTCTGTGAGGTCACTTGAATCTATCACAGTTCTTGCATTAACTTCTGCTTCTGTGATTTCTGTTAAGATACCCTAAGGAGAACTTTGCTGCTGAAGTACCATCATCCTTCTCATTAATAGACTGGGGTTTTAGCTGCAGGTTTTGATGATTTCTTCCTTCTTCTCCAGCACTAAGACAGCATACTTTTTATTATATGAATGACAGCATCTTTTTTGTGTGAATCTTTCTTTGTTGCAATTCCCTTTCCCAGAATTTATTTGAACTATCGATTAATGCTTTTCTCTAGGTTTTTAAGTACTTGGATGTAAAATCAAGTCGATTTTTAGATAAGACTTTGCTTTAGGCTGGGGTTCATAAATAACTTGATCTATAATTAGTGTACAACTTCACTTTATCTTAAGATCACATAATGGGTTAAATTTTCATGCAAAGTTTTCTTGAAATTTTATAAATGATTCTATCAGTTTTTTATGCTTATGCTTCAAATATATCATTGTTTTCTAAGTCATCTGCATCTTTTCTTTATGTTTTTGCTCCAGTATAGCCTATTTGCAAGAAAATTTGTATCACAGAAATTGCCTCTCCAGTTTCCATCTACAGTAAGAGTTCAGCACAACTCCACCAGCACTATTGTGGCCAAAGTTTAAATCTACTTACATACAAAAGATATTGCTCAAAATGCTTTTAGCATGTCTTTTTAAAAATGACCTCAGCCATCCTAGCCTGCCAAAGATAAACAGCATTTCTGCTCGACAGGCGTTAACCCTTGGAGGAAGTGAAGTCCAACACTGAATGCAGAGGCACTTGCTCCAAGCATTCAGTGTGCTGTTGTAGAGAGGAGCCATCCTCCCTCCAGATCCCAGCACTCAGGAAGGCTGCAGGGCTGGGGAAAATCAGCACAAGCCTCAGAGTTTCTCAGTCACAGATGTAAAATGCTGGCTGGATGTTTCTGACAATAAAGGATGAGGGTCTGCGCCAGGTCAGCTTGACTGAGGACAGAAGGGTAGGAGGAAGGGATAAAATGGGATGAAAAACAAGAAGAGGTGACTGGAAAGCCAGGCTCTGGTTCTTGCTGTTCTGAAGATATTCTGTATAGGTTAAAACAATCACTTGAAAGTATTTTTTCGAGTTTAAGTTTCAAGAAGTTTTATATTTAGAGTTTCAGAGTGCTTTTATAGCTTTTTATAGTAATTTTTAATGTTGGTTTTATTCCAGAAGAGTTCCCTGTAGCAAGATACTTAAGAAAACCTTAAAAGGAATCCACAGTAAAGGAGTATCCATCTGTGTGAATGAGTTGCAGCAGATATGATGAAGCAATTCTTAAAATCCCACAGTTGCTGTTTTCCTTTCAACTGACATGTTCCTGTTTTAAAATAAAACAGTTGAATGCTAGGTTTAAAGAGACAGTCAAAGAATGCTGTGGTGGTATTAGGAATCCCTGGCTATGTCCAAGCAGAAAGGACAGTTGCATGACTCCGTTGTACGTGGCTGACTATGCCATATGGGTCCCTTGTTGGGATATGCTGTAAACCACGTAAATCATCCTGAATGGTATCTTTTCAAAGAACAGAGACAGAAGGAGGGTGAAAATTTAAGTCTGGATAAATTTCCTACAGCTCATCATGCAGAAATGTGCTTATTGGCATTCTTTGAATGTAGATATTTGGAGTACTTAACAATCTCTAACTGATGAGGTCTATAAAATGGCCATGTTCTGTAATTCACTTTGAATTGGAGAAAAGTTTCTGGGCAAAAGCCTCTTAGTGTTATGAGGAAGGGTTGCATATTTAGTCCCAGGGTAATTGCTAATGAATATACCTGTTTAACAGGATGCAGTGATAGGGGAAATAGTGGGATGTGGAAGGAGACAGCAGTTTTTACCAAAAAGCCTTACTAAGGTATCATAAGGAGAATATTTCTGTGCAGTGGTTTTCACCATGAAAAATATTTCACTTCATTGTGACCTGGGTCTAAACAACATTAATTACATTCCCATTACTCTCTGTTTTGTATAGGAGGATTCACTCTTAATCCTTTATTTAAAGGCAGTTTACTGGTGTGCCTTGAGTCACTTCCACCACAGGTGGACAGTTGAGTAGCAGGGCAGGTGAACTTGGTCTACCTTTGAGCTTAGTGATAGCGGCTGTATGCAACCATGGAGGTAGAACCAATTAGTTCAAGGGTAATCAAGTGTTAAAACATACTACATTCTTCACCACTCATCTGACCATACCCTCACTACACAGGGAGAAAGGACAAGCCAGCTTAGGAAAGATGTTTTGGGTGAGATACCATCCTTTTGATGGTCCTTTTGCATATGATTTTCTACAACCAACACTTCATTCCAGTTCATGGGTTTGTGATTGTGGGGACAGGGATGCCTGCACCTTGCCTTGTACTGTTGAACATTGCTCTGCATGGTAACTGATGTTCCTGCTGCTTGATCTCCTGAGCTGGACTTCTGTTGGAAGCTGCTTCATCCCTTTTCTGACATCCTTAGGGACAGTGTTTGTATAAGGAGCTTGTTTTATCAGGAAGCATAAGTATGGGAAAACAATTTTATATCTCCTGAGCTCAGCAAATAAGAAAAAATACTTGGATTTGTTTGCATTTTTAAATATTTGTCACAATGCCAAGCTATTTTAAGCAATCTGGCTACTTCATCTCCACTTACTGTCCTCTTCTACATCAGAATTATCACAAGCCACCTGAAATATGGGAATCAAATGTGACTTTTAATGTAAGTGTCATGCTTCAAGCTGACAGGGATGGGAGGGGGAAGTGTCACTGCATCAGCCAAGACTCTCTGGTGGAAGTGTTGATTGATAACCTATCCCTGAGAAAGGAGAGAGAGCACCTTTCTGCCTTCAGTGGACTGGATTGCATTCCGTTCCCCTGTGAAAGAAGTAGGTAGTCCTGTGCAACCACTGCCTTCGTCGCCAGGTATATGAAACAGATGAAAAGCCCTTTGTTCTATTTTTTCCTTAGGTAGAGTTCACAAATGATGTCCAGTCCTCCCCACTGATAGTGCTGGCTGTCATGCTGGCCAAGAAGGTTGGTGACTTGTTTAACGTCTCCCTGTAGGGTTCCCTCATGAAGCTGAAATTCATTCCCGGCTTGGATGTGGAACCTTTTGTTCATTACAGGAGAAAATGGTGAGGTTTCTTGTGTTGCTGATCTGTAATTTTTCTGTGTCGTGTTCTTTGCAGAGGCTGCGTGGGTTCTCTGAGACCTGGAGCTTAGAGAGAAAAAGGGGAAAATGGAGACCTTGTTCCTGAACAAGATCCCCATGGTGTGATGTGCTGTACAAACAGAACGGAAGAGACTCCCTTTCTCTTCAGGTTTATGGTAGGATCTGAATTACCACTGCCACTGGTGTCATGAGAGCAGTAAATGCCCCATAATGCCCAGCTGGATGCTGTTTGTTAGTGGTCCAATGGAGAATCCAGTGGAGGTTTTCACAGACAGTTGTCACTGTTTCTTGTGAGTGAAAGCCGTAGAAGAGAGGAACAACAACACAGTATGGTGGAGTTTGGTTTGGATGACTACTCTGGGCTTCCTGTATGCTGGGTACCATAAGATGTGCACTTTCAGGTGGTGATTCCTGCCATCCAAGGACAGCAATTTAAGGCAGATAAGAATTGTTTTCTGGAAGTGCCTGCATTATTAACTAAAGACTAAATGGAAAGAAGTTACATCCTTTATGTTTCGATCTACATTAATCCAACCTGTCCTGTGTATCTTTCCAGAGTGTGAACCAGTATCCAAAACTTCATTTTTTTCATAGCATTTATGACAGGTAATAAGAACCATTTCCTCTCCTAGGTGTAGGTGCTGGGTCTATATTTATCTCCAGGTAGTGAGAACTCTGTACTACTGTCTTCTATAAAATAATTAGCAGAAATGCTGATTCTTTGAGATGTTCTCTAGGAATTAATTAGGTAATGTGGTGAAGAAATAGAAAGAAAAATGAATAAATCTATTTTCCATAGAAAGGCTTTTGTTTTCCTTAAGGCACATTAGGGTAGCATACATCCACAGCCAAAGCTATTTGCAGGGCACTTCAATTTTCTCCCAGTATTGAGGTCTATTGGACAAACTTTTAGCTTCAAATGACCCTCTAGAAGAATAAAATGTTGGCAACTGACTCTGTCCACACTTTCTTCCAAATGTAGCCATGTCTGAAAGGTTTTAACAAGCACATAGAACTCTGGGTATAATCTAACTGCATTTATCATGAGAGGAAAAATTGCCAGCAATTCAGTAGGAGGAAATAAAAACAATCTGTGACATTATGGATGACTTCTATGTGTACCATGGCAGATAAAACAGAGGGGAAGAAGCCATAAAGTTTCCCATGGTATTCCAATTAGATGACAAGCCCATGGAAAGAATTATAACTGCTTTCCTGGTTCAGAGTGAGGTTCTGTTCACTTGAAGGACATATATATATATACATACACATTCATATATATATAAAATTTCGTTTTCCTCCCACTCCTTCTTTTTTTCTCTCCAAGCACATTAAAGAAAGTTTCTGGATAACCTGATGGCAGACTATACCAATACTCTAAAGCAAAATACATAGCATCACAACTTGGTAAGTATTTTATAGCCAGACACTTTACAGACTGCCAAGTTTTAGCCTAAATCCTCTTAGATATAGTCTGAATAGGCTGACATATATCTGAAGTAGCAGATGTAGTTGCTAAGCTTCTCTCCATCATATTTAAAAAGTCATGACAGTTAGGTGAAGCCTTCAGTGACTGGAAAAAGGGAAACTTCACACCCATTTTTTAAGAAGGATACGAAGGCAGACCCCAGCAACTATCATGGACAGTGAGATTGTAACCTCAGCAAGTTTGTGGATGACAAAAAGCTGAGCAGTGTTTATCTGCCTGAGGGAAAGGATGCCATCCATGGGGACCTTGAGAGATTTGAGGAGTGGGCCATTGTGAACCTCATGAAGTTCAATAAGGTCCTGCACCTGCCCTGGGGCAGTCTCTGGCATCAGTACAGACAAGATAACGAATAGACTGAGAGCAGCCCTGCAGACTAGGGGATATTGGCTGACAAAATATTAGATATGAGCTGGCAATGGGTAATTGCAGCCCAGAAAGCCAGTTATATCCTGGGCTGTGTAAAAAGAAGTGTGACCAGCAGGTTTACTGTGCTCTTGTGACACCCCACCTGGCACACTGCATCCAGCTCTGGAATCCTCAGTACATGGATCTCTTCTCTGGAGCAGGTCCAGAGAAGGCCCACAAAAATGATCAGATAGCTGGAACACCTCTCCTGTGGACAAAGGCTGAAAGAGTTGTGGTTGTTCAGCCTGGAAAAACGAAGGCTCTGGGGACACCTTGTTGCAGCTTTTCCTATAAGCTTAAAGGGGCTTATAGGAAAGATGGAGAGAGACTTTTTGTCAGGGCCTGTAGTGATATGATAAGGGTCAACAGTCTCAAACTAAAAGAGAATAGGTTTAGATTGGGCATAAGGAAGATATTTATTATGATGAAAGTGCCTCCCTGGCAGTGCTCAAGACCAGGTTGGATGGAGCAACCTGGTCTGGTGGAAGGTGTCCCTGCCCATGGCAGGAGCTGGAACTAGCTGATCTTTAAGGGTCCTTCTAGCCCAAACCATTCTATATGACTCTATGACCCTGGTCTCTCCAGCATACTTCCTGGATGCTCTGTTACCTTGTTATCCTCTCAAACAAATGAAGCTTCACCATTCAGCCACCTTAGACCTCTCGGATTTGGACTGATCCCCAGCTCTCTTACACCTTGGGCATCCTAAACCCTGAATAGTGACTCAAGGGATTTCTGGTCTGCCTCTTAAAGTAAAAAATATAATAATTGAAACAAATTATGAGGACTAACATGCTGTCTTTGTAAGAATTCCAAGCCCTAGATCTTGTTACTTCACCTAGCATGGGAAATAAACAGATTAAGACAAGACAGTAAAAAAAAATTAGTCTCTTTACATGTTTCCTTATCTCTTTCCTCCTTACTTCTGAGCATCCTTGAAACTTGAGCAGAAGTTCTTGAGCAGAAATTCTACAGAAAGGTGTCTGGCCATGAACTTATCTTTCCGTGTGTTTTCCCTGTGGATCAAGGTTTCTCTTTTTTCTCTCTAAGTGATCCTGCAGCTAACAAGATGCTGTGGGAGCCTGTCTATTTGCTTCTTTAGTCTTCCTTTTATCTCAGTGGCCACCCAGTGTATGTAAAGCTCTGCTGTTTTAAAATTCCACTTATTTGTTACACTTTGGTAGTATTTTTATCTTCAAATGCCTACACGCAGCTGTCATTTTGCAGAGACTGTCCTCTTCCTCTGATTGTGTCAGCTTGTTTGGGGGTTTGCTGCTCTGGGAAAGAGTGGGTGACACAGTTATATTTGTGCCAGGTTCTGCATCTTCTTTGTTCAGTATTATTCTGAAAGATCACAAAATATATAAACCATGTGTTGCTGGATCCCCCAAATCAAAACAGGGATAGGGGTCAGCTTTGTGGGAACTGGTAGCTAGCATGTACTTATAAACAGGTGATAAATTATATTTGCAGAGTGAAAGATTCAGATAACTAGCGGCTTGCTTAAATGCCACATAAATCTGGATTCTTCTTCAATGGAAACTGAAAAACCTTTGGAAAACAGTGCCTGGTTGGTAGCAGAGAGGAAATGTGAGAGACTCAAGAGAGCATGTGATTTTAGGTCCTCAGCACTGGTACTGTTAGAAAGTATGGATCTTCTCTTTCCCAGTTCTTCATCAGCGTTAAGGATGGAAAGACCTCCTGTATTTGATCATTTTGTTGTTCCTCTTATATGTCTGGATAATATCCCTAGGCAGAAGATATGTTAGACACTGAATGAGAAGCAAAACCAGCCCCATGATGAACAAGGTGGGGGGCAGCATTAAGGTCCAGCTCCACAAAGGAATGTAACTCCTAACTGCTGCAGCAGTCAGTGGGTACACTGAGAAGCTGCATTATGTACATGCTGACTATGAAGACATCTCTGTAAATACTGTTATATACAAAACTGGTGGAAGCAAGACCTGGATCTTCAGTGGTATTTCACTGCCTAATTTGTATTTAGCACTGTCATCTCTGGATGCTCTGCTTCCTATGGAGCAGGGAAGTTTAAGATTTGTTTTCTTGATACTCATTATATTTTTGGAACCTCATTGATCACCCTGCCTGTTTTATTCTGTGCTCTGGGTGATAAGGCTCCAAACACAGCTGTATCTAGTACAGGGCTGCTAAAGTGCACTGTGATTTCCAGCTACATTGCACACCACTGTAAACACCCCCCCTTATAAAATCTGGTTCGCTGGAACACTCAAAGCTGCTGGCTGCCAGGGAATGTTCCTTAATGAGGGTAAGGAGTACTTGAACACATCTATGACTTGGCAACCCTTCCTGTTTTTTATAAGCTACTATACACTTCAGAGAGAAAATATCTTAGAGGCTACTTTTTAATGGGACAAGTTTACTTAAGAGCTGAGTGGAGTTGGTGCCAGTAGTTCTGTTTTGTTCTAGCTTAATATTAGCCTTGTCAAAGTTCTTATAGTGTCTCCTGGGTGTTTCTGTATTGCATACCATATAAAGCTGGTTTTGGGAGCCAAGAATTTTGGCTGGAATATATATTATAGTGTTCTCATTATATTTTTCTAAAGTGTATCAGAGGTGGCCCTATATTAAAGATCCATGGAGCAAGGCTGATTTTTTTTTCTTTCTCCCTTCTAGTTTTGCCTTAGCTCACAACACAGATATTGCATCCAGAATTTGAGCCAACCCAAGTTTGAGGGTTATTTGGGATCCAAGGTCTTGGTTTGGCCTGTAATAAAATTTGGGGTAATTAGTGATTTTTTTTTTTCAGATTATGCCTTGGATTTTGAAAATCACCAGACTTTTGGGAGGGTGCTTTTGGTTTGGGCCTACACTAGCAACTACTACATGAAAAGATTCCTTTCTTGTCTTGCTGACACAAGTATTCACCCAAAGACAGCTCGCCAACATGGTGCAACATGTGATGCATCCTGTCTTGACTCTTTGAGAAGCTGTGTGTTTTATGACTGCTCGGTGCTTTCATACTGAGAGGTATCAATAGGTAGTGTGGACTTGGCAATGATTTTGAATCAGAGGGCATCCAGCCCATCTTTTCTAGAGTGTTTGTGGTAGACCCTGGATCCTTTCCTGGCTGCACAAAGGAAAAAGGGAGCTGCTGTAACAAGGCCATGCTTTGTCTCGGGAGAATCCTGGCTACCACAGAAAAGATGGAGGGAAGGTGTTGAGATGTGGGTGAGATTTATTAAAATTATGTTTGGGCTTTAAGCCTATGTCAAGTTTAAGAAAACATGGCAAAGAACCATTTTTATTCCCTTTTTTGTGCCTATTCTCCTGTGCTCGGTTTTGAGTTTGGTGTGATCACATTACCCGAGAAGCAGCTGTAGGAGCCATAAACAGTAGAATTGACCCCCTGACAAAAATGTTATGGCAGAACCAGATGCTGCTTTATGTGCATGGAAGAGCAGCAGCACAACCCTGCCGTGGTTCCAGTGTGGTGCTGTTGGTGGTGCCCATGTGGGATGGGTGAAAGGACACATTGCTGCCTCCTGTACCTACAGCAGCTCTCTGTGGGACAGTCCAGCGTGTCTCTCTTCATGATCTTCTTAACCAGGGGCTGATGCCAGCTTGCTTCACTGTACACCAGCTTTCAGGCTGTGCTTGCAACCAGGTTATCCAGAACTACTCCTGAAAACAACAAAACAGAGTGAAGGATTGGCGCTCATGAATCTGTGTGAAGAAGGTGAATCTGAACATGAATGGAGGGCAAACTTCCAGCTGGGCAGAGTTACTGCTGTATATTAACCCAAGTATTTAAGTTACAGAGGCATGCTTTTCTGACAGGTGGTGGTAAAAAAGGCTACTTAGCTTTGTAGTTTTCAGGAGACCTGATTTTCTCTCTTTATAGGATTTTTGGAAAAAACCCAAAACTTAGTGACACTGAATGACCTACAAAGATGAAGTAATCAACCTTTTCAGCTTTAATCCTCAGAGAACAGAGACACTGTTTTCTGCTGTTAAATTTCACCCCAAATTTCAAATTTTTAATGAAGTGATTTCAGTGTCCAAATCTATTAGGAAAAAAAAGTCACATGCAAACAGTGTAATCGTATTATTGTGAATATTCAAAGCAGACAGGAAGAGGAAGGCTGTACGGAGGGACACAGGAGGACTTCTGTTTTCAGGCCTGCCCCATTTCGTCATGTTGCTTTGGCCAAACCAATTCATTTTTCAATATTCTCAGTTACGGAGGGGAAAACAATGCCTCCACACCTCATGCGGCCTTCCGTGTCTGTTGTCTTTGCCCAGTATTGCCAATTTCTTAAACAAAAGGCCTTATGTAAAGGCATTTCTTGCGAACCCTAGAAGATGATTTTTACCTGCTCTCATTTTGACTATTTAATGAAGCTACTACATAAAGGTACTACATGAATCAAGATGATTTTATTTGTTTAGATTGGTGAAACCATAAAAGGAAGCCCAAGATTCCAATTGCATTGCAGTTTATTTTTAGAGCAGACTCTGAACAAATAAAACAAATTGCCTTTCCCATGCTACAGTGAATGCCAACAGATATAACCCTTCCTCCAATCTAAAATAAACTTTTCCCAATCTTAGCCATTCCCTTTCCTAAAATGTCCAGGATGAGAGCTGTCACTGTGCTCTTCAGGTTTGGAGCTGCAGGCTTCCACAGAGTGGTGGGTGAGGAGCAAGTGTGGAGCTGGCTGAGGTTAGGGATCCTGGAGACCCAGCTGGCAGCACCTTCCTTTGATAGGAAGGGTTGGAAGCTGAGTAATAGCACACTGCTGACCTACTGCCCTTGGAAGTGCACTGGTGGTTACTGCAGTCCTCATAACCAAAGATATACAATAGAAGTTATGGATACAGGGATAGTGAAGACGAGCCAACAATCTGTCAGACTGAAATCCTTGAAGGACCTCGTAAATACTTTAATGTTTACACAGGGCCTGTATATTTTCACAATTACCTTTCCATGAGCCCAGAATGCTTTACACTGGAACGTTTTCAGGCCTTAAGAAATTATATTTTCTGATATGTCTGAAAACTGCAGGCTCAGCTTCTCTATTGGCCCATATTTTCTCATGAGCAATTAAAGCTGGATTCCTTTTTACCCCCAAATATGCAAAATGTAAATGGTGAGTTCTACCAAAATTATGTATTGATTATGATCACAATGTGGTAAGAAGAAAATGGTTTGAATTTACAAGGGAATGTTGTACCATAAATTGGCAAAAAGATGCATCTACAGGATTTACCTCTATTATGATTAAGAAGTGATAAGAAAAATGACTTTTCTGTAGTGAGATTTTTGAGAGGAACAAACGTATAAGAAGTTTGAAAGATTTAATGCAGTTCTTTAAAACCTTAGGGTGAAAGTTAGGAGGCCTGAAGACATAGATCAAGTGTAGTGAATTTTGAAGCAGCTGACGTGTTCCTCTGGTTTCTGTCACGAGGCGCTTTCCTTTTCTCTCCAAAACAAAGTTTCTGTTAGAGTGTGAATAGGACTGTCATGGAGCTGGCACACCTGCTGCATGTATTAGACATGCAGTGACAATGGATTGGTACTTAATATGAGGCTCTGGTTCTTGCTGTGAGGTCCATTGTGAATCGGCTGTAAGGTCCATAGTGAGTGTAACACAGATCCCTTTTGGCTCAGGGACAAGACTTTCTGCCTGATGTTGAGGGAGGGATAACAAATCCACAGTGACTTTTGGTGGTGTTTTCTATTTCTGGGGAGTCCTGAGAAACCAAAAGAAGTGACTTCTGCATACTTTGTGCAGAAGGAAAGGCGCTGAAGCAGCATCTGGAACTAATAACCTGTGTTTCACAGCTCACTGGTGGGCAGCAAGGGAGCCGCTCCAGCTCCGACAGGCCCTTACGTAAAACCTGCAACACAGTGATTTTCAGCTGTGGGAAACTCGAAACGGCTTCTGCTGGCCCAGCAAGGAGGAGACTGCCTGACTCCCTTTTGGTTCACCTGGGACGACAGGCTCCCTGCAAGGGCATCACCACAGCCTTCAGATGTGGTAGCATGCAGGTGGAGCATGCACATACACACACAGGAAAATCACATCCCGCCATCAAATGGGGTATTCCACTAATTGGAAAGTCTGTTCTGGTGTCTGGCCACCATTTGGCAGATACTGACAGTTTCCACTTAAAACCAGCCAACCTCACCAGAAAGCCAGCTGTGCGGCTGATCTCATGAAGATGTCATTGAACAACTGTTTGAACTCATTCAAGAAATAGTGGGTCTGATTTGAGGCAGGCTGGGATCCCCTGGGGGTCTTTGCTGGATGTTGGTATACAGGCATCCATTGACGTAATAGTTGCACCTCAGTGTTCCTGAGTTACATGTAAGGACATCAGCTTCATTCTGGCACCAGGGACTCATTCCAAGTTCACCTTAAGCTGAAAGAGATTCTCTTTGCTGTTCACATATATGTCACTTTTTCTGTTCCTATGAGTGTTGCTACATCCTCATAAATATTGGTAGCTTGTCATAATGGTTGCCACGATGAAAAGAGTTATTTATTTAAAAAGAAGAAACAGATGGCAAAAAATACTTCAGTAAGTTTCAGCATGTTTGAGAAATGAAATACCCTTTTCAGAAATATCAGTTTTGTGATGCTGTTAAATGCTATTTCACACAATTGCAAGGGAGTTTTTTTTCAGTACACTGTGTGTACACAGAGAGACAGCAGAAGTAAGGCAAAATAAAAAGGCACAGAGTGGAGTAGTTTTATGAAAAGCCATAAAGAGATGAGCATAGTTTTATTAGCTGCTGCCATTCAAATGCATGGAGTTCTGACAGTAGGTGAATGGGACACGAAAGCCATGTCAGACAGAAAAAGCCTGAGGAAGCTGAATCGTGGTGTTGGGAAGAAAGAAGGAAGGAGAAAGAGAAACCAAGTTACACATACACAAAATCTGTTCCCAGAATTGGTAGGTGCATATATCAACCACATTTCACTATAAATACGCTGTCAGGTGCAGAGAGACAGCCACTTGTTTCCTGGAGGAGCAGAAAGTAATACCAGGGTCTTATTTTTAACACATTCTGCACTTGTAGTGAAGGGTCCTTGCCATAAATCACAACCGAGGAAAAAACATGTACTGCACATGAATGGTATGTAGAAAGCAAGAGAATTAGTTAAAGGAATCTTTTTTAAAATTATGAAAGTTTGAAGATATTTGTAGCTGAAAGTATTTTTATGAAAAATTAATTATGGTTCCTAATATGAAAGATAGATAAGAAATATAAGAGATATATTTGTTTTAGAAAAGGGAATGCTGAAGTTTGAGGGGTTAAATGCCTTTCCCAAGGAAGCTGATTGTACAGCTGGAAGGAGAAGTGCTTTTGCTTGAAATTCTGGTTAAAAATGTCAAAACCTTCTATTTACGGGACTGGGAACAGGGTGTAATCAGTATCTCTAGGTAACTAATATTATGTTTTAATAACCTGACTACACTTTTCCACTACAAAGTGCCTGATTCTCGGAGGGACTGAGAAATTTGAAATATTTGTCATATTTTTTTTCCATCTGTATTACTTTAGTTTACTTGTTTTGTAATCTATTACACCTAAATCTCGGTACCCATTTTGACTAAAACATCATCTGATAATCTGTTCCTGATTATTAAAACATATACAGCTGTCACTGTCCATTCCCAAACATTTTAAAGCCAGTATTTTTAATATACTAGTCGGTGCTTTCTTGGACCAGGGAGAGTGGAAAAACTAAGGTGGCTGGTGCAGTACATGAGGGTGGAGGCCCTGAATGAAGCTTTTATAAAAACTGTCTCATAGGAGATTTCCTCTCCTCTTTCCAGCTTGGATTAGGTTTTTTGGCATACGTTTGCAAGAAACTCATCATGTCACTGCATTCAAACTGCAAAAGCCAGCTTAGTACTAAGCAAATTTCCCTTAAAGATTGCTCTGCAATGCTCCATCCAGAGAAGATGCATTTCCCTGTTTGTTTGGTTATAAGCAAGATCATGAGGCATTTATTTTAGTGCTCAATTTACTTGCTTCTCTCACTTCTCTCTTCTCCATTCCTATGGAAGTTTGTTTGAAATATTTCTTTGAATTTAGATAGCTTGTACTGGTGTCATCTTGAAAAATTACTTTCTTTGCCTCTGGTTGGTTATAATGCCAGGGCAGATGGATTTAACACGAGCTTAACCCTTTTGTTTCTGGAAAAGATTAGTACAGGCTTAGATAATAACTTGGAAAGTATAAGGATAGCTGAATCATTGCCATTCTTAATACAGTAATAATCAGTAATGTGTTCCAGGGTTAGCCCATTAGACGTCGAGATGGCTAATCTGACATTGGATCCTTCTGTCTGTGTACATTTATACACATTCATATATGCTCTCTCTAGAGCTCCCTCTGCATTGCTTGCAGGGGTCCTCCTCTCCTGACCACTCAGCTTAGCACCCTTGGCAGGAGGCTGTTTGCTCCTGGCCCCTTGAGAGCCTGGCTGCTGCAGTATCCTCTGTGCCTTGGAGATGCCTGGTGAGGGCTCATAATCACCACAAGCTGTGAACCCATTTTGGATTCTCTCATGTTTCTACCAAATGTCGGCTTTTACAGGTGATATCTGCTGGATGGCACTCTTCAAGGCCATGGTGCAGCACCTTATGTTGGACTTGCAGAGATGCTGAGAGTGCATGTGCGCCAGACAGCTGCTTGTTGGAAATGAGACATTTCCACACCTGCTACAAATCATGTGGGGAAATGCACAGTTCTGGACAGAAACACCAACTGAGTTTAGATGCCTTCAGGTTTGGGTGGAAGCAGTGAGCAGGCACTGACAATAGCTCTGAATATTTAGATGCCTCTACTCCCCTTAATACTGACATGGCTAACAAAGGCTGCTAATTACAATTTGTAATTTGTTTTTGGACTTGCAGTGTGAAAACTTTGTCAAGGACTGTTAGTTTTATGTTTTTACCTGTGGTTTTGCATGTGGTGAGTTGAGGCTGTAGTGTTTATGTTGCTGTTTTTCTAGTTCAAGCATGTGGATCCACTTCTACGATCCTTTATGTGTTTTTTTATCTATTCAAGGTCACATGCACATCCTAATTCATTTATTTGCAGCTAAGTGCCCTTGCATAAACAAATGAATCTATACAAAGTGGGTAAAAGCTGCTGTTCTTCTGACTTAGTAGTGTTTTATACTGATGGTGCTGGTGGGAAAAAATTCATAAGAAAGAAGAAAAGAAAGCTAAAGGAACAGAAAAGCAAACTCTTGGAAGAAAATCCCCAAACATTCAACATTTTCCCCATCTTTCCTACTCCTCACCCTCCTTGCCCTAGTGCATCTCTTTTCCAAAACACAAAACCTTTTTTATCTCTGACCTTTGTTTCTTTTTTGTTCTGCAATTTTTTCAAGCATTAGAGAGAGACAAGTTACCAGTAGATTATGAGACCTTGTGGAAATCCATTTTCCTTTAGTGTACAGTAGTTGCTAAACATATATAACTTTTAAATCCTCTCTGGGAAATAAGTGACAGGGAGACATTCAGCTAACGCAAACAATGCATTTCACAGTAAGTGCTGTTCTACCAAAAGGCCTTTAGACTGAATAGCTAAATGTCCCCTCATTTAAGGATATTGAGGGAGCCAGGATCAGGGGATGCTGGGAAGCTTGTTGTCTTACAGTCAATGTAAATATTTGTAGATATTCTGAAAGGAGTATGAGCCCTGCAAAACTTTTGGCTCCTGAATTAACCATAAGGATTTCTCACTCACTTTAGTGTTCAACTAAAATAGAGACAGCAAGGAGTCATAGGCCTGGTCTGCCGTGCAAAGTTCCGCTGAGGAGTGATTTTCAATAGAGCTAATTAAACAAAAGCATGTCACTAGCATGCATGCACTTACATCAAAGCACACAGGGATTTTATAGGTTTAATTTAACTTTAAATCAGTTTAAATGTGTCTATTTCATGGGCTAGCACTGAGTGGAGCAAATCAATTTTAAATTTAATTTAAGTGGTGTTCTTTTCCAATGCAAGGAGGTCTTATAGGCCTTTCTGTTTCCCTATATTGATCTCAATGATATTCTATGAACATGCTAAAAAACCCCTTTATTTTCCACAGAACTTACTTGCAAAACTACTAAATTCAGTCATCTGCATATGATTAACATTTTTGCAGTACATATGTACTATTCTGTTACATAGTGAAATCCATATTGGCATGTAATTTTTGGATAAGCTTTTTCATAGTTTGTTTTCACTAAATGTCTTGTTGAAAAGAAAATTGGTGGGCCTGTGACAAGTATGTAGAAATCTTTTTTATGACTTTTAAGGCAAGGACAAAAAGAATTTGTATTTAAATGTAAGCAATTTCCTGCGATGTTGTGAGTTTGTTCACAGTGGGGTAACCTTAAAGGTGATAGATAGTAAGAAAGCTAATATAAATAAACTGTATTTATAATGCAGTAGTAGCTACAGGTTGTCACAGCAGTGTGGCTTGTTCAGTACTAGAATGACTATTCAGTTCTTCCAGCAAATGAAAAGTATTAAAAAAAAGAACTTTCTAGTCTCAGAAAATGCATGAATAGTGGAGACTGAATAACTGAAATGCATGCCAATGTTCATAACACAGGTAAGTAATTTTAACATCCTCCAGTCTGAGAGGTTCCCGTCAGCTAATGAGCCTGTCCTCTTAATTGCTCAAACTTCTGACTATATTCAGACAAAAAAACCACCACAAGCATTAAGCAACCCCCAAAACATCCTCCTGAGAACTATTTATACAAGATGCAGTGGTCAGTCCGGGCAGTAAAATAGTGGTTTACAAGAAGCCCAAATAAAACCTAGGGCTGTCCTGAGCAGGATGGCCTGTGGCGAGTCCATGGGTAAACATTCTCAGTGCAGAAAGAGAAAAAGGGGAGCAACAGCCTAAAACAGATGAAGGCAAGTCTGTGAATAAATCCGAGCAGGAAGCATTGCCTGTGTTCTCATGCACCTTAATCCTTGTCATGTGTTTGAATTAGGATTATGCTTCTCTCCCACCCACCTTTAAGTCCATTTAATCATCTGAAACTTATATAAAATATGGAATAAATCTATTTGAAGAAAAGTTCTCTTGTACTGCGTGTTGTCTAAGGAAACCTCCATGTTATGATTAGATATGTTATGGTTAGATCCTTAACAATTTATTTCAGTGGGAAAACTTCCATTTGATTTAATAGCAACAGGGTCTGAACTACATTTTCATGAATCATTTCAAGACAGTTTGCCATTCAGGGATATTGGCTTCTTACCAAATGACTTTCTTAGTTAGATCATAGGGCAGATTGTCTTTGTTCCATGTTATATCCAGTCTCATAGATGTGGTCTTGAAAGCAACCTGAAACCTGGAAATCCTAACTTTGGTGAAATAGCCTTAATACTTTAACACATTATGCTACTACAGTGAATTATGTTTTGGGAGAAAATGTTCTCACATGTCCTATAAAAGAAAAATTTACACTAGATCTATTTCTGTAGTGTGGCTACAGCTCTGTGTCTCTCCTTGAGGTAAATTTATTAAAAGTAAGACAGGCTGACTTGATAAAATCCAAATGTAAGTACCCTGCATTATTCCATAAAAAGGCATTTTCAGCATGGTAAATAAAATGTCCTTGCTTGAAATTGCATTTTGAAACCAAGGCCTTTGTTGCATCAACACAAGTGTGCAGCAGCAGTGGCACTCACCAGCTGAGAGAAGCGTCCTTCGGGAGGCATCTGGGCAGGCTCGTGGTTGTGAAGGTTAGCAAGGGTTTTGACACTGTGTTGCACCATATTCTTATAGTCAATGTGTTCGTTCAGTTTAGAGGCTGAACAACCAGGTGGTAAAATACCTGGTGGGGTGGTTTGCCTTGGAGGGTGCTGATTAATGGGTCATGCACTGCTGGAGGCCTAAAAAGGGGAGCACTGCAGGGTCTATTGCTAGAACTGGCCTGTTGAGCATTTCCATAAATGACTTGGAGGAGACAATGGAGTGTGCTTTCAACAGCATTGCAGATGTTGACAAACTGGAATGGTCAGGGCTGGACCACTCATGCTGTGAGGCTGCACAACTGGGGCTTGTTCATCCTGGAGACGAAGTGGCTTTGGAGGCCCCTAACAGTGTGCCCCCTCCTGCTCAGCCCCATAACTACTGGAGATTATTGAGGAGATGGAGCCATGGTCTCCACAACAGGGCATGGTAGACAAGGAAAAATGGCACAAGTTGAAATGAGATGTTCATACTGGGTATGAGGAAATACCTTCCCACCATAAGGACAGTGGGGTAGTGGCACAGGCTGCCCAGGGTGGTTGCACAGCCTCCATCCTTTGGAAGTCCTTAAGACCTGACAGAAGAAATGCCCAAGCTCATGGTTTGAGCTCATGGATGAGTGCACCTTCAGCAGGAGACTGGTCCAGAGGACTGCTGAGACCCCTTCTGACTTGAACAATCCTTGATTCTTATGATCCTATAGGTACAACTACATTTTGGCTTGGTGTTTTCCTGAGAAGATATACATTGGTAAAGGCTTTCTTTAGCCAATTCTTTTTAAAGATGCCTTGACCTTGTAACAGTCTTTCATAAAACAACTCTTTTGCCTGCTTGTTTCCTACACCCCCGAAGGCAAGGTTATTCTTTACACCAACAGACAGAAGACTTTATGAAAGAAACGTCACTGATGATGAGCAGTGAATCAGCACAGTCCTTAGTGTGTTCTTACCGCTGAAAAACTCACTGATGATAATGCAAGGAGTATAGTGGATGTAGGCAATACACACACTTCATAATCCCAGACAAAACCAGGATCACAGAAGCATATCCCTCACATTTTTATAAATGAATGGTTTGACAAAACAAAAGGATATTTCATAAGTTTCTGCAATAATGTGGAATATTTGCTTTCCGTGCAACAGAGCAAAACTGTGAAGTTGTGAAGACTGAAAATACACATACTGCTAAGAAATACACTCTAGAAATTGCTGAAATGAGACAGTATTCACATTACTCTTATTTAAAAACCATTTGGGGTTTGTACATAGTTCATGTGATTCAAGAAGTTGCTATTATCGTTAATCATGTTTTCACATTGTATTCACTGTGCTAGGTCTAGCGTATTTCTAGACAAAGCTTAAGGCAGGCAAATACAGATTTTTATCTGACCCATGGAAATGGAAAAGAGACAGAGGACTAGCAGGAATCTCCTCATTTAGGAGCAACAAAGTTCCTTTGGTGGAGTGTTTTACACAACAAGCAGCCACAGTGGCACAGTTCTGACAGCAGCTTGTCAGCATCTATGGTTCCCTTTGCGTTCCACTGCTTGTACTTCATTAATTGGTAGCACTCAGTGAGGTTAAGAATGAAAAAAACCCCATCTCTTGAGGATTTTTCAGTTTTGTTTCCAGTAGTTGATACTAAATTCTGCATCCAACCACTTTGATTTGCAAGGTAAATTACAGCTCATTTTAACTCAGAAACCAAATGCAGTTCAGAGAGGTACATTTTTCCAGAAATTGGTGCTCTTGGTCCCTTGAAATGTGGATCTGTAATAAGATGATGTTCCAAATTTTCATTGCGTGCAGTCTGTTTCATATAATTGGGGATGGGTATGACGTGTTTTGATGCACATAAGGCGTATTCTTTTTTGGGATTCATTTAAATCCATCCCAGTTTAGAAGAAGAAACTTGTCTCATAGCTTTGTAGGTGCCGTGTATGAAGTGCATTGTCTTCTCAGCTCATTTACTGTTAGGCAGGTGGTCACATAACAAACCGTCAGAATAATTGGCTTGAAAAAAGAACCTCGTGTCTGTCAGGAGGGAGGACAATAATTAACAACATATGGAAAGAGTTGCTTTTACCACAGGGATGAAAGGTACCATGGTAAAACAGGATGTGGGCAAATGTACGCTCCAGTTGTCTCTGTCTGTGGTTTGTGTCAGCCTGTGTCTGACCAGGAGGTTCTGGCTTATGGTGTCTCCAGATGATAGTCAGAATAATTAATGGGGTTTTTTTTGAAAATAGAAACTATAAAACAAGCTTATAACTAGAGCAGTTCATTGATTTCAGTTGTAGGATTCTGGGCTACTATAATTCCATAGAAATTACCCTTGGATTTTGCAGAAAGTACCTTTATTTTCCGTTTCACCCAACTGTCAGAAATAGTGGGTACACATGTTTTTCAATTTTGTATGTTCATATTTCCCAAAACTTCTTCTAGAACCTGAAAAGTGTTAGAAAATACTGGAAGAATCTGTGAGCTATCTTTGAAAGGGAAATTTTTCTAGCTGCCACCGCTGCAAAAAAACAATCCTATTGCAATGATAAGCATAAACCTGAATTTCTCCAAAGTGCTTAACTTTAATCTATTTGATATCATCCGGAATTCCAGAGGATTTCAGCTCAGATTAAAAATCTTTTTCTTAACTTGAAAAGTCATGCAAATTGATAAATGGGTCTTACGACATCCTGCCTAGGATGACCAAGTCATGCATATGGTAGAGTTTATCACGTATCTCACACAAAGCAAGGCAATGCTTGATAAGCACTTTTATTGGGTAATTACTTTTTATTTTTACATTTGCAAATAAATCAGATTGATTTCCATCTTGAAGTAATTTACTAACACATTATAAACTCATCAAATGCTAACGTGGTACAGTATGCCATTTCCTGTTTACTAAGTAATCCTTTGGCGGTCTGCTTTGTGTCTTTCAGGTTGAGCCTGGAATTGTTCTCTGCCAGGGATGTCATGGAGCCTGGCGTGAGAGCCCTTCACCTGAAGGAAAACATTGCCTCCTTGGCTTGACTTCTTGCAAATACAGGCCACGGCGGATTCCCAGTGGTTTGCTGGCCCAAGCCAGAACCTGCATAGGTGTTTCAGGGAACTATTAAAAGGTAAAAATGCTATCAAATTCATGTCATGTGATGTTTCTGGCTATTTATCAGATTTTTTTTTCTTTAAGCATCTGTTTGTGAAGATTATTTGGGATGTATATGAAACTTGCTCCTATTTTCTTTAGCATGAACAGCAGGTGTCCTTTAAAGAAAGGACCCAGGTCTTTTCTAGCACAAGGTCATCTATTGCATCAGGATTTTATGGAAATAGCAACAGTGAAATGATCTTATGGGAACAGCAGAAAAAGGGAAGAATGCCCTTTGGAGCCTTAAAGGTTCACTGAAACAGTAATATAAAAGGATTTGAATCCAGTTACTCATGACATTTCCCATGCCAATTCAAAGTTGGCCTGGTCTTTCTTCACTTTTTTTTTTTTCATTTTATTGGTGCATGCTTTTTCAGGAAATGAGTTAACATAAATCATATCACAGACAAGATAAGCAACAAAGTCACTGGAAGTAACATGCAAAGGTAAACAAGAATCAGACTAAAGAAATCCTTGCCATATGGGGCACTCTCAAAAGGCATATAAAATCTCCTGATAAATGAAGTATTTATGGTACTGTATTTCATATGACAGCAAGAGTGAATTCATCCTTTTAGGAGGGGATATTAAGACTGTCCTTTGAGTGGTGGGTCATGAGTGTGAACGCAGTGACTTAATTTCCACCTCGAGTATGCTAGAGGAAAGGAGAAGATGCATATGCACCTCCTACTGCATTGGAGTTCACACAGCAAAGCCCTAGGAATTCTGCTTCCAACAACAATAAAAGTGGACAGTTTTTAAATATTATAATTTCTCATAATTTTTATGGTTTCTTTTGTCCTGAATGGCTGTAGTATTCTACATCTTTTCTTGTACAGAGTTTGTTTTTTATCCACTTCTGTTTTATTGCCTTAACTCTGTGGCAGTTGGAGCTACCCGTGAGCAAACAAGGATAAAACTATTTTCTTCTGTCAGTCTGGATGATGGAAAAAAACTATCTGTGCATTTTTGGTGGAGATTTGGTTAGGACTTTCCTACTTACCTACTTTATAACAAATTTTCAAGGATGAACTACTGGCAGCTGAGTGAATATTTCATAAAAAATGTGAACTTGCTTCAGTGACAAGTGAAACAGTTTGCATAAATATTTTAGGAAGACAAATATTTGCTTGCAATGAGAACTGTACAGTGGGAATTGTTTGGGTTTCAGTGATCTGCAGGAGTAATGACATCAATAAGTGCAGTATTGTATATTTGTGTATGATACATATACTTGTTTCCTCACAGTGATCCTATCATAAACATAATACAAAATGTGCTAAGGCCCTAAAACCTAAATTTCTGAGTGATAGTCTGCAGTGTGTACCAATCTGAAGATATTATAGAGCATAAACTAGTGTGCTTTTTTAGTTCTCAGCTATTCACAGCAATAAAACTAGAAAGCACACTAACAACAGCTACAGCCAAAGTTCCTTAAAATTCAGCTTACAGGCCCAGGCTGCTGAAGCATATGCAGAGTTCATGTAAATACTGTCATGCTTTATAACGCAGAGCAAAGTGGTGTTGGAGGAAGCAAAAAGGGGGAAAGGAAGGCTGATACTAGGACACCCCAAAAAAAGGTGCCTGTAGAGAAAAGCTGATGCTCCCTAAAAATTTTGTTAGGCTTGTTGTTGTCTTAATCCTCAGGGCTCTTTCATGATACATTCTGTTAGAGCCTTTTAAAAGGGATGGAGGAAGAAGTTTGTCACTTTCAGCATAAATGAGCTGTTGTTAGACTGTTTTGAATAAAACCAAGATATTATTATAAATGGTTGACAAAGAAGCATCAAATAGCTTTTTTTGGCTAGTTGGTAGTTCACTCCAGTGAAACACACACAGAGAGGCTGTCTGGGAACAAGCATTGTGTTCTGGGGTGCTCTGACAACACCCTTTCTTGTCCCAGTGCTTACCCAGTGGCTTGAGTACTTTCATGATGAATTCTGAGTGCCTTGTCCCCAGCAGGGACCACTGGTGACTTTGCTGTTCTGCTGTTCTCACCAACACTGGGAAGGGAATGCTCTGCAGTCAACCTCTGAAACAAATCTCCAGAAATGTGATGTGTCATGGAATTTGTGTATTCATGACCAGAAGCAGTTGGGGTTTAGGTTTTCCATCTTACTCATACAATTACAGCTCTTGCAGCACATAACTCTTAAGACCAAGATGACAAATGCTGTGAACTCCTTAAGGGAGAAGGGTGCTCTTCAACCTCTTACCCTATGAGATCCACTGAAGTCCCTTATGGAGGTGAAATGACCACAGGCAGGAAAATGATGAGTTATTTATCCACCTTGTACATCAATAATGTTAAAGTGGAGGATTTGTGGCTTGCCTGACATATCTTAAAAAGGTGGCTTGGGGAAGATGTAAAAAATAATTGCCATGATGTTTTTGTTGAGAGTTGCCTTGGATGTAATTATTGATTCTCAAATGTGGTTGTTGTTTTCTTTTTCTCCTGGAACAAAAATGTTGTTATTAGGTTGAAAAGAATGGAGTAACAAGCTAATGAAGGGAAAGAAACAAACAATCTGCTAAGCTCGCATGAAGGCAGCAACAGTTCATAATTTTTTAATACTGTTTCTCATTTATATATTTTTTGTACCATTTTTTTCTCATGAAATAAGCATGAACAAAACACTGTAAATTTGGTCCAAATGTAAAAGTTATTCAGTACCTGCCCACACTTGGAAACTGTAGCAATGAGAGTTGCCGTACACGGATGAAGTGTTGTTATGTTTCATAACACATATGAACGATTCTGACCCTTTGAAGAGAAAAGGTCAATGCCAGTTCTTACAAAAGCAAGGACTGTGGTCAAGTGATGTCAGCTGGAAATTGCATGGGCCAACAGATGCACCTTAGTGTTGGCCTGTAGCAAACACATAGATATTCCAATTTTATTAAAGAAAAACACAGACATGCCTCCCCCTCTCCCCCAAATCT
>NW_008236767.1:2569010-2591398 GCF_000691975.1 Corvus brachyrhynchos
TTCCGATCTGCTTAGCAGGGCTAGATTTTTCTCCTCTCTTTGTGATCTGGATGGTTACCGACTGGGGATCAAGATGAGATCGCCAAACATGTTTTGCCATGGGTGACCTAAATCTGAAGCTGTTATCTTCCCCAGCTGAGCAAGCAGTAGAAAATAAAAACAAAAGCAAGTACTAAAGAAAACTTCTTGGCTTTAAAATTGTTAAAGAGGAAGCAAGCTGTAGCTGAGAAGCAAGTTTCCAAAACAAAGATCTCCTTAGAGTAATACATTTGACACTTTGCCACAGTCAGAGCTCTGTGCTTGCCTGGAAACCCTTGCAGAGCTCAGTTTGAGGAACATGTGGCTGGTGAACTTGATGCATTGATGGGGGATGATCGACTTACTGTGTGCAGTGCAGAGGGTTGAGGGACTGGCTGGCCCCCTTCATTTCTCCCACAGTAGTGATGATACTTGAACATCAGAATTAAACAGGCTATTCTTTCACACTGCAGCTGGAATGCCTCCCCTGTTGCCCCCCAGTGACTGCAGCTGAGCTGAGCCATTATGAATGTGTCTGCTGAGTTTGCTGAGAGCTATAAATGTCATGCCCTCAATGACATGCCCTCCTGGCTAGGTGGAATTAATTCTTCAGAGTGACCTGAGGATAGGACCACTGCCTTCCTTCCCAGGCTGTTTCTGCCAGAGAAACAGTATGAGGCTGTAAATGCATATTGAGGAGTCATTGGGAGGTCCCTTGGCTCTCTTTTGTCTTGGCTGCTCTAGACTGTGGCTCCAGATCCTCCTCCAGT
The DNA here is from genome assembly GCF_000691975.1 of Corvus brachyrhynchos. Classification (NCBI taxonomy): domain Eukaryota; kingdom Metazoa; phylum Chordata; class Aves; order Passeriformes; family Corvidae; genus Corvus; species Corvus brachyrhynchos. The sequence continues at coordinate 2,569,799 of NW_008236767.1, forward strand.
GTGAAAAGATAGAGTTATGCTTCAGCTTAATTTCTGTGAGACCAAATCTGAAAAAAGAGCTATTTTTTCATTTTCACATATGTACTGGTGGAGTACATTGTGGGGCAATGAAGAGGTTCTTTGACATGATGAAGAGATTAGACATATCATCACTTGTGTTTGGCCACTCCATCTTCTTTCCCAGAGGTTGCTTTATAATGTAAAGCACAGTAAAACCAGAAGACGTGGAGGATTTGAGGAGAAAAGCTGTAGGTAATGAATTTCTTTTCCCTGTCTGTGGACATGTCTGGGATATAACACAGAGTGTGTTGATACTCCATGGTCAGCAGCAACACCTTTGCTGCCATGCATTGCATCCTCTGATTGCTTCCCTCCACAGGCATGTGTAATGGATGACAGTGTGCACTCTACCTAGGTGCTTTTTTTCTGAGATGCTGTTTAATCCTTGTTTTATGTAGGTTTCCTGCATATTTGTGACTGATGAATACCATATTCCTCCCAGGGACTGTTCTGGTGTTGGTGGCTTTTTTTGCCTTTCCCTCCACTTTTGCCAAGGAAAATTAGGGAGCAGCTTTTCTGTGCTGTGGTTAAATCCTCCTGGTGTCCATTGAAGTAAAGCAGGTGCATGCTGGTGTCTTGTCAGACCAGGATCTGTCCCCTCTGTGTCCTTTGAGGAAAAATGGTGCAGAGAGTCAAAAGCTGAAGTGCAGCCCAGCAATCTTAATTTCTGCCTTGAACACAGCTGCGAGACAATTTTCCTGGAGAAACTACTAGGTTGACAAATACCACTGAGTAGCCTGTTTGGGAATTCTAACATAACAAATAAGCCATTTTGTTCACGCCTGAGGCTCTCAGATATGTACAATCTGCACCTCTCCTCTTGTCAGGCTTCGGTTGGATTCCCTGTGTTTGCCTCTGTACTCTTACCTACACAGCTGTTAGCCATTACTCTGCATTCTGTTTGCCTATCTTTTAGCTGAAGGAAAATTTTTTTTTGCTGGATTTAATTTGACTAGGATAAAGTAATTATGCAGAAACCACGATATCTCTGATGGTAAGCAGATTGTACAGAATATAACTGTCTAAGCAAAAATGGGTAAAACTTGGTTCTATGCTACTTCTGTAGGGGATGTGACATTTTTGGCATCGTGTCTGCATTTTTGTGTGTATTTTTTCACCTAGGAAACCCCATCTCTTCCCACCCATCAAGTTTACTGAAACTTCAGCATTTGTGGTTGATTGAAATTGGTACTTTGAGGCCCAAAAGAAATTTAAATAAAAATACTGTAGGTAAAGTTGTCAAAAATCCTTGTAGTTCACCATGTTTGTTTGAACTGTTTTATTACAGTTGGATGCCCCACCCCTGGAAGCATTTAAGGCCAGGCTGGATGGGGCCTTGAGCAACTTGGTCTATGGGAGATGTCCATGCTCTGCAGGGTTGGAACTAGATTGTCTTTAAGGTCCCTTGCAATCCAAACCATTCTATGGTTTTATGATTGTACATTATGGATATGCTATGTAAGAGTGTATTGACTATGTAATTGCCTTACTCAAGTTTGTTTGATATAAATGCAGTGTTCATAGTACTTAATTTGCATTTTCAGAACACAGTTGGGAATCCAAGATCCTTTCAAAAGACAAAATATATCCAAAAGCTATGGTCTTCATGTTGCTAACAGGTTGCAAGAGGCTGGACTTGCAGAAATGCCTACTGACTGAAAACATGGCTTCTCATTGAAAGACATTTCAAAAGGTCTAACAACCTGGAAAACAGATTCAATCCATCGAAAAAGAAAACCTAATTACTTCTGAAGATCTTGTTCTGAAAGGTGAGTTAAAGCCTGCTGTTCCGTGTAATCACATAAATGTGTTTTGTAAGCTTTCCTTAAAAATGTCCAGCTGGCCTGAGCCAAGCTGCTCAGGCCTGCCGAGCACAGCACTGCTGCTGGGATGCTCCCAGCGAACCCGGTGGGACTCCAGCGCTCTCATAGAGCTGGATGTGGAAACTGACTTCAGTGGGGCTGGGAGCACTGGCAAGAACTCTGAGAGTTACATCTTTCCACTTCAGAAACTCAAGGGAGATATTAAACATCCGCTTGATCAGCAGCAAACTCCCTGCTCCAGTTCTCGCTCAAAGGATGTCATGTCTAATGGAGCTGAACTGCCAGAAAGCTGCACCTGAGTGAGGAGGATTTCTGCCTCAGGTTAGCCCCCGGTCCAGATCCAGAAGAACTGCCAGAGGAGGGAGCCAAACTTCATTTCTGTTTGTAATACTTATTTTGCTGCTTTTTGCTGCACTCCTGCACTTTCTGCTTCCTTTGTGGTAGGAGGAAGCCAGGTACAGAACAGTGTGTGCTCGTGAACTACTTCTACTCAACAGTCCTGCTTTAGATTCCCTGCTTGTGAGTTGGTATGGGAAGGGAGATACTCTGCCCTCCTCAATCAGAAGACATAGTAGAGCAGCTGTTCCCAGTAACAATAATGACACTATTGCTGAGACAAACATTTTCACAATGATGCATGGGAACGCTAAATCCAAACCACATTGTTTAGCTAATGCATGCTTTCACTCTGCTAAAGGGGAATGTCACATAACTGAAAGTAAATTGAAGAGATCAGAGTTTAGAAAATATGACAAAGTTGAAAACTTAAAGCTGTAATACACAGTAACATCCTTTAGCAGTGAAATCAATGATCCAAAGTGGTGTGTGTATGTGTATTTTATGGCAGTTTATTAGGTATGACTTGCCTCTGGCCAGTCCAGTGAGCAGACACTGTTGTGAGTAAGGAATGCTTTCTGCCAAGCACTTCAGTGAAACTGAGCATAGCATTTAGATCTCCTTTCCCACAGAACATATCAGGCATTGCAACATATCATAGATATGTCAGACTGTAGGTATGTTTTCTGGCATTTTTCTTTAATCTGCACTCCCAGCTGGGACTAATGAAATGCTGCTCTCAAGGCGTGTGCATGCACATGCATTCAGAGAGTCCTCACACACTGTTTTAATAAGGTAATACTTTTATTTTCCTTAGCAAGAGGAGAGGTACTCGCCTTCCGTAGTGATGCGGTACAACAGCTTAGAGAAAGGAAAGCTAAAGATGAATGGAGATCTGAAACATTTAATTCATAAATTAATTACTGAGCTAGTGATATCTACCTTAATATTGTGACAGCCTTGCTGCTGGCACTTTCAAAACAACTGATATGGGTTTGAAAGGTTGTTGGAGAGCCTTTTCCTTCTGGCACTGTTGTGCAGAGATTGCTAAGTTTAGATCACAAGAATGCAAAGTTACTCAATCAAACACAGAAGTCTGCAAAGTTCATGCAATAAATGGAGATAAAAATGGGGTTTTATTTCTTACCAGAGGATCACGGTCAACTTCCCCACTTCCTTCTCACTGTGCCTTTGCTGAAAGTTCTGGGCAATGGTGATTCTACCAGGTCTGATCAAAGCTAGAAACACCTTTGGCAGTGGTTTGAAGGCTTCATCTGAACTCAGCCAGCAAAGAAATAAAAAGGGGAGGGGAAATACATTAAGGGCTTGAAAACTATTTTTAGGTGTGCAGACTAGGGAGCTGACAGCAATATCTGATGGCAATACCAAAGTGCCTTTGTGATTACTTGGTTTTCATGTTAGAGGGAGAACCTGTCAGCACACTGATTGTTTTTACTGTCCAGCCTCCTGCTTTTGAAGAGCTGCTCTAGTTAATTTCATGATACACTGTACAGTAATCTTGCCTATTAAAATAAATGGAATTCAGTACTTTCAACAAAAGCCCTGGACGTTATGATCCTCCTATGCATTGTCAGGGTCCTGGGGCACTGTAGCTCATGAATAACACAGATGGAAGAAGGTTTATAGAGTCTGTGGCAGTGGTTTTATTTCATATCCGAAGTGTGAAAAGTTTCTTCCAAAGAACAACATTATATGATACTTTTAAAATAAGTAGGCCTGTTTGGCCTTACAAATAATTGTGCAGGTGCTGTAAGACTTTGTGATGGAGCCCTTTGCAGGGAAAACTAGAGTGTTGCAGAGGCTGTGTGCTAACCCAAAAAGCCAAATTAAAAACGTATGCAGCCACACTGCAGCATGTGGGTGGCTTTTAGGCAAGTGCAGAGTGTTGTTAAATGTCGAAATCAAATATAGGCATGGGGAAAACTGGTGTGTGAATGGAAAGACTGATCACATACTTGTCCTGCCGTTTAAATGTGTGGTAGGCTCCTCTGAAATTGAAAGTCTGCCTAGTAGCAAGCCAGCTTTTAGGGAAATACAAATCTGATTTGAAGTCTTCATCCTTTTCTAAAATCCAGCCTTTCTGCAGGTTTGAAAAATAAGGTTTGCGTTTACAATTTATTAACAATTGCCTTTGCATTTTCATGTTGAGGCTGTGGACTTCCTGTCTGCTCATTCACCCTCATGATGTTGCCTGTAAAACCTGACAACTGGCAACTTAAGTAATGAGTAACTTCAAAACATGGGTAATAACTTCTGAGGTAGAAGAAATGTCTGGATTGTAGATTTGAAAACTGAGGTACAGAGATTAAATATTTGCTCAGTGTCCTTTGAAAAGCTGTGGCATAGACAGAATTTGATCTTTACTCTGGAAAACCTCAGCCCAGTACTTGATAATGACCTTTTTATCATCTTCTAGGTAAAATGCCAAAAATTCATGCAACGCTCCCTCTTCATTTGAAGAACGAAATATTAAGTAAACAGTAATGATTTAGTCTGCCTAACCTGAAACAACCTTGTAACCCTGAGATTTTATTGTGTAAGACGAAGAACTGGTTGATTTAAACCAGTTCCTGGTATGTGATGACCTAGTCCCTATCTACTGTCTAGCTCACCATATGCAGAATACTTTTTTTCACAAGTTTAAAAAAGCACAACACTGTTTGAAGTCAGGCAAATGATTGCATTGGACATTGGCCAAGCAACAGATAAAATCTGCTTAAAAAACCCCAACCAAGCAACGATCCAAAAAACCAACAAAAAAACCCCCAAACCAGCAGGTATTTTTGATTGATTAATGCAGGAGAAATAAGCCTAAAGCTTTCTAAAGTAAACTAAAAATGATGCTTCAGGTTCTTTAATCCTTCCTTCTCTCCCTGTCCATTGTGTAGCTATTTTACCCATTCAGTTTAGGAGAGTCCTGCCCTGAATGCTTTCGCCAGTTGCATCACCTCTTAATATTCCTTCTGTTCATTTGCAGCTACTTTGGAGATGCAATTCCTTTTATGTCACTCACCCAATATTTAGAATTTGTAGTTTCCTCAGATAATTGGCCATCATGACAAGAAGAGTGACAGAATCAGCTGTCAGATACTTTTCATTCCTGGATTCCATGCCAAAACTGACATATAGATATTGGGATAATAATGTGTTATCTTAATTAGGTGAATCTCCATGATACATGCTTTATAACAGATAGAGCCCATGAAACTACTGCAATGCCTTGCCAGGGTATCTTTGAAATGAGATTCCCTACTTAAGAGTTTTCTTCCTTCTTAAATAAATAAAGAGTAAACGAACAATTGCAGAGTCCAAGTCTGAATCCTAGCACTTCCTGTTAAACCTCACAAAATAGTGCAAGAAACATGTTTGGTCTGCTTTCTAAGGCTTGATGATGTGATAGGAAGGATGTTGTATGTAACATCAAAGAATGATGTTGTTATACCTCTGAAGCCTGACTTCTGGAAGTCCAAGTGAAATAATGTATGCTCATTTTTCTCCTGAATATGGCAGTTTTTAATAGGCTTGGATTCTTATCAGAAATGTTCCAACGATTTCCTTCATTGTATTTGTGTGTGCTTTTTTTGACTATCCAGATTTCTCTCACACTTTTCAAAGTTCTGTTAAGTGACTCCCTGCTGGGTTTAGTTAAGAGCGGTGCCGAGCAAATTGCAAGCTGCCAAAACCAGCCAACAAACCACTGGTGATGAGCAAATATTTCTGCTCTTTCAGCTCCTGGTGAATGTTGCTGTTTTTTTAATTCCAGCATCAGGTTCAAGTGGAAAATGGTGCAGTCTAGACTATAGACAGACCTGAACAGTGTTTTGGACCTGAGCATACAGAGCCTGGCTAAGGATCAGGGTGGATCATAGCTTTCACACTTGCTGTCTATATATGTTAGGATTAAAGTCTTGGGACTATTCCTGGCCCAGTGATCATTCTTGAAGTAGACTTCTTGGAGCTGTGCATGATGATCTTGTAGCAGAACTTAGATCTGTGTATTTATCTGTCTCACTTAGAATGATAACAGACCTTTTTTGTGAAAGACTGTAGAATGTGAACCTTTAGAGAGTCCCACAGAACAAAGTGTGTAATGCACAAAAGGTAATTCATAGGGAATGACTGGATTAGTTTCTTTATATCCTCTGCTGCAGTGAATATATTGTGAGTATATTGTGTTTTCCTCCATTTCCTCCTCCAAATGTAGTCTGAGTGGAATAAGTCTTGCCTGTTGTAGCACACCTTTTTAGTGTGTTTTCATCACTGTCCTCAATACCAAGTCCATTAATTGTCTATGCTACATGTCCATATGCTGGCATGCGTGTGGTAAGAGGCTTGGGAGGATCAGTGACTTTCTCAGGAGATATGAGCCCAGGGCAAAGTGTTTTCTCAGCCATTAGCTCCACTGCAGTGTTGCACTTACCTTAATATCTGGAAGAGGTTTTATTAAAACCAAAGCCAGTCAGATATTAAATTGAGACAAATAAAGTTTTGATAGTTAGGAAGAATACCCAATTCCTTCTTTGTTCTGTGAATGGGATGTGCGTTAAAGGTAGGAGCAGGTGACAGACTCCTGGTGGCTGTGCCACTAATTTCCTTCAGAACTGATGTTTTTCCACAAGTTATACTCACACAGGCATACTTATTAATAAAAATCCCATTGAGAACCTTAGATGAGAGACCAAAGCCATTGAAAAATTGCAGACTTCAGGACTACATGATGAAACAACTGACCATTTCAGGAGAAAGGGGACTTCTCTCCAATGTTAACTCATGGGAGGTGGAGGTGATAGGATAGTTTTCTTCAAATGTGTGTTCCAGATCTGTACAAAAATGCAGAGGTACATTCTTACAGAATATCTTGCTTTAAGTGGTATTTCATAATAAAGGACTTGAACCTAGTTCATCCATATCCAGTCCCTAGGATCTTTTGGATCAGGTAGGCACGTTTTCTTAGAATAATAGAGTCACAGAATCATTAAAATTGCTAAAGACCTCAGTGTAAGTCTTCTGCTGTGGAATGTTAATAACACCTTGAAGCAGACTAATCTTTCCTCAGAGACATTTATGTTAAAACTAGTAAATTCCTATAACATATTTTGATTTGAATAAAGCAATATTTTTGGATACAGAAATATTCAGTTGAAAATTTCCAAGCTTATACTTGGTGTTCCAGTCACAAAAGTCACTTGTTATGTTGTTTTTATTTTTTCTGATGCCCTAATAAAGATTACATGTCTGCTCTCCTCTGAGTTCATCAAGCACATAATTTAGTAGTGTGTTGCACAGCTTTGTACTACTGTATTAGCTGCTAGCTCCTAGTTGTAATCACAGAATAGGGCTAACACAATGTCAAGTATGTTACAAACCAAAAGATCTGTGGTGGTCCCCAAGGTGTCTCTTATCAAAGTACAAGTTAAAAGTTGAGAAGTGGATAGTATGGATGGAGTGTGTGTACATGTGTGTGTGAGTGTAGCAAACAAATACTAAAATAAAAATGACAATTTTAAGCATATTGCTTGTCAATTCTTCATATGTGTAATGCAGAAAGGTAGAACTCTAAAGAAAGGTTTGAAGTTATATAATAATTTATAAAAATATCCATTTTAATATTACTAAATCAACGATAATATTAGATGTCTTAACGAACTTGAGTGCAGTACTGTGAGAGAAGGTTTCACTGATGATTTAAAATAGGACATAATTTTTTGGTAGATCTTGTTTTAATGAAGATGTTACTTAAGAAGGATGAGGAAAGCAACAACAGTCTACCTACTTGTATCCAGATAATCGTATTTGCTTATTACAGGTATTGACTTGTTGGGTGCACCTCCTGCTCCACGGCTGTCCTTGGGGAAGTTGTAGACTAAGATGAGTCCACCCCTCAGCCTTCTCCAAGCTGAACAAAACAAGCAGCCTCAGCCACTGCTCCTACGTCTTGTCCTTGAGGCCTTTTACAGTATTGGTTGCTCCCCTCTGGACACACTCTAATAGTTTGCTGTTCTTATATCAAGAACCCAAAACTACACACAGTACTTGTGATGTCATCATATCTCTGATGCTAAAACATGGTGTACTTGCTGTTTAAAATTTGCCCATTATAATGAATGTAATTGTCTGCTCTAACTTTGAGTTAGGGTTTTGCATGGTGCTGGAGAATGAGCACATCTCTGAACCAGAGACAAATGATGAGTCTTTATCCCCCCTCTCTTCCCCTCGCCTATGAGAAGGTAACCTCTTTTCTTTCAGTTCTTGCCTTGTTTAATAAGCATGCATATTTGGGTGATTTAGGACGAGTACTCCATGAATAGATTATGTACTCAATGAAGAGATTATGTGATATATGTGGTTGAGGTAAAGAAGCGATCAGGTGCAATTTAAATTTAAGGATGACCAGAGATCTTACAGGGACAGCTCTCATAACCTATAATGCCACTCAGAGTTTGGAAGTCGTGCAAGACTGCTGGTAAAGAATTTCTTTGCTCAGATAGGCCATTCCAGTACTCTCTTTCTCAACTTCTATACGGATAGCAGAATTATTAAAATATTTAATTCAATATGGGATAGCAGCTCTCTGAATGATGAGTGTTTATAAAAGCTTTCAAACTTGAAAAGCATGTAGCATTCTTCCTTTTGATAGATGACTAAAGGATTTTTAGGAATAGTAAACATTAAGTGTAGTGGAAGAAAACTGTGAGTTACTAAGGCAAGACTAGTAATGTAGTTTTAGGAATTTATACAGGCCCAACTGGAAAGTCATCATATATAACTTGAACTTGGTCTACACATGGGAATGTGGCTGGCAAAACAATGTTGAGAAAGAGCAGAGCAATTATGTATGATGAGGTGCCAATACACAAATAGGTATTCCCACGGAAAATGGTTGAAGCTCAGCTGATGGCTGATACCGGTTTTGCTGCATTTTTCTGCACTATGCTATCACATAATTACCACTTAGTGCGTGAATTTTAACAGCATGAAAAACCTCACCCCTAAGCCAATACAAATTACATTGTCTTAACAGAGATACAGTTACAGTAAAGGAAAACAAAAATTTGTAGCTAAAGAATGTTTTAATTTCAGTTGCTAATTTAAGTCTTATTGGCAAAAGAATTTATAAAGTTTGGACAAGTTCTGCTGGTGTAGCTCTGCTAGGAGTCTTTTTGTTAGGAGTCAAACTGGGAATCTTCTGAACCTTGGGTTCTAATGTGCTGCACAGAAGGAAAGAGAAATGAGTTCTTGCTTGTTCCAGATAACAGTGGAGAAGCTGCCCAATCTGTTGCACCCAACCATGCTGCTGAATCGCTACACTACAGACCCCCGGTATCAGCAACTCTTCATCAATCTGGTAAGACTGAAGCCAACTCTAAAAACAAACATTTCCTCCATGAACAATGTGTTTGTTATATTTTCTCATTTGTTTATGATGGCTGTGTCAGCCGCACTGATTTACATAAACACTGCCAATCCTGGGATGTTACATTCTCAACAAAAGTAGCTGAGTACAAACAGCATTCCGAAGTTTTAATTCATATTGTATAAACATAACAGATGTTGATAAAATGAGCCAAAAAGAAAATACAACAAAGGAGACCATTTCAAGGGGGCTTTTGATTAAAATACATTCCAGATTGACAAAATGATACAATGTTAATGGAATAGATCATTTAAATGTCATTATTTGGCTCTTATAGTTCTATAAAGCAAATATAAAGCAACACTTTTGAGATTTAGACTCCATTACAGTACAGTGCCTATACATCAATTTATAAATAAAACTATATTTCTTTTCCCTTTCCTTTTTTTTTTAATCCCTGCTGTGACATTGGCACATTTATTTCCTAAATACTGTACTAAAATACTGGGTCCAAAAGCAATAATAAGTTTGGTATACAGAGTAAGGCCTAAAATAAATATATTATAAACAAAATATATGCAGTTTCTGCCCCAGTGAATTTCCAGTCATTGAAACCAAGATGGGGACACTGAGAAATCCAGGTCAGAGGCCTAATTCAGTTGGGTTTTCTTTAAAAAGATATAAAATCTGTTCCCGTTTATTCATGTGTAAAGATGATGAGACTTCATTTGAGATCCATCTGGTCTAAATCCCTTGCTTTGAGAATAGCTAGAAGGAGAGAAAATTTACAAATGACATAATGATCCTAATATGCATCATTTAGTTTGGTTTAAGAGTTTGCTTCTAATAAATGGGGAAACTGAGGTGGAGAGAGGACACATGGCGTTCCAAAGTTCAAGAGATGGTCATATGTGGTAGAAATTAGCTCAAGTTAAGGTCCAGTCTAGTGCTTGTGCCACTGGGCCGTACAACTTTTTTATTATGGGAAACCTATGGAACTCAATTACATTTCATATTGGTACCTGATGGGATCCCTGAAGCACAAAGTTTAGTAGCCCTTTCAACAGCTTGTTATTACCACTCATGAAAGCTCTGTTTGTGATATCCATATAAATATCCATTGTGAATTTCCTGGGTGCAATGATTTCCTGTGGTGGTGAGTTCCACAGCAAAACTACATGTGGTATAGAAAGAGGAAACCTCTTTAATTTGTTTTCCTCCTTATGTCTTTGAATGTTTTGTCTGTTATGTAAATGAGAGAGGGAGAAGAGATGTGTCCTTCTATGCTGTGCATTTATTTATATTATTTTATCATGTCTTTGTTTCAATCTTCCTTTGTCTGGGGAAGCATACAGTTGGGAAGCCTAATACATCTTGTTTGACAGAACTGTCCAAGTCACAGGAATAATACTGTGGAATTATGGGAAAAATAAAGTCTTAGTGAACATTACATACTCTATAAAAACCAGCTTGGCTGACAATAAAATGATCTTTAGCTCTGTTCCTATCAAGAAACCATTAAAACCCTCATAGTTTTCAGTGACCAGAGTTTAGTACTGGTAAGCCCTCTTCTCACACCCACGTGATTGTTCCTCTTCCATGCAGCCTATGTTTCTATGTGAATTGATTTTTATAAGCATGTGCTACAAAATATTATAGAATGTCATAAATGGTTGTGTAATGAGATAGCAGCAATAAAAAAAAAATTAAAACTTAATAAACATTGGGGTCACTGACTATTTTCAAGTAGACTCTTAGACTAGAAAAGTCTTAGACTTAGAAAGTGGACCTCAGCTTTGCTTTTCCAGTCTGTGAAATTTGAGTACATTCCAGTCATAATAGTTTATTTAGATTGAACCTGATGGTTTACCAAAAAATAAAGTTGTTCTTTAACTATGGTATTTCCTGATGTTTTAGGTATAACTGAGGATGGTGAGCAGGGAGAGAAGAATCTATATTCTTATTGGATCCTGCAGAAGCAGAACCAGCTGTTTGGGGTGATCAGCAAGAAGGACTTGATGCCTTTCCCCCTGGAGGAGAGGCTCAGGTTCCAGATGGCACTACAGAGCCCTGATGCCAGTGAGCAGCCCCTAGATTCAAGGCTATGCATGCATTCTTAGGCTCTGTCATTTCTTTTGGAGGCCATGTTCTTCTTCAGGAACACGTAATCAGAGCTTTTCCACTCGATTCCTTCCAGAGAAGAGATGCTTAAAAGGTGTAGTATCTTGACATGAGGGGTTGTAACCCCAGAACTGTGTCCCTTCAGCTGCTTGGTGATTGCAAAATTCATTAATTTAAATGCTTGTGAGACAAAACGAGAATTCATGTGTTTATGGGAGACATATTAAAAAAACATGTGAAAGACAGATGTCAAGAATGCTTTTGTCATGCTGTGTCTATTCCTCTCAAAGAAAAAATATCATAACCATCAGCAGCAGCTATGTTGGCAAAGCCTTTCAGTGAAGACTAAATCTTCAGCCTCTGAGTATCTGCCTATTAAAAAGGAAAATGTTTTAGATTTCCTCCTATGATTTTGATGTTTAATTTTGTTCTGTTAAATACCAGAGGGATTCCCACAGATTTGGACATTAAAATCAAACATGTATGAATGAATCCACCACTATTAATGTTATAATGAATACCAAGGAGAACTAGTAATAATTTATTAGTTATAAAAATTTGCCAAAATTCCTGAAAGTGAATTTCTGGTATTTGAATCATGCAGCTCTGACTCTCCTATAAATCAAGTATTTGTTGGATGTTCTCTAGTTTTCCTTTTAGGAATTTGTCTTTATTATTAATGTTGTTTTTGTAGCACCACAGAGAATGCACAGACTTTAAAGCTGAAGTGTCCAGTCAATGCATATAACTGGCAGCCCAAAAATGCCCAGAGGTACATGAGGTAGGCTCTTTAAATGGTCATTTAAAATATGTCATATGCAGGATGAGAAATGCTTTGCAAATCATCCATCCAAGAGATATGGATATAGATGTTTATTTAGATCCTGTTACAGTTCATAATCTTTGCTCATTAGTACACTAGCATTGTCACTACTGAGCTATGCCTCACCTACCTGGAAAATGCCAAACTCTTCTTCAAGGAATTAGGGTTCGTGTGATAGCAGAACTAGCTAGAAACCCCTAGTAATTTCCTCTTAAGGCAGTGAGAATCTCTTCTCTTGATAACCAAATCTACTCTTGGGAACATGGTGTGACCCTTGGGGATGGTGCTGCGCAGGGCTGGGAGTTGGACTTGATGATCCTTGTGGGTTCTTTCCAACTCAGCTTATTCTGTGTGACTCTGGGATTGTGAAATCTGAGTAACCTTGCCATGAATTTGCATTTTTGGTTCAAAGCCCATTGCTGATTTCCTTTTCCTTGATTTATTGAGTACACAAAATATCACCTTCCTAAGAGTAATGTAATTTTTTTTTTGCTTACTGTGTCTGGCTAAATTACTCAGTACAAATTGTAGTTGGGGTGTAGTTTGCAGTGTATGAGAGCATGAGACAACCAGGATAACAGTAACTCGTTACACAACTTTGAACTGGTCACCTAAATGCTTGGCATGTCATTTACTCTGCCTTTAAATCCGCAACAGTGATATGAATCCACCATAGGCACTGTGAAGAGTATATGTGTGCAAGATATTATAGGAATATAAACTATTTATAAGAGTATTTTGGGCTGTCCAGTCAACATGAGGTTGCCTTCCCCCCCCCACCCCCCCCCCTTTTAGTACAAGTTTAATTTCTAAGCAAATTTCACACAATTTACATGGAACTTCTTATAATTGTGCTGTGAACTGGGTGGGGCATGCATGCTGCATTTTTCCATACATTATTATATATATAGGTTCATTCCTAGATGAGAGGTTTTTGCTTGTTCACTTGTTTGTTTTGTTTTGTTTTTTTTTTTGTAGTATATGTGTGTTTGTGAAGACACACAAAAGAGAATCCCTCCCAGGACTGAAAGGAGTGGCTCCTTTATATTCTGGACTCCAGTGACAAACTCATCTCATCACAAATGATAATAGCCTAATACGTAACAGGAAAGCGAAAAGAGGTGAAATTGGTAGGAACCTTTTCATTAATATGTCATGCTCATGATCTTTATATAGAACAGGTCTCTAGGGAATGACAGCAACAAGTATCATTTGACTCTTAGGCACAAGATACTTTCGTTTTTCTTCTTGTCTGCTTTAGTGTACGGTAAATGTTCTGCTATTTCTTTGTATAATTTGAACTAAAGGCTAGATAAAGATGCTATTTTTATATAAGATACAGTTTATCAATTTTCACAATTTTTTAACACAAACCTCAGTAACAAAGGGTTTCACAACAAAATTCAAGTCTTTGGCACTATTTTTGGCTTTTACTACATATCTATACGTCTTTCACCTCACTCTGGAGAGTGATGATGTTTTCCTAACACTTCTTTCCCTCTTAAAGTGAAACATATCTTAAAGCACAGGTGGACTGAACTTTAGATCTAGGATTGAAGTACAGTTGTTTAAAATTCCCAATTCAATTAGGAAAATTGCCTTCACATTAGAAACACTAAACCATCTATGCATTACGTATCCCTATGAGTGAACATAAACTGTTTTGAGAAGTCTTTTTTTTGCCCTCAGCTTTAGTGTATGGTTTTACAGGTATCCTGCAATGTCCATTATGTAACATTGGTTGTGTTTTTCCTGTCATGTGATACTTACATACTTTAGAATTAATTGCCCAGTGTTTTTAAACTGTCTGATTTATCACACTGGAGAATTTTCCAACATTGTTTCACAATTGATTCCTTCTTACATTTTTTAAATGGGATCTTGTCCTTTAATCATAAGTATTTGCTGACTATGAACCGAAAAACCTAAAGGAGGGAAGAGAGATGAAGAAATTCTTTGTATCTACTTTATATAAAAATGATGACTTTAAGGATTCAGGGACCAACATTGCTAAAGGTACTTGTAATACGATATGGTCTATCATACCTCAAGGCTCGGATAGCCTTGAGCCAAAAATCTAAAGGCTAATGGAAATGTAGCTGTGCTCTGCAAGAGTAGCGCCTGGAAAATCACTGATGAGGAAGTGCTGCAGAATGTTACTGTTGTCTCTGCTGCCCCTTTTCACATAGCTTCAGCTAACAGAGCTGTCAGTGTACCTCTGGTGATCATGAAATCACTTAATGAAATGAAGTGTAACCAGCTCTCTACTAAAATAGTGCTTAATTAAGTGTGACCATCAAGTGATGGGAACCATAGTAGTATACAAGGGAATGCTTGTTCATTCCTGAAAGGCCTATTAAAGTAAGAGGAAATATGTGATCAGCACAGTTGTCTGAATGTCTAACACGGTATGGCATGGGAATGCCAGCACCAGAGTTCAAACACACGAGGAGTTACTGCTGCTTACTTGAGGTACTGAACAGACCAGAATTATTTACACTACGTGATTGTAATCAATGCCTAGACACTTCTGAGGAGCCAAAGCAATGAAATGGTTCACTAACTTGAAGTATCTCATTAAACTGGTGAATTTTGTTTGTCTGAGATCATAGATCATAGACTTAACATTCTGCCACTGAGGCTACTCCTTACTCCACAACAGCTGAGAAATTATGAGGAATTACCAGCTCCTGCATATTTTGTTTTGAAGGATTACAGAAACAAATTTGTATTTTTGTGCAGTTTATATTTGCAAAGAGCTCTGTAGATCTGAAGTCCCACAACTTCTGCTGTGATGTTGCTATAATTGCCTCTCTTATCTCAGCTGGAGCTGAGGTGGGGATAGGAAGTAGCCTGCTGAGGATTGGAAAGTGAGTCTGCGGCAGAGCTAAAAGAACTTCGAGATCCTGACTTTCCTTCTCAGTATTAATCTCTTTCTTGCAAAGTGAACCCAAATGCTAGCACTAAGAGAGGGCATGGCAAGCTGTGTGACTCCCACGTCCTCTCACATTTTGGCAGTTTTGCCACACAGAAGTGTTTCTAGTGTGATAGGGCAGTCCCTGGTATACAGAGCAAAGCCACCCATGCAACAGGGAGGACTGTAAGGACTGCCCCTGTGGAGGAGGCACTCTAGTCCTGTAGACAGAAGTTCTCTCTCTCTCGTTGAGAACGCATCCTGGAAGCCTTCCTAAGACACACTGGGACAGCACAGCAAAGGATGGGACCACTGCTGAGTCACTACAATGCACATGCTTTCTGTGTAAGCATGAGATCTAAAAAAATAAATAAACAAGACTTGATATGTCTGGTATGTGAGCATGTGTATGGATGTGAACATGTGCATGTGCATATATGCAGGTAAAAAACCTAACCCTTTTGTAACTATCATTTGTAATTTGGAAGACAGGGCTAAACACTGGATGAGGATACATATTTCCTTTGAGAAAAAAACAAAAGGAGGAGGACACAAATTATGTGTATCTGGACCTTCATTATCCTACAATTATACAGACTACTATATATATAAGAAACCTTTAGAAACCTTTTCAATCCTTAAGGGGTAAGCAATAGGATAGGGATAAGGGATAAGTGTTGGCGCAAGTTAAGGGCTGAGAGCAAGGCACAAAGGTAAAACAGACAGAATCAAGTGCCCAAGACAGCGGCGTCTTGCAGGACATACAAACAAGAAGTATTGCTTTTCTAATATTACAACCACAGCATAGAATATAAACACTGTTCTCAAAAATGACATGACATTTTTTAATTAGCCTAGGCAGGTTGTATCTCTGGTAGGGATCTTTCTTACATCTTGTCTTTAAGGTGAAGAACATCCGAAAACATCAGCTCTTTGAACCTAGAAAGCTGAGTTTCACAGAATCACAGAACAGTTTACATTAGAAGGGTCCTCTGGGGGGTCATCTAGTCCATCCCCCTGCTCCATGGAGGTCCAGCTAGATCAGCTAGCTCAAGGCCATGCCTAGTCAAGCCCTTTATACCCTCAAAGATGGAAAGCCCACATCCCCAACTCCAGTATTTGACCATCTTTATGGTAAAACATTTTTCTTATACTTAATTAAAGTTTCCCATGCTCCATCTTAAGTCCATTGCCTATCATTGGACACATGCAAGAGAATCCGGCTCTGTCTTATCTGTAGCCCAAGGCCAGGTAGTTTCAGCAGTCAGGTCTTCTCTGACCCTCCTCTTCTCCAAGCTGAATGGACTTATCCCTCTAGGCATCTTCTCATATGCCTGTGCTCCAGCCCCCTGACCAGTCTGGTGGCCTGCTGCTGGATTTGCTCCAGTATATCAGTATCTTTGCTCTGCTGTGGAGACTTCTTTTCATCCCCAAACTGACTTGTGCAGGCATCATGCTAATCCTCTCTATCATTCAAGTTTTAGCATATATGCTGCCAAAACCCCATGATTTCATTAGAAGATAAGCCAGAACATTCTTTTTTTTTTTTTAAAGGAAGAAACCTGGGGACAATGGAAATGTAAGGCTTTTAACCCATTTCTACCTTCCCCTCTATTAAGCAATGTGTCCTTATGTTCTGGTCTTTTTCTCAGCCCACAATTTTCAGTGGCTTCCTGCACTGTGAGGAAGTCTCCACAATGCCCTCTCAGCATCTTGAGAGAAGTATTTGCTTCAACTTGGGCTCTTGGTTGTGATGTCTTCTCTGCCTCTCAGAGCTCTCCCTTCTGCTTCTGCTGAAGCCCCCTACACCTTGTGTGTTTCACCACTCTGTCAAGATTTGTTCTGTACTCCAGAAACTTTTTCCCCGAAAAGTTGCTCAACTGCTCTTGGAAAAGCACAATTTCCTCCTCCTTCCCGAAGATGCCCCCTGAGTACAGCCACATTGTTGTCTGCTGTCTCCTGAAAGGAACAAAATGTCTACTAGCACAGAGCAGCTCCAAACAAAGAAATTAAAAATTATACACTCAACATGTTAACAGAAACATCCACAACATTGTTATGAAAAGTTATTCATTAGGGTCTGGCTGTGATTTTGGAAATTACTCAGGGTGGTTTTATAACAGTTAAAAACTGTAAGGTGCTGTGTGTGAGGCTTTGGGGTTTGGACGTATTTTTCCACGACTCTTTACATTTGTCAGCGAGAACATACAGCTCTTTTGACAGTAGGACTTGGGTGGGCTGATGGTTGCTGGATGCTGTAATAGGAGGTTGGCAGGACACAGAATGATAAACTTACTTGTCAACAGCCTTTCTGGCTTTCTTAGGGCAGACTGAGCTTTGTACCTCTGCAACTTGTTTCCCATGTAGTCCCCAGTAATTTTTTTGGTACGGGCTAATTGATTTTGTATTTGCTTGCTGCTGTTATTATGTCTGCCCAACATGGAACCCTTCTGTCCTGGGGTGACGTTATGAAGCCGCTTTATTCCTTAACCGTCCGCCCAATGCCCAAGGACTCCGTGCCTTTAAGATGGACCCGGGGGCGGGGCCACGGCACCGAGTGCGGGGCAGTTGAACGGCTCAGCCCAGCGGCTCGGGGCTCTGGGGGTCTGGGCAGGGCTCAGGAGGGAGTGCACCGGGAGCTCTGTGCTGGTTTTTTTGGGTTTCCTTTGTGTTCCAGCTAGCTGGGAAAAGGTTCTGTTGGGTTTTTTTTTCTTGTTCTTTTTTCCCTTTCCTTCCGCTTGCCTCACTGTCTCACTTCCCTCCTCGCTGATCCGCGGAGCCTGCGGGGACAGCCCTGGCACGCCCGCGGGGTGGCCCTGGTTGGTCTGAACCTGCATGTCTGTTCCCTCTCCGGGAATTTGTTGTATTTTGAGGGTTTTTTTATCCTGTTCTACCCTGTTTTGTTTGTGTGTTAATAAACAGTTGGTTTTTTTTTTTCCACTCTCACTTGCTGTGACCCACTTGTCTTATTGGTGGAGGAAAAGGGGAGGCCATTTTCCCTTCGGAGGAGACACTGACTCCAGAGTGTTTCCTCCTGAAGTTTTGTCTCCAAAACCGAGACACCTTCTCAGCCACAGAAGTTCATTTTGTATCTATTATTCCCTGCTTTGTTATGTTGCTTCCCTCAGCCAGAAAGAATTCTTCTTAAATTGTTTGTATGTTGGTGGCAACAGAGATGGAAGACCAAAGAAAATAAAGAAGAGATCCACAGTAAATGTTGAAAATGAGGTCCATCCAGTGTGTGGCATGGAAAATAAAGCTGCAAGCACCACTAGGGAGATCTCCAGTTGGGTGACCGCAGCATTGCAAGCCAGAAGAGTTTACAGAGCACCTCAAGAGGAAGCAGACCTGTGTCTCCATCTGCATTCCGTAAGGCCGTTTCTCTGAAAAGTAAGCTACTGGCATAGATGGAGGCCAGATCAAGAGGATATGCAGGGCCCTTTTGGCCCCTGTGTCTGCATTTCCTTCCTATGAGTCCAAATTATTGTGCAGGGTTGGTGATCACTAAAATTGCCCATGGCATGGATTTGGGATATTGCTAAGATAGGTCTTAGCAGCAGGGCCAGGCTGCTGAAACTATTCTTGCGTACTGCAGGCCAGATGCCTTTAATGTCCCATCAGTTCATAGTTCATTTGTGGCTCCCTCTTCAGTATTGTGAGCATTTGCTCTTTCTCATACAGCACCCTTATATTTCCTATTAGTTATATATTAGTTGCAATGCAGTTTTATTAAGAGCGTTTTTCCACAATGAATTTCACTGCGGTATTTTCTCTCCATATTTCTGCTCCCTTTCCCTTTCCCTAAAACTTCCCCTTTCCCTTTCTCTTCCCCTTTCCCTTTCCCCTTCTATTTTCTTTTCTGTTGGACATTATTTCTTCACCCTTGCTACCGACTGTTTTGCATAAGAATACTTTTGTTTGCAGAAATTCCGGAAATTTTGCTCTCTTTACTTCACAGCCAGGATATTGGCATAGAAAATGAATCACTTTTTATCTCCTCTTGTTTTCCCTTGTTCCAAGGTAATTTTTCCAGACTTGTGCAAAGCTTTGAGTGGTCCTGTCTTTCTTTTTAAAACGAGGGCTCTGAATTTCCATTGCCTGGCACTGCAGGTATGGTCAGAGTGGTTGCCTTTCCTGCCCATTCGCTGGGCTCAGAGTACATCTCCTTAAGGCTACTCAAGGCAAGCTCACAGTTTGCCGGGGGTGACATGTACCACAGAAAATGTCACCTTTTTTATTAGAGTTTTGTAGACTTGAATGAAGCTGAGTAGAGCTGCATAAAAGGTCTCTGCAGAAATTAACAGAGCAGATCAGGGGCTAAGTGCAGTATTCCCATGTGATTTATGTATTTTAAGATTAGGTCTGGAATTTTGCAAAATGCTGCTTGAAGCTGTTAATTAGGTTTGCCTGAACAGACCAAAACAGACACAGCTAATTGGTTAAGTTTATAGCTATAAGATTGTGACCTCTCACTGTGAAATCTCTCAGTGTATGTTCTTGTTCAGGTCTGTTCTTCTGTGTTTTTTTCAGAGGAGGAAGATAAAGCATGCACGGTATCACTGAGATAGTGAGGAATACTTTGGGGAGTATCGTCCCTATCTCAAAACTGCTGTTGTTAATGGGAGGTCTCTTTACTGAATACCTGTCTTCATTCTACTTGTGTTTTTGACAGGAGGAGCACTACCAGGTGACTTTTCAACTTTTTATGAATAAAGCCTGATAGGAAACCTTTTCACAGCATCAGTGCATCATTAAGTACAAAATAATTTAGTCCACTTTCATAGTCCATGCAGTTACTGGCAAACCTGATTCATTTTATGAATAATTTTACTTGGATCTTAGTGAGAAAAATGTTCTTGTTAACAGTATGAGCAACAAATTCCCAGACAAAAACATGGAGGAGGGAGAGTATGTATAGACACAGTCTGGGGGGGGATGTGACTTCATCACACTTCACACGATAAGAGGGTTCACTTCAGGAGCTGGTAACGGGACGGAGACTTGAAAGGCCAGGCTACAGGAAACGGGGATGGTGAGTCAGGAAATGGCAGCCTTCCCTCCGAGTCATCCTTGAACCACTGCCCTGGTGTGCTCAGAGTGGGAATTGAATTAGTAGAGATGCTGTTCCTTCAAAAGAGATTTCAAACTTGGGTCGTGACCATTCGATGTTGTCAAGTGTTACGTGCAGTTTCTCCTTGAGAGCATGGATTTCAGATCCTGCATCTGCTCTGATCCCTAGCATGGGTGGCTGCCTGTGCTCTGTAGCTGCCCCTCTCTGCAGGGGCAGATGTTCCATGCCTCCCTCCTGGCCCAGCTCTCTGTCCTGGTGCTGTGAGTCCTGTTACACAGCCGCCTTGCTTCTTGTCAAAGTCACTGCATGGCTGGTGAACCGGAGGTGTCTTGCATGGCTGCTAAATAGCTGTATTTTGCTGTCAAATACACATTACTCTATAATGCTTGACTGGCTTGCCGAAAGCAGAAGAGCTATCTGCTAGGGAGCCAGTGGCAGTATTTGGTGGCTGCAGCCGTGCTCACTATAAGGGTACTTGGGGTGACTTTCTTTCTCAATGTCTGTAAGTATCTAAAGAGGGGGGGCCAAGAAGATGGAGCCAGGCTCTTCTCGGTGGTGCCAAGCAATAGGACAAGAGGTAATGGGCAGAAACTGAGGAACAGGAAGTTCCACCTGACTGTGAGGAAGAACTTCTTTATTGTGCAGTGACCATGCAATGGAACAGATTGTCCAGAGAGGTTGTGCAGTCTCCCTCACTGAAGATATTCCAGAACCATCTGGATGTAATTCTGTGCCATGTGTTCTAGGATGACTCTGCTCGAGCAGGGAGTTTGGACCACATGTGGTCCCTTCCAAGTTGATCCATTCTGCGATTCCGTGATTCTGTGGCTGCGCAGGCGGGCAGCAGCAAGGCTGAGGCCGCCGGTCAGATCGCAGCTGGCAACAGGCACCTCGGCTGGAACGCGCGCCGTGCTCGCACCTCTTAACTCGCCGCTGTTAATTGACAGGACCGGGGTTACGCTTTGTGCCGAATTACGGCCCAGAGCAGCCTGACAGCAGCCGGGGCTGGCGGGAGACCCCCGAGCGAAACGCGCCGACGGGGCGGAAAGGCGCCACCTGCTCCCGCCCCCCGTTCCC
>NW_008236767.1:2591606-2621071 GCF_000691975.1 Corvus brachyrhynchos
CCGGCCGCGCCCTCCCGCTGTTATCCGGAGGAGGCACCGTGTCCAGCTCCGCTGACAGAACCTCAGAATTGCTGGGGTTGGAAGGGGCCTCCCGAGAGCATCCAGTCGAAACCCCCCTGACAAGGCAGTGTCCCCTAGAGCAGGTGACACAGGAAGGCGTCCAGGAGGGTTTTGAATGTTCCAGAGAGGGAGACTCCATGGGCAGTTCCATATCTCCTGCGACCCTAAATGTAAAGAAGTTAACAGAATAACAGAATACGCTGAGTTGGAAGGGACCCACAAAGACCGTCGAGTCCAACCCCTGTCCCTGCACAGCACCGTCCCCAAGAGTCACACCATGTGTCTGAAAGTGTTGTCCAATCGCTTCTTGAACTCTGTCAGGCTGGTACTGTTACCACTTCCCTGAGGAGCCTGTTCCAGTGCCCAGACACTCTGTTGCAGTTTATGGTCATTGCTCCTAGTCCTGTCCCTGGGCACCACCGAAAAGAGTCTGGCACCATCCTCTTTGTATCTGCCTTTTTTATATGCATTAATGAGATCCCCTCTCAGTCTTCTCTAGACTGAACAGACCCAGCTCCCACAGTCTCTCCTCATAATAGAGATGTTCCAGACCCCTCATCATCTTGGTGAAATGGTTCTCCTGGGCTACAGGCAGGTTGGGGGTGGCTGCTAATGAGGCTGGGTGAGCCACTAAATTCAAGCACTCAGGACCCTGGCACTGGCCAGGATTCATCAGGCTTCTTCAGGGAGAGCAGAGCCACCAGCAGTGGGGTTATCTTATGGTGACAGAGGGGTAGGTGCCAGTGACTGAAACCAAGCACTCTGTTCATTACAGGTGCTCTCAAATGATCTTTCTTAAAGACAAATCAAAACCAAACAGCAAGTAACTTGGATGTTGAATTTCAGTAGCAATTGACTGTGTTGCCCTTTTGAACCTTGTGTGTTTCGGTTTTCCCTCATTGAGCATTCTCCTTAAAAGAACTAATACATTGACTGCATGGTTTTTCGGAGCAAAACCGTCTGAAGAACACAGCCCTGTGCTGTAACAGCCGGCTGACTGTGTGCATTCATTGGGGAAAAAGTCGAGAGCAGTTAGCCCACACTTCCAGACTGGCTCTCAAGGAAGCCAAGGCCACTGAGATTTTGGGATTATTCATATTTCAAAGGCAGTTTGCAATACAAAATTGTTTAGGAGCTAAAGGAATGTAAACAATTGTCATGTGTAGTTGTTAGGGATTTTTTATGAGAGAGGTTTGTATTACTTAAAAATTGCTTACCATTGCTAATTTAGCATCTGTGTGGAATGCTGTATTGTCTGGACTGCTGTATTTGCAATCAGAGCAGATAGCAGAAGCACAAGCACTTCCTGCACAGCTTCTTGGCTGTGACCTGGACTGACCCCATGAACAGCAAGTCAGGGTGAGCAGTATTGGACTTGGATGCTTTCTTCCGTTGTTGCTGGTGTGTTAACCTAGCAAAACTGCTTGGCTTCTCTGCTGAGCTTGCCACGTAGTTCCAGCTATACTGTAAATATCTGTCTGCCAACTGACTGAAGCCACTGTTTCATTTTGTGTGGGCTAATAAACAGCTGTCAGATGGGAATAACTTGGGTTATCCCATATCTTAACCAATGTTCTAGATTAAAGAGGTTCTGAATGCCTTTGTCCTTGCCTGACTTACGTGTTTTTTGACTGGATCCTTCTGAATGATGTGTTTTCACTGCCTTAATAGGCCTTTAAATAACCCCCAAGAATATGCTGGATGTTATCCTCCTACAAAGCTCAAGTAGATTAGACAGGAGCATCGAGTTCATTGGATTGCTATGGATCCACTCAGTTCTTCAATGCATCTCCTAACCAGTAGAGTTATATCTGTAAGAGACTTTATGATATTAGTTTTGACGGGATGCATTATGCTGTTCAAGGTTATGTCTGAAAACCATAAAACTACGAAGAGGGGATTTTCAGGATGGCGGTACAAGCAACCGTAGTGGCAGATGAGGTGAAATCTCTGGGAATTATGTTCTGTCAGCATGGACATGTGTGTTGCTTTCAAGGTGACAGTGAGGTATGAGTGAGAATACCTGTGTGACAAAATATACTGTTGACTTGGAAATGTTTGGTTTGGAAAAAGAGTGCTTTTCACAAAGGTTAGTATACATTTAACACTCACCAGGCCTTCTGAGGTTAAATGAGAATTTCAAAACACTTGATCCTGCAAATCAGTCTCATGTATATGGAGGAGCCTAGGAATGTTCATTCTGAAGTTAGAGAAACAGCCTCAATGAAGAGACGCTCATACAGATGGTTAGGCTTCAGGACTTGAAATTTGGGATTTATTTGGCTGAATACCCCAGAAGGCATCATTAACTTCTCTGTGACTCATCCAGGCTGTCTGAACTTCTCAGACTGAAGAAAGGAAGCAATGAGCAGGTTAAAATATGACAGAGCTTTCTGTCTTGCCTTGACCAGAAGGAGTTTAGAAAGACCCTTTTCATATTCTGCTGATCCAAGTTGAGTTCAGTGACTGGGCAAAAACAGGAGAGAAAAAGCTGGTTGTGCGATGCCATTCTTGCCAAACCTTTTCAGCCTCCAAGGAAGGCTTGTTTTGGCAGAATGTTAAGCAATGCTTTTTGGACTGCTTTTTATTTGGGGAGGCTGATGGGAAAGATGCTCCTCTCCAGGCACTGAACCATAAATATTTGACTTTTATACAACCAAAATTCCTCTGAGTAGACACGGAATAAGTGACAAAAACATGAGCTTTTACCAAACCTGTGGAATTCATTTCAACTTTGCCAGGTGTTTGGCTGTAAGACTGTGAGGTCCCATATTTAACAGCTCATATACTTTGCCAATAATATGTGAAGTGTTTCATTATCTTATACGCTGTAGTTGGCACACATCAGTTTGCAGACAAAGAGCAATGGTTTATGATAATTGTGGATTCCATGTGCAGTTGTAGGCATGAAATGATGTGTGGTGTATGATAAGACAAATATATAAAAATGAAAGAGTTCACATAGCAAATATAAAATACTTTCAAGTCTCTTATAACTAAAACCGTAAAGTGCTAAGTAGCATCAGTACTTTGATTTTTGTCTCCTTTTATAATTGCCCGGAGTAAAAAACAAATAAGAGGCATGCCTTCAGCTCACCCAAGCTGTTCAAGGAGTACTTGGGGCAGATGAAGAGCTAGTTTATTCTGAGACTGCAAAACAACCAGAGCTTTTTAGGATATTCATCCTAAAAGCCAGATTTTTTACAAATTAAAGCTTAATTTACGTGGACAAGCTTATGGGACCAACTGCATACAAGTACATATTCACGCCAGTTACCAGTATCCAGTGAAGTATTTCAATCAATATTGAAATAATTACTGCAATACTCTGGTTTGTGTAGTTTTATGGATTATTTTTTCCCTATGCTGTTTTCACTGTTTGCTGAGTTTTAATCTTTCCAGAAAAAAAAACCCCACCAAAAGGTTTGAAACTTTAACCTACTTCTAAGTAAATCTTTGATTGAGCAAGTCTTTAATGTGTTTCTTCACAGCATAGCAGTGTATTTAAGTGTGCTCTTCTTTATGTATAATAATGTTGTGCTGAGGTAGGGTCTAGGGATGAAAAGCGACTGCCTATTTACACCAGCAACTCCCCAGGCATGGGAATCTTGTGTGTTGCAAGAGTGGTGATGTTTTCTGTGGCAGTGCTTGCAGCAGCCTGTGTGGTCTGCCCTGCTGGCCTTAGCAGCCCGTCTGGAGAACTGGCAGAGGCCAGCAGCCCGGGAGACCTTGGTCCCTGGGTGAGCCCTCCACAAGCCCACCACGGAGTCACGGGGCTGCTCCCCAGCTGCAGTGGGCAGGGCAGCTCAGGGAGATCTGCTCTGTCTCACCAGTTGTAATGCAGAAAAAACCAATTCTGGGTATCCAGAAGAATGAGGAGGAGGAAGCTTGACTATGAAAAGCAGAACAAGGAGCTTCTTGCTTTCTTGTATTCTTCAAGGACTTTGGCAGGCTGGTGTGTTTTGTGGTGGTTCTGCTGGTGCTTAGGACCTCTGACAGACGCACTTTTTTTTAGAGAGCTAGTGAATCTTGTGAACAATGTGAACAAGAAAACGTCATTTTCCTGATGCTGAATTTCAATATTTTTAGTATTTTCCCCCTTGAGGTGTCTTAGAAGTATGGAAGATGATTTTAATGAAATTTTTATTGTCATTTCTAGTGAATTTTCTGTGCTGTAAACACTGAAGGAAAAACTCAAAGGCAGTCCCATTCCTTGTGGGACTGGAGTCTGGCGTTAGTCATCTGACCAAGAAAGGAGGACAAGATAAGAGTAACATCGTTTATATGTATCTAAATTAGTAGATTATCAGCAACTGTATGAAGTGTAACAAAGACAAGTGCCAGATTGTGCACCTGGGAGGGGGCAACCCTGGATGCACACACAGACTGGGGAATGAGATGCTGGAGGGCAGCACTGTGGAAAGGGACCTGGGGGTCCTGGTTGGTGGAAAGTTGAATGTGAGTCAGCAGTGCCCTGGCAGCCAGGAGCCCTGTCCTGGGGGGCATCAGGCACAGCATCGCCAGCTGGGCAAGGGAGGGGATTGTCCTGCTCTGCTCTGCACTGGGGCAGCCTCACCTCGAGTGCTGGGGGCAGGTCTGGATGCCACAGTAAAAGAAAAGATTTAAAGCTATTTGAGACTTCTAAAGGTCACTTGGTGTGCTCAGCCTTGAGGAGACTGAGGGGAGAGCTCATTGCAGTCTGAAACTTCCCCATTAGGGGAAGTGGGGGGGCAGGTACTGATCTCTTCCCTCTTGTGGCCAGTGACAGGAATTGAGGAGACGGCATTAAGCTAAGTCACAGAGGTTTAGATTTAGTATCCGGAAAAGGTTCTTCACCCAGAGGGTTTTTGGGCACTGGAACAGGCTCCCCAGGAAAGTGGTCACAGCACCAAACCTGACAGAGTTCAAGAAGCGTTTGGATAATGCTCTGAGGCACATGGTGTGATTCGTGGGGCTTGTCCTGTGCAAGGGCAGGAGTTGGACTTCCATAATCCTTGTGGACCTCTTCCAACTCAGGATATTTTATGATTCTATGGTAACACCTGCTTAGATGCAGGTGATCACTAAAACTGCATATTTGAAGTTGTCTGAATTCAGTGGTTTCTTATTATCAGATAAACAGGCAGTTCTATGAGATGCATGTTTCTCTTTTTGTTTAAAAGAAGCAAAACACAAGAAACTTCCAAAAAGCCCAAATGTTTTGAGGAAAGTTATGGAAATAAAGTTCCACTGAATCTGTCTTATTTTGCTGACACTTTCGTGGCTAGTCTCACTTCCAGTGACTGTACAGATATAGTTCATTCATATTCTTGACAGGACAGTTATGAAGCCCTTTTTCTGGTGCTGATGATGTAAGAGAAGACCACAGGATTTTGATTCCTGTGTCAACTTTCTGAATTTGCTGCTTAACCTCCCTTTTGAGGAAACTACCTTATTTGGAGAAAGTAGTGTACACAGATCCAGATTCGGCAATGTTTTCTGGCTGATATGGCAAAACACAGCTTTTATTCCCCCAGCTTCCACAGGGGAGTTCACTATCTTCTATTTTATCTCACTCGTCTGGACTCTCCCTACAGTGGATGGACAGAAGCTTTCCACAAACAAGAAAAATGATCCCCAGTTTGACTATGGAAATCTGTGTTTAAAACAGGCATTGATTTAGAGAGGACTTAAGAATGCCTTAACTATTAGTCTGTCATCTATTTGTACATGTTGGACAGAAAATAATTCAGCATTGTCTAGCTTTTAGTAGTAATACATCATGATTAGGATGTTTATGTGGGATAAGGATAGCAGAAAAATTCTGAGAAGGCTTGCTGGTACATTTCTGAGTGGATTAACTCCAAATGTGAATCAGTTACTGATATTCTGTGATCAAGGTGGGAAAAACAAATCATATCTGTTTGGGCCATATGCTCTAAAGAGCCTTTGAAAACATGAGCATGAGGTTATTATAATTATGGTTATTATTAGTGAACTGGTATTTTAACTTTGAACTACATCTTAAATGAGAGAAATGTCAGATTATCATTTTCTAACAGTAATCACCCATATGAAATTTCATTAAAATACTTGTGAATAATTAACAAAATTAAATCACTGACATTTTATCAAATCTTTGCCTAAGACCTGAAGATCTGGTAAAATATGCAGTTTTCATGATGTGAAATAGGAAAGCCAGAATCCCATCTGCCTAAAACATAAACCTGTTCAACGAAGAGAAGGAAACTACAGTTTAAGATACCAAGAATTTGCAATATAATTTCAATATTTGTTCATCTTTTTTCGAAGACATCCGTGCATGTAGAAGTAATAACGCGTGTCCTTATTTCAGTACACATCATTTTAGGTCTAGGAGTGCAGAGTGTGAAAATAAATTTTTCTTACGTTGCATTTTAATCAGGATAAAATGACAGTTTTAGAGTTGCAGAATGCACATAAGATAAGCAGTGCTGCTTCAGCACAACTTGCATGTATTGTTAGAAAGAGGTATGTGCTTAGAAAACAAATGACAGCCCTGAAGTTATGGTGATATTGTAAGGCATTGGTATATACTGGTTATCTTTTATATCATTCTTACAACCTTGGCACACGTGGTTTATGCTCAAGAATTTAATTTCCTTAGTTTTATATTTTTGCAGTCCTTAAAATCTGCCATATATCCAAGAATGAATATAGTCAATTAAAGAAGTTCATAAAACTTAGTTTCTTGATGGCAGAAATTATTAGAAAACTGAACATTTGTATCAACATTTTATTTACAATAGTGTCCTCTCAATATATTGTTGCAGCTCTCCACTCTTGTTGGGAATTGCATATGCAGAAGCCAAGCAGAATTAAGCTTTCATGAGCAGATAATTAACAGATGAATGTATTATCTCTGTGCTCTGTAAATTAGATCTTGTTCTTAAAGAGCAGTTTCAGAAGCCCTGGTTATGTTTTCTTCTTGTTTTTTTGTTTTTTTTTTTTTTTTGTTTAGCCAAATTTCATGTTCTTATGTGTTATTTTTTTAACTGAATTTATAGTTTTTGAAAACACCAGCATGCTTTATGGTGACTGGTGATTTTCGTTTAAGCTGATTCTACACATTGCCTTGAAATATTCTTATATGTCAATGTAGCTTGGAAATATGATCCATTTCTTGAAGTCTAGCTAATAATGCTCTGGACTCTTACTATTGTAATGGTGTTAATTCTTCCCAGTCTCTGTTTTGCTGGTCTGGCTTGCGCAAAGAGTTTAAAAAGGCCAGGAACCTGAGACCACCGGCATTGCAGGGAAATAACATCTGAAAAGTTCCCAATTCTGCAGTCTGCCCTCCTGCTGCTGAAGAGCAATAACAGACTTGATTTGGGTTTATTTGTGGATGCCTATTTTCTAAAAAACAACAAATCAAAGAAATAAATCAGTGCAGATCTTATAGGACATTTTATCTGCTTTGTTTTGTTGGTTGCTGGAGCATTACTGATAGAGAAGGAAACACATTTTTGCTACTGGGAACATGTGTAAGGTTATTTTGTTTATTGTGGTATATTTCTGTCATTTTGCTTATATTCTCAACACTTTCTCCCACCTTATTTTACTGTTTTTTTCTCCCAAATCTGCAGATTTTATAGTCATCAGTTTCTTCTTAGGTTTTTTTTTTTTTTTTTTTTTTTTTTTTTCCTCACCTTGGGTCAATCTTGCTGTTCCTATTTAGTCTTTACTTTGGAAAAAAGCCTTCATGTCTTCAACAGGTGATGTCCTGTTGAAACCTCTTGGGTTTTGCCATATTGTGTGCACTGTCTTTTTAGAGAACTGAAGCTGAAATCACCGTGCTCCTTTGTCCAGGTACAACCTGAAATTGTATGCCAAAATCTGTATCGCCAATCAGGACCTCCAGAACTGCTCTTTGAGCTTGCTCTTACTGAAGTCTTGTTGAACTACGTGCGTGATGAGAAGAGCAGTAAAGGGAGACTGCAAAGTTCATGCCCTCCTTTCAGAGCCCAAAGAAGGAGGCATAGGAAGGTAATTTGGGACAGAGTCAAACAAGTCCACTATTGTTTTTTTCCTTTTGTGTTGCTTCAGTGGGTGAAAGGTGCCTTCTTTATTCAAATGATGGAATGTGGAGATGTCCTTTTCACGTGTGCTCATAATGCATGTGCTGTAGGGTTGGGGGAAATGAGATTCTGTGTTTGCTTTTATATCTAGAATCTGCTCTGTTAAGTTGCCAGGTTCATTACTAGTTCCCTTGAATGCAGAAGCATTTCTGTTTTGCAGGTGTTTTGCTAAAATTATGTTTCATTGTAAAGAGTAGGTCTTTTCCTGTTTGTATTTTTTAAACCCTACATTCACTGGTGTAATCACATAAGGAATTATTAATAGCCAAACAGTTAACAGTAAAACAAAATGTTCTTGATTTGGATTTAAGTTGTCAAAGAGTCCTTTGCTGAGTCACGCAAAACACTTCAATTGTGTGATCGTTTTAATCATTGCTAATGAAGCTGACACACCCATGATGTTGTTCTTGGCTTTGATACCTAAAAGACTTAGTGAAGCAGCTGGAGGGTTTGGTTGTGTTCCACATCTCACAGTGTCGTGGTACACTGGGACAGTAGTTGCTTCAGGGAAGCAAGAGAAAATCAACACTGGAATAATCAGTGTTCATCTTCACTCCCACTTTGATTATGCTCTGATTTCTTTTAGCTTCTCACTTCTTTCCCTCAATGCAGCAGCAGGAGACCATCATAATTCAGTCTGTGCAGAAAAAACCAAAATACTGAAAATGGCTTGGTCTCCATTTTTCAAGTATGTATCTTAATGAATATAGGTGAAACTTTAGGGCTCTTTGGCAAAGTGGTTTTACAAAATCTAAGTACTGGACATTTAAAGCTAATCAGGTTTAACCTGGGAATAAACTGAAAAATAAGTTATCCAAGGGTAAGTAGTTAGTGGAAAAATGCTAAGGTGTATAGTAGACTGTCTATAAGGATGCCTTTAAAACAAGATATCCAAAAGATATGAGCTGTAAATCAACCAGAAGTTACAGTCTGTGTGATCAGGAGGCTGGTCCAAATGTAGATGGTGATTTCTGTTGAATTTCTAGGTTGTACCACAGGAAAGCAGTAAGGAAAAAGGGAAGTTGCTTCTTTTAAAGTAACTAATACCTCCTTACTTTTCTGTCAAATAGGTGAAATATGGGTTGCAACTTGACAAGAATAATAAACATTTAAACTCTATGTTTTTTTGCTGTATTTCATTCTTAACTGAAGAGTAGGCTCTCCTCAGGAAAAACAGCCATGTTAATGACTTCTAATTGTTCAAATGTGCTAGTTAGCGCTGTTGAAAGACTTAGGTTGTTGTGTAGGTGAGGAAAGTTCCTTCCCTCTCTTTTCTTTAAATTGTCCAGGTCCTGACCTCAGGCCTTGCTGTTCAGAAATCAAAGACTTCACTCTTTCTTCGCTTCCACTGTCAGTTCAGGAATCAGGAATAAGGGATCTCCCGAATGATGCCAACAATGTTAGTATGGGATTTTGCTTGTGAAATTGCCTTCCCTTCCAGATGGGAAGGACCTAACATTATCCTAGCTGGTACCACTGGGATGGCTGCAGGACTGGACCTGACCTCTCTCACTTCTAGGGAATGCAGGCAGAGTTGGCACATTGGCCTTCATCAGCTACAGTGAAGTACCCTAAATTTATTCAGCCCTCTGGAAGCATCCTGTTAGTGTTGGGCATACTTAGAAGCTCAGAAATTATATTAATATACATATGTCAATAGGTTGAAGGAACAAAAATAGCTATAATATTAGATTAGAAAATGTACAGGAGTGACAAAATAGTTGCTGGTGGATAAGTGGCTTGATACATTGAAATTCATGCTCAAGCAAACTAAATAAATTAACTGTACCCCAATGTGCCTGCGGTGTGGATTCCAATTAAAAGAAATATTATAGTGTTGTGGTTACAATATTGATCACTTGCTTGGACAACTAATAATGAAGGTGACATGATAAGAGAGGGTAGAAAATTACAATAATGAAAAACTTTGGTTCTGTATAGGGAGTGCAAACATCATATGGATGTATAAGAGAACTTTTTTTTGTTATACTGTGAATGAAATTAGGGTAAATGGCCGCAGAAGAAGCAAGAAGAGAAACAGCTTGAAATTTATGTCTGAGTTCCTGTGCCAGACACAACTCAAAAGGTAACTGTCAAACAGTCAACGCAGTAGCGATTGTCATGTACTGAAGCTCAACATCCTTGTGGGAGTGAAAGAGACATAGAGATGTTAGATAAAACTGAGGAAATCTCTCTGAAAGGAAATTAAAACAGCCAAAATGTTAAATTCCTTGAAATTTCATGAAGTATAAGGGGTGGGTTTAGGGTCTTTTTGAGAGGTAGTGGGCTTTTTTCTCTGAAAATTAGCTTCTAAACAGACCAAAAAAGAATAAAAGAAATAAAAAGACATAATTGAATATGTGAAAGTCATTACAAATAAGGAACACACAAAGAAGAATTAACTTTCACAAGATACATGCCAAAACATAGTAAGGTACACCAAAAAGATTTTGAAGAAAATTACGAAAGATGGAAGAGTAAATAAATTCACTTTTCTATCTCAAACACATTTGAAGTTGAAACTCTACTTCTAAATCTATGGAATATGATAAAAGTGTGATAGCAGTGTACTGATACTCACTATGGAGGAGCTTACAGCTATTGTAACTTTTTTTTCAGGGGGGACGAAAGAAAATATATTCTAATTGAAGCAGAATAGTTTTAGGCTAAGTATAGCATATTTTTTATATTATTTTAAGTAAAAGCACTGCTTACTGAGTAGTTTAAATGACACAAATATGAAATTGCCAAATTGTTAACTGCAATATGCATCCTAGCTGTTTGGGGGTGGCAAGCGGATGTTGTGCTACCAGTCTAGAGTCTTTGGCTTTGTGGTAGGCAGACTTTTAGAAGCTAAGTAATAAAGATTAGGTGAGAAGGCACCGGCATATGCATTCTGAAAAATTGACATTGTGGTTTTTTTAGCCCTGCCTCACTATTCTACCAATTTTTTTGAAGGAGTTAACATAGGCTGGCTGGATGCTGTGTGCTGCTCCAAGAAACATGATCTAAAGGCATCACCATTCCTCTTATAAAATTATGGTGTTGTTCAGTAAGTGGGAAAGTTTCCTTCTCAGAATGATGTGAGAAGTAAAAATTTGACTTTGCAGAGTAAAGGGATTTTTCTGCTAAAATCTTACTAGTTTAGTCTGCATACGTGGGCCTATTGCTATTGTATTTATGAGAGGATGAAGGACAAGGTAGGCCTGTTCAAGAAGCAAGGTCCTTTACAGGTCAACAGAAGAAAGCTCATAACACTTAAAGACTGAACTATAAAGTAGCAGATGAAATTTTATGTTAATAAATGCAAAATAATCCACATAGGGTGGAAAGCCAGCTGTGACTGTATGTTATGCAGCGCTAGACTCCACATAAGCTGCTGCTGAATGAATAGAAAGGGGACAGACAACTAAACAGAAAACAGGAAGGAAGCCAATCCAATTTAAAAACAGCAGTCCCAAAGAATGACAGAAGTGTCAAAATGTCTAAATGAAACTTTTCCCCCTCAAAAATGAAGTTTTTTGAAGTCACATTGCAAGTTCCTTCTCCAAGTCCTCGCAGCTGTGGGATTCACAACGTCCTACTTAAAAAGAATTCTTATTGATGTGTCATTCCATAACTACCAAGAAACATCAGACTTTTGGGAAAATAGTCTAATGAGCAGCTGACAGTCCTTACAGAGCCATTTCAATATCTCTCAGCATGTAAAATTGTCTGTGATCTACCAAACAGGCTCACATCCCTGGATTTTTTGACATGTAATGGTATGGAGTGATGTTTAATAATGGTTTATGTTACAGGTTACAAGCTAAATCTTAAAATTGGCTTGTGGCAAATGACACTTCATGTGCAAATCATTAGTTTAAAGACAGCGAATTTCAATGTTAATTTTTATTAGGGATGAAAGATAACGAAGATGCAAGGTGAAAAACAGCAGTAAGTTTTTCTTGTGAGGGAACAGAGGCATATAGTCATGCAAATGTCATGCATATTAGCCAGAAGTTTATCAACAGTTACCTCAGCTTTGTTTTCTCATTCCCATGCTTTTGGGGGTTTGAAGAGGAAGGGTCATGTCTCCCCCTCCTTCCTGTGCAATAAATAGTTAAGAACATGGACATTTTCATTGTCCTGGGGCAGTCCTTTGAGTTAACAATTAACATAGGAGGGACACTGTGTCAATTATTGTTTCAGCATCTCCTTCTGCAGACACACAAAATTGTCCTGGATGATATTTGGCAGTTTCAGACTTGAAGGATTTGAATTAGCCAGAGGATTAGATTATTATTACCACTTCCTTAATGTCAGCATAGATTC
The DNA here is from genome assembly GCF_000691975.1 of Corvus brachyrhynchos. Taxonomy (NCBI): domain Eukaryota; kingdom Metazoa; phylum Chordata; class Aves; order Passeriformes; family Corvidae; genus Corvus; species Corvus brachyrhynchos. The sequence goes on from NW_008236767.1 coordinate 2,604,077, forward strand.
CATCGACTCTGGCAGAAATGGTAAGGACAATTGGCCTGCCCTGTGCTTCAGCTGACTGTTACACAAATTTAGGAGTATCCATCAGTTAAATTAAATAAATATATATATCTATATATGCATATAGAAATAGCAAGATCTGTGTCTCTTGTTTGTTAACCCTGGGCTAAAAAATTTGGAAACACATAATGATGTCTGTTGCTTTAGCAGAGGTTGCAGTAACTCTATTTACTTAGCATTACTTTTTTGGATGGCCATATTGACTGCTTAAAGTGACATCAAACTCAGGCAGAAAGTTTCCAAACTGAGACAAGCTCTGCCAAAACAGAAAGAATTCTGTTATTATTGAACTCGAGGTGCCTAACATGAAACTCTCAAACAGCAGTGCTGTGTTTTGGGAAATACTGATCAACTGAGACCCAGAAACAGGCAACAAAAAGACTTTGCTGGTTCCAAATGGCAAATTCCCTTATCTGAAAGGGCAAAATGAAAGTAGGTAAGGGATGTTTACAGACAGTGCTTGTTATTCCTTCTTCCTTACGCACATCTAAATATGCAGTTTCCTATTTGGAAGGATTTCTTAGCTAGGTATGACTTATATTTCTAGCAAGTGCTAAAATAGAGGAAAAAAAAAGAGAGGAAAAGGATCAGTGGGGCTAGTGAGAATGAGAGGAATTCTAGTGCATATCAGCCAACTTTAATTATATTTTGCAATTTACTGTAAATACCCTTATGGTATTTTCATATGTTGGGGGAAATTCTCCAAACTTTTGCTCAACTAACTTCCATGGGAATTCATGTGAATTATTACCTCGAGATTCATGATATGGAAATAATTATTGTTGTACTGCATGGCTTGTCAGCCTGTCTAGTACTAGCACAGATTTTTGTGTGTGCTAAGGTAGGCCAAGCCTTGAGAAATAAAACTACATTAAGGTGCTTTGCTTTTCCTCTAGGAAAGGACTGTATACTTCTAGAAAGAGCAAAATTCATGTCTAGACCTGGGAATGACCAAATCACTCACCTTTCTTCTTCTTTTCTTCCCCTTTTCTTTTTTTGATTAACATTCTAGGTGTGTTGTTCATTAGTTCTTCTTGGCATCTGTTGATGTCACTTCTTGGGACAAAAATCTACGAAGAGAAATACCTCCCTGCTTGATAATTTTTTCCCATAAGTGCTCATTTTCTCCCTTTGCTCACTTCTGTTTATTTAAGGAATTACAAAGGTGTTGTAAAGGATAACTCATAATTGGCAATCTGGGGATGTACAACATGACATGACGACATCGTCCACTCTGAGATATGAACAACGTAGACTTTGCTGCTGGCACTGTGCTGGTTGGGAGGGCTGTGCTTATCCTAGGGGGAGCATGAGCAAGGCCAGCAAATGAAAGAGGACAGGTGCTGAGCGCACCAGTTCTGGTATCAGCAAGGTTTGCAGGGCATCTGTGCTCACAGTCTTGGCTTCAAGGGCTTAAAATTCACATGTAGCTAGTCAAGAAACAGACATGTATCAAATCAAATAAGGCCAGAGTGTAATTAAATAATAGAACATGACAAACAGTGCATTTCTAGGAAATTACAGCATGCCTTGGGTGGAGTTATAAGGCATGAGGCCAAAGGTTGGATGACTTTAATCATCCAAGAGGCACAGAAAGCCCCTGATGCTGAGAGTGCTAGAGAAAGGAAGAGTAGGATCATGTGGGCAGTCTTTCTGCATACAGTTTAGAAACCAAGCTTTGATTTTATCCTATTTGGGTATGGAACTGCCTGTATCTCCTGCATGCCTTTTCTGGCCTCAGCTGGTTAACCTACTAAGACTGCAGAATGATGCTGGCACATCCAACCAGCTAGTTCAGCACCCAAGTACATCTAACAAGTGGAGCAGAAAGTCTTACCCTGGATCAAGGCAGTTTTTTCCAGCCCCTGTGCCTGGGCTGGGATTTCCATGAGTAGAGCTCAAGAGCAATGAGAGCATCTGCTAACTCTAGTATGGAGAGCCAGGAACTGGGAGAATGAGAGGATCCCAGCAGCGCTGTAAGCTGGACTGCTGAGGGGGTCTGTGCTGAAGTTGAGGCTGGGGAGCCTTGAGGTGATGTATCTGGGGTAACAGATATTCTGTGACTATGGGCTTGGCCAGAGTGGCCCAGAGGATGAGTTGGAAGCCGGAGTTGCATTTTCCAGTGAGGCAGAACAAATGATGAGTGAGACCATTTCAGTGCTTTTCAACATGGCTGATTACAATATAATTCTGATACCGCCCTGTGTCCTGATGGCTACTGCTGTACTTCTGTACAGGGTACTGTGAGATTTCAAGCAGCTGTGGGTGGAGTGGCCAGCTTCTTCCTCTTCATGCTCATCTTTTCCAAGTGAGCTTTCAAGGATCTGAAGCTTACCCAAGAGGAAGGTGTGAGGAGATGCGTGCAGGTGCAGTGTTTCTCTTACCCTGTGCTCTTCCTGTTATCTTCTGGTGTTTGGCTGGAGAGAGAGCAGACTTCTGCAGGGACATAAGACTTATGCTGAGAACCACAGCTGGCAGCAGGATGGTGTCTCTCAGCGAGGGGTAGAAGCCAAACCCAGCACTCTTGCTGCAGTGGCACCTCCCAGGAGGGTGGAGAGTAACAGGCTCTTGGAGAAGAGGTCTTGTGAGGTGGAAGCCTTTGTGTCATGCTGGTAATAAAGTCTTCAGAGACAGAACATGCTGATTCACAGAAATTGAGACTGTTTGTGGGAAAGGGTTGGCTTTCACGAATATCTTGACTTGAAAACTCTTGTGGAAATAAAATTTTGGAACGGTCAGAATGTTTTGGTAGTTTCTAACTGAACAGCTTTCTCATTTTAAAATAGTTTTTGTTTTGAAAATTAAACCTAATAACATATTTAAGAAGTTGCATTAAAAGGTATGTTTTGAAATTGTCAAAGCAAAATGCTGGCCTTGAACTCCAGGGTTTTTTTATTTGCTCCAGGTCTTTAGCTTTGAAAATGGCAATAATTTAAAACTTTCCTCCCACTTTGAAGTGGGATATTGATATGCAGAAAACTGTTTACAGGGAAATTGTGTCTCTCTCAGCTCAACATGATGGACTATGCCACTTTAACATGAACTAGCCCCATTTAAAAACAACAAATTTATAATAAAGTCACTTTAAAAAGAAATAAAACAATTCTATTGCTACGAAAACACCTTTTACTGTCACAATTATTCTCCCACAAGTACAAGCAGGTTTTCTGATTCTAGGTTTAAAATGTTTACTAATGATTGTAATGTACTCAAAAGAAACCAAATACAGATGGTTAAGTTTGAACAATGTTTTTCTCACACAGTATTTAACGCTCAAGAAAGTCATAAAACAAAGAAGTCCCAATTCAGTACTGTGCAGCATGTCCTGCTGATGTGTTTAGTTCCGTTGCCTGGATTTTAATCACTGGGATGTGCTCACTTCAAATGTGATGCTAAACATTGCCTGTTATTATAATGCTTTTCCCAGGAAAATGCATTCTGACTAGAATGCAAAGTGCAGAAGAAAAACTTAGGGGGATTACTATTTTTTTTTTTTCTTAACATGGCCTTAAGAAAAACAATGGTTCATTCTTCCAAGCCCTGTATCCTGAGTCCTATTTATACTGTTCCCAGTTTGGCAAAGGGAAAGGGCCTTCCAAGTGAGTGTGCATTATGGTGGTACCTACAGGCTCGCAGTGCCAGGGGGCCATACTCCTAATTCAGCTCCTCACAACTCACCGTCATCCTTTCTGCCCCCACTGTGCCAGGAAGCTTCGTGTCATGGCTCACAGCCTTACCCATGTGCTCAGTCAACCTTGCAGGGCCCAGCACCCTGTCCCCATCTGCCCTGTGCTCACATTAAAGATGCCACTATGCTCTTTCCTAGGAGTAGTTGCAGAGTCCTTGCCTATAATTACGTCCCACAGTAACCACGGTGCAGCAAGATTGGAATCAGTCCTTGACTTCCAGACCGGCAGTGGTTGTGTTTTGGTGGTGATGGAGACTTCTGGGGCACTAGGTGAGTTATACAGTGAAGCCCTGACACTGGTGTCATTAGGGCTCACTGGTTCAGCTTGTGTGTTAGAAATGCTTCTCATCACAGTGATGTGGAGGTGACATAAGATGTATAGAACAGATATGATTCCTGGGTTTGGTGTATGTTTAAAAATTTTATTTTATTTGTTAGATTCTCGGCAGCTTTATGTGCATATATATAAAATATATATAGATTCAATATATTGCATTAAAATGATGGTGGATGGTGAGGGTGAGTGAAAGATAAAGCAGAATAGCTATGGTGCAAAGGTAGCAGCTTTCCTGCTTGTCTCTATTATTAAAACCAGGACAAAATATTTTTTTTCACTAGGACTGACTAGAACCTTGGTATCAGCTCTGACTCAGGCGAGCATGAAAACTGTTCATCCTGTGACTCTCCCCACTTTTAGTGCTCTTCAAGTATTTTTTACCTGGGAAACTTTATGACAGCAGTATCTTGCAACACAAAATATTATTGTCCTACATTGTGTGGTTGGGACTTACCATTACAGCAGAACACCCAAAGGTTGGCAGATTGGCTGGGGGGCTGCTTGGGTGCTCCATGTCTTTAGTCCCTGTTACATGTGTTACTGAAGCCCAGCACTCACTGCTAAGTGTCGAGGTACAGAGACAGAACAGAAGTGCTGTTGGCAGCCATCACCAGCTAGTTGTTTTTGTCTGTGATTTCATGATGTTTAAGACACAGCAGAGCTTTTTTCTCATTAGTAAGGGTCAGTATGCAGAAAACAGATCTCTTGAAGTCCTGGTGTACTGTGTCACCCTGTTCCATCTTCATTTCAACATCACCCACTCCCACCTTGCCTGAGAAGTCACACACTGCAGGATGCCTTAGGAAGACTGATTGTTTTCATTTTCAGGGAAGTTTGCAGCAGAGCACTTTTAAAATGACATTGTAAGAAATTGCTCCAGTGCAAGACCTGCTCTGGCTTTTATTTATATAAAAGAGATCAGGGTTAGGATTTCTAGTTGGAAGAAACCCACGATTTTACTAGGACAGGGAGGCTCATTCTTCTCTCTTGGCATACCATGCTCTCTGCAATCTATTTGAGAGGCAATAAAGGAGGTAATAAAGTGGCAATCAAAAACAATGCTTCAGTAGTCCTGAGCCACAGTTTGTGGGATTTCATTTGGAACTTATTTACCTAACCCACTCCCACACATCTATCTGTCTTAGGCACCTACAGGAGTTGTCTCCTTGGAGGGTTTGAGGCTGTCAAAAGGTTAAATTTAGTTCTTAGAGCAGTCTGGAAGACTTTATTGATGGGAAGGGGAAGTACTGAGAGGTAAGGGTTTATGGGCACTGCAGGTATGGAGTACAGAGAAAGCAATAATGACTCGGTATCCAGGAGCAATGTATTTCAATCACTGCCACATTGTACCAGATTAACTGATCCTCCTAAGAAGAATCCTGGATTTCTCAGGGATGTGCTGGGACTGGGAGCTTTCTTGCTACCAGATCTGAGAGAGAACTTTTCCTTGTCTCTGCATCACACTGTGCTGTACTGCAGCCAAGTGGTGTCCTGGCTGGACAGAGCTGTGAGTTTTGGGTGCTGAGATGTACAAAGCAGGCATGCCTGAGCGACTTACCTCGCAGTAGCTGATTGTACCTTCTGAGGCCCCTTCCAGCCTGAATTACTGTATGATCCTGGGATCCTACATTTCACAACTGCAGCCTAGGCAATCCTTCCTTCACCCCATGGCTGAGGTTAGCAGGCTGCACCCACAGTAGGACAGTGCTGATACTGACAGTGGTGCTGCTCACCTGCTCACCTGCTCATACAATTGAGCAAAGAGTTCAGAGCAAAGTTGATGCATTATCTTTTATTGGCAGGCATATAATAAAAATGAGATATGCATGAGCAGGTCATATTTTTTTCATATCCATTATTTTACATATTTTAAAAAGCTGTCTTTCACAGATTTTTTTCTCTATATGTTGATTATTAACCATTCTGTAAGCATCACCAGGCTTCTTGATTACTTATTTGCAGCTAGGTATGAGGCCTGTCAAGATTATGTTTCTGATTGAGCTGGGACAAGTTCACAGCATGGCTGGCTTCCATAATCCTGTGTGGGTAGATTGGATGCTTTCTCTTATTCCTCAGGATGGCAAGAGTGACATATGCTTTCTGCAGGTTTTCATGCCAGTAGATACTGACCTGGATGTGACAGAAAAAGGCTGAAGAGAGGTATGAATGATCTTAAAATTCAAAATGATATGGACAGAAAAGGCTTCTTTCCCAGTTTTCTCTATTTTACAGCGCTTCTCTGGAAGTCCTTTCCATTTCCTTTCTCTGTATTTTTGCATATATCTTCTGTAGGGCAGGTACATGTTTAAAGGGTAGAGCTGAACAGCTAGCAATAAAAATCCTATAGTTTTTTATATGCAGAAGTAGTCTTCTGTCCCTGGAGACTGATTGATTTAAGGTCCTAGGCCAATTGTTATATACACAACTGTTGGAAAATTAGGACACAGTTGGCCATGACTATGAACTTATGCGGAGCATTTACTTCAGTTTTCACTCTTCCAGAATAAGGGTGGAATTCTGTGTTTCTTGCTGTAGTAAAGTCCTGCTGTTCAGCTGAGTCAGTGTAATGGACAGTTGCCTGAATACATTTAGAAATAGAGGGCCAAGCAGATTTTCTCTTCTTTATTAGCTTTCTTCCTTGCTGTGGGATTTCAGCACATCCCAATCTTGAATACATTTCTCTTTGTAACATACTTTTGGAGGGAGGAAAATGTTATCTTCCCAAGTCTGCCTGTAGGGAATTGACATGGGGAGAAGTGAAGAACTTTAAAGCATTCAGGTTTCCAGTGGTACAGGTGGGCCCTTACTCAGGTAGCTGGACATTTTTAAAAATGCCCCTGGAGATGTCTTTCTGAAAATGAGCGACGTGGCAGAGCAGGGGCTGAACCCGCCCTGGTGTCCCAGATGCTTTAGCCAGTGCTGCAAGTGCTGGCTTACCCTTCCTGTCCTAACACTCTGCTTAGTCCTGTCACTGCTGCCTTTGATTTAGAAGGGCCGCTCTGAATAGAAAGACTGTACTCAGGGTGAGTAATGGTGGTGAAATTTGTCTTTTTAGTAGTTGATTTTTAAGCCTGAAAAATCTGGCATATTCACAAACTGTGAATCAGTGCATCCAGCTACAGATGTTATCCTCTGGAAATTGAGGATCCTGTACCCAGCCGTACTGCTGTTGAACTACATAAATGCTTTGAATGTGATTCCTGTTTCTACGACATCCAGAAGATAGTTGCTTTCTCTTTGTAGAAGCAAAAGATCAGAGGAGGTAAAAAGCAAACTAGAGTAACACAAAGGAAGGGGAAAAAAATGTGTTCAAAAGACCTCTGTCTCTCCCCAGCTTCCTGCTCCCTCCCCCTGCCCCCTGCCTCCTCTTCCTTCTGTCTCTAAGGGTTAAATATGCAGAGGGAAAAAATTGCTAGACTTTATGTCTGTGCTTGGTGGGAACTATTAAATTACAGCTGGATGTTTTTAATTATGCCACACATAAATGCCTGAACACAACAGCGTTTTAATCCAAATGTGAGCCTCATTTATGTGTGTTCTGTGTTTGCTCTGAAATGCACTGGCTGGCACTTGTTTGTGGTGGCCCCTTTGTGGCATTTGTAACAGTGTGTGGGGTTTTTACCCCCCTCCCCCCTTTTTTTTCCCAAGTGCGAGGATGGGAGCTAGTGCTGGCGAGGGGGAAAGGAAATGGGTAATAAAACAGAGAGCTAAGCGGCTCACTGGAGCCAGCGATGCTGGGATCTGGTTAATTGCTCCGAAATGAAAAAGATTCGGGGGTTTTCATGAAATCCCATAGGTGCATTTGCCAAGCCTCAAATATTAGATTGAATTACAGTTTCTAATTCCTCCCCCCCTTTACCCACAGCCATGTGTCTTATTTCTTCCTAAAGCTTGTCCACTTTTCAGAGCAATGAATGTAAGAAGGAAGCTGAGTAAGGACTGCCTGCCTGCTTGTTTTACACCTTCCCCACCTACGTCTTTTCCTAATCCTACCTTTTATTAAAAAACAAGAAATCTGTCTCTCTCTCCTCCAGTGTATCCTGATCTGTTTGTGGATTTGAGGTTGAAATGTTGCCTATATATTTTGCCTTGCAAGGGGCTGCGGGGAGGGCGTACTGAGGAACACTGTCTCTGTCCCTTGTTCTCCACACCCACGCACTAGCTAAGCATAATATAATCCTTTACTGCATAGCCACCAAGACTTGTTTTTTTTAAGGGGCTTTGACCTGTCCCTCTCATTTTCAGAAATAATTTTACATTGGCAGCTAGTTGTGCCAGCATTTTTACTATCCCACAAAGGGATTTCAGCACCTGATTTGTGGGTGCAAGGGGACTTCACTGGGAAATGACGTCAGTGGCGTGGCTTGGAGGAGTAGCTGTCTCTGAGATCAAATCCTTAAATGGTAGGATTGGCACCAACCAAACTGAAGCTAGAGCTGAGACTCTCCTGTGTATAAATTATATCCACAGATCAAGATGCAAACCTCTTTTCTGACAGTTATTTTTTTTTGTCAACCAGTGAACAATGTATATTTTCTTAGTCTGGATGTTTTGAGATGAAAAGTGCACCTTGGTTATTAGACTGGTATCTGATCCAAGTGTTGTTTCTCCCCTTGTGAGGAACTGGAAGTCTTTCCTCTTTCTTCCACCCTGGAGCTGGGAAGGCTGTCTGAGTCACCTAGTTCTGTCCCAGCCTTGGAATGGAACTTTCTTCTGGAAATTTCTCTGCCATGTTTTCCTGACCTGATCCCACTGGTACTGTCAGTATCCCCCCCACAGGCAGATAATTCTGACATACTTCTTACTCGGGGACCTTTTTTTTTTCTGTGCCTTCTGCTTTTGTTTAAACTTTTTTTTTCTGTTTTGTGTAAAGGTGATCTGGCATGCCAGCCTCAATTGGCTGTCTCATTCCCTCTGTCCTCTTGGAAGTTGTTTCCTACATTCCTGTGTTATTTCTCACCTTCCTCCTTGGTGGAAGCTCTGCTGGAAAGGAGTGTGTGAAGTATTCCTTCCAAATTATGCATTCACATTAGCAATTAAATGTAAGTTCCTACTTTCAGTCTGCTGTGATTATTTTAAATAATTAAAAATGAAGAGCCCCATTTCCCACTCAAAGGCAAGAAGGATTTAGGCCACCATTTAACTGGCAGTGTTTATCCAGCTCCTCATGCAGCCTCTGCTGTTAGGCACTAGTCTGGGCTGCCCAACTTAAGAGAACAGAGCAACTAAGGGCATGCTCGAGTAAAGCATGCTTTGATATTTCTGCTGTTTCCTTGTACGTGATCTCATGATGCATTGCTGTGGGGAGATCTAACTGTTCTGCCAACTCGTTTTCAAGAACTGTTTTCAAAGGGAATGGTTTTAAATTGCTCACTGGGGGGGTCATTTATTGTCTATTTTTTTTTATAGTGCTGGATCCTCAGGCGTTTGAGGGTGAAATCTCTATTGTTCACCCCACCTCCAGAATGATCAGAAATCATGGATTTTTACTTAGCCACCCACTGTCTTTTGACCTGAATACTTCAATTTTTCTTTCCCACCCAGTCCCTTCCTAATGTTAGCCACAGTCTTCCCATCTTGCTCTCACCCTGTAGGGTAAGGAAATGTGGTTTCATCCATGAATGACATTAATGCCATTGTGTGAATCATTAGTGGATCCAGCATCACAAGCCCTAGGGGATCAAATACTTGCAAACCACTAGAGAGAAATTCTAATATCAAATATGTGGCAGGACTCTTCCTAGCTTGAAGAAAACAAAACAACCCTATTTAATACCTAGAGAAGTCATAGTGCTTAGAGAGAGCAGAGGAGCTTGTGTAATAGCCTTGAGGGGCCCAGAGGTAACCATCCTGCTTCTCTCTCCTGTCTGTACTCCCTCTTGCCTCCTCTCCTCCCAAGCGGCTCCCTCTCCAACCGACTAACCAGATCCTTCCCACTTGTGGCATATAATGGCAGTATTTGAAGCCCTGACTAGGCTGTTGCCTTTTTCCTCAAAACAAACATAAAGTCAAGATGAAGCATGACTAATTAAAAAAAAAAAAAAAAAAGACAGAAATTGAGCTTTTTGTGGTGGGGTGGGAGAAGAAAAGCTGAACACCTGCTGTTCTGCTGTGGTGCCATCCCAATTGCCCTGGAGGCTGCTGTTAGTTCTGCCTTTGCAGGCTTTGTGCCAGTGTTTCTGCTTTGCCTTAGCACTTGGTGGAAGACAGCACAAGAGCGTGGGGTTGTCTCACAGCCCAAGGAAGAGTGTAAGATGTAACCTTGTGATTGCTTGCTGGCACCTCTGATGATCCCAACATTTCAGTGGGTGTTCAAAAGCTGATTAATTTTTTGTTGTTGTTGTGTGTAATGGCAGGTGCTCACATTTTAAAGTTTTGTCCAAACATCCTCTGGGATGTAAACACACAAGACATACTTGGCTGGTGGCTCCTGCAGTATGCATTACGTGTGTAAGAACAGGAATATTGTGCAAAGGCAGAGAAAGCAGATGGGAGTGCTCTGTTAAGCATAACAGGACACAGATTTCCCTTAATGACCTCATCCTGCTAACCTTGAGGAGAAAATTCAAAGGTATGGCAAACCCTTTCTCTGTGGAAACACTTACTCCCAAGCATCAGGCATCAATACTTGACATTCCCTACAAAAATTAGGTGGTTAATAAATTTAGACAATCTATCTAAGTAACTGGCATAGCTAGATCACCCGTGCTGCATATGGCCAACCTAGAGATGTGTAGAACATCTTAAAATAGCTGTTGAAATATTTGTGTAAAGTTTATTTTTAATTTCTCTTCTTTTGCAAACTATGAATCAAAGTATTGGAATGTGAGAATCTCTGGTCCCATATGGTGGTGGTGGGACCAGAACTGAAGGGAGGGTTAATTCTATCAGGTCTACAGAGTAGTTTTGAAACAATTTGAAATCAGATAGGTTGGTTTTAACTGTGTTTGGATCTGAAACTCTTCACAAATTAAACCTGATCATTTGAATAGGAGTTCTCTGTTTCAAGAGCAAATAAAGATGACAAAGAAATGGAGAGTGGAAATGTTAAAATTGGTATTCTGAGAAATATCAGGTAACACTCTGAATTTTCAAACTCTTCGATATTGACATCTGTAAGCAGAGATTTGGTAACTTACTTTTTGAAGCTCATTACCATAGTGAACTTGCTAGTTCTCTGGCAGCTCTTAAGGTTTAGCCAGCAATGATGTCAGACTCAGCATTAAAAGTATGTGTGGAACAGATAAGATAAAAGATGCTTTTTTTCTTCTTTGAACATGGAGAGTTTTCTGGTTGTAGTTTCTTGAACTTGTTGAAGTTAATACAAGATAACACAAACTATTTTGGGATGGGGAGAGTAATCCTTTAGGCACAACAACAAAAAAAAGAAAACAAAGAGGAAAGCTCCTCCTATCCAGACCCTAAGTATATAGAAGATTGATTTTCTGTGTGTGTGATTAAATGTCTTAATTTATTAAGTAAAAGACTTAGTGAAAAAAAGGAAAATGATGTTTAATCCATGCATACGGCTACTACAGTGTCTTTTTGAATAATGGATCTTTTCCTGCACATCAATGTTATTACAAAGCTGGAGAAGCATCAAAGGAATATTCTGCTTGCTGTATGAGCCTTGGGAAGTTAAGTGCTGAGAGGAGACTAGGTTATACTTTCCCAAACCGTGAAGCAGACAAAAATGGGACTAAAGATGGCTGTAGAAGATGATATATAAATAAAAAGCCCTCACTAGTTGAATTTCAGATCAGGATTAACAATGTTTCATTATTTATCAAGAATGTGGAAACACAATGGTATTTTAAAAATTGAACTAGATACTGTTCTTAACTGGAGATCTCTTCTAAATATCACATCTTTTGCTATTTCTACAGGAACTTATATGAACTGTGTTATAAGCAGTGAAAATGTAAACAGTAGCCAAGACATTTTTAAGAGATAGCTTCTATTAACAAGGTACAACATAAACAGACTTCAAGGTATGTGAGCATTCCTTATCAAGCAGAAGTTTATATGATAGTTGAATAGTTTCATGATTTCTAAAAAGCTACTTAAATCAGTGGACTTAAAGTAACTCTTGTCAAAGTCAGAGCGAATTTTACCAGTGGAAACAGAATTAAGCCCTAAAGAGATCATTTTTTCAGCACCTTTGCAACTTTTCATCTGCCACCATTGGAGCCAATTGAAAGGGTTTCATTGACTTTGGCACGTAAAGGGATGTTAGCTGTGTAACCCAAGATATCTTGTGAGTGCCAAAGAATAAACGAAATTTAGAATGAGACCAGCTTTGCTGTAATGGTGATGATATAATACTCAAGAGCAAACAACTAATAACCTCTTCTTAAAACAAGAATCCATCATGAATGCTCCCAGACCAAAGGGAAAATTTGCCTCTGGCCTCTGGGATTCCCAGCTGGGCAATGAAAAGAGGAGCTATATCATGCAGAAAATGAGGAGGAAAGAGTAAAACCCCTCAGGAGAAAAAAGCCTGTTTCTTTTCCCCTCCTCGTCTCCTGGCATACTTATCTTTACTGCTTGTGTAAAATTCCATTGAGAAAAACCAGTTCATGATAGAACAAACTGAGAAAGTGCTAGTTCAGACAGCCTCTTCTTTTCTTTCATGGATTAATGGCAACTGAAAATGAAAGGATTATTTAAGGCCACTTGGGCAATATTAAGTACTGCCTATTGTGTTAGTCTAGGATCACATGTAGCCTGGAAACCAAAGACAGCAAACCACATTAGGTTAGTGTAGGTGGACACCTAGGTTATGAAACAGGCAGTTCTTGGATTTGCTTGTCAGTAGTTACAGAATTGCTGGTTCTGAAGAAAGAAATTTAAAAAATGGTGGTTTGCAGTCAGCCTTTCTGAAATTCCCAGAGGAATAGCCATGTTACTCAACTCTAGAAAACAGAGTCTTAGTGACCGTTCTCAGTGATTATTTTTTTATTTGGACTTCTGCTGAAGATACAAGAAGTCAAAGTTAAATCAAGTTCACTCTTATGTGTGCTCATATGTGGCTGAGCTGGAAATAGTAATTTTTGAAAGTTGTAGCCTGTCCTTGTCAACCCATTTCAGAACAAGGGGAAAGCTTTCGTCATCAAATCCATTCTGCTGTGTTTTCCTGTGAGTCAAACGCAAACAGTTTTCAAACCTTTGCTGGGAAATGCAGTTCACAGTCGGGCAGGACCTGGGAAAATAAGAACTTAAGTCAGCGTACTGTGGAGTATATCCATCTCTCTCTGTGCTGGGACAGAAGCTGCCTTTTGAGCAGACATCTCACTTTGGCTTTTGCTTCTCTCTGCATCAGCTAAAGGTTCTGACTGCTCTGCTGCTCCATTTCTGGAATGGTAGAGGTGTGCTGGCAAAAATTTGCTTGGAATTGGATCTGGAAATCTTCTTGCCTTGGATGGTGTGTTGTAAGAACTGACATTTGTTTGGAGAAATTGAGTGAAAGGATTTAATGTAAGTGTGAGAACTTCCAATTTCAACAAACATGAATTTTGGGGTGTGTGCTGCTGCATCCACTTGTTTGTAACAGGAGGCCACAGGTCTTGTAGTACCCTGTTGAGGAAGAGGCTTCAGTGATACTGTCTGGAGAATGACTAAAGGAAATTAAACACAGAAATAATCATCAGAAACCTTCTATTTTTTGTTTGTTCTCCAGAAAGTGTGTTGGTAAATGGCCTTTATCTCAAATTGTGCCAATTCTGCTGTCCGTGCACCCCTGTGCTTCAGGACCTTGGCTGCCAGTGACCTAAGAGCTTTCATTGCAGATGGACATTACACAATGTTGGTGTCATATGGGACTTATGACTCTTTTCTTGCACAGATTAGGTATTCATTACTGGTATAGAAGATAAGGGCCAAATCACAGATTTTTCCCAAGTGAACTGGCCTATTACACTGTGTGTTCTCCAATTACAGCTCTGGGTTCTTGAGAATTTAGAACTGATCTTGTAAAAGGTACACAGAAGTTATTTAAATCAACAATGAGGAGTGGGAAGAATTTACTTCTGCACAGAATACTTTGTGCCTTCCCACTTCTTTGCGTCTGGGAAACTCTTACTGCTTCTTTCTTCCTTGTTTATTATAGTTTTGGATGTCTTGCTGTATTGATATTTCCTATTCTGAATATTTTGAGTCTTGTTAAGAACTGTATGGTTGAATGATAATTTCTATTTTTTTCCTGTACAGATGTTGATGGAAGTTTCCTGATATTAGATAATAGTTATTAAAAACCCCTCTGAATCCCAGGCTAAGGTTTTCAAATGGGCCCATGCTCACTTTACCCTTTTATCTAACCTTTATTCTTTCAGGCTAGAAGACATTCTTTCCTATGTATTAAGGAGTGATTTGCTTTCTTCCCAGTCTGGATCTACAGCAATCTCCTGAGTTATTTTGTCTAAGGTCCTTGTAAAGAGGAGCAGGAATTTTTGTTTTCCTTCTCTCACACAGAATTGCGGGCCTAGTTCTTGTTGTCTTTGCTTTGAGCAGTGGGGAGGAGGAATTCCTTCCTGACAGTTGAAAGGACGAAAAATTTAGAAATATAAACATTAAAGGAGGGCAGGGGTTGTCATTCTTATACCGCACTGGTGTAAATCAGCAGCAGGGTCAAAGGATTATACGCCCGTCGCATCACTTCATGGGAAATCTTCTTGCTCCATGCCCATCTTTTCTCACAGGATTTTGGACCAGTTACGTCCCAAATTCTTGTTGGACTGGTCTTCTCATGCCAGAATATTCATTGGAAGAAAACCTGGGCCAAAGTGAAACAGTGTCATGCTTCAATAGGTCGCACAACCAGCAGGAGACATAGAAGAGAGACAAATACTGTGGAGAGCCCTACCGCAAGGTTTGACCACGGGAAGCAAGGCTGGGGTGTCTTTACAAATGAGTGTATGGGAAAAGGGATAACTATTCAACCTATCCTATGGCTGAATGCCTAACATTATAGTTAGCACTATCTATAATATACCCTGAAAACTCCAAAAACAAATTTTGACTGGATTTATGAGTTGTAGGACAGGAGCCAAGTTAGCTCTTACTTAGTCTTCATGTGTTTGGAGCGATCTCATCTTTATATGTCTGGTACTTTGTTTTTCTGACTTGGTTTCTTTATATCTCCAATAGTCTTTATCAAACTGTTAACAATGACATTCTTTCTCTAATTTGGCTTAGGGTCAGAAAAGGGGCTCTTAAACATACACATTTTGTTTAATTTGTTTAATTTCTTATTCAATTAACAGAGATTCTCCAGTCTTTAAAATTTTCAATTACCCTTTTCCTGCCTACTCAGGAAGTACTTGGCTTCCATTTTTCAGAGCAATTGTAACTTTTCCATTAATTTGGTAGCTGTGATAGCACTTGCCATCTGCCATGACACACACAAGCACTCACCCGCCCACCCATCAACCCACCCACTCACATACAATGGGATCTTTAAAGGGGCCCATAGTGTGTCCACAGAGGTCCACAGAGGTAAATCTGATAAACAGAGGCCACCTAACTTCTAGTGTAAGTCACAGCTCTCAGTGTTTTTGTAACTTTGTCCATTCCCCTTGTAGAAAACTTCTGTCTGTGTCAAGTTGACTTTTACACATGGAAGGTTTCAGTGAATTTGGTTTAACCCTTATTAAGAAGAGGGCAGAGGGTAATAATAAGTAATTTTGGCCTATGGCAGTATTATTTCCTCTGGCTTTGTTTCTTTCTCTTTGTCTGTTTTTCTGTCTCTGTGTCTCTAACCAATTCTTTTCCTGAGAGATCTTACATTTTCCTGTCCTGTAAAAGTCTACACAAATCTGACTTAGGAGCAAATTATCTTTATACCTGCTCCTTGGATCACATCAAACATGTGCTGCTAACGTTCCTGAATGTTCTTCGTACAGATCATGCAGCTGGCCATGGATCAGTTAAAGTTTACAACATTAACTAAGGATGATCTCCTATATTAAAGGTGCTGGTCTAAATTACTGTTAGAATTGTGATACATCTTTGGATTTACCAGAGAGTTCATATCTGATAGATGTCAAAGTGACCCTGGGGCATGTAGGGAAGATTACATATAATTTCTTTAGATTTAAACCTCATTAAAACATTGTTTCTATGAGATGTGTGAATATTTCTGCCACACTTAATGACGGTTTTTGTTTTTAATTTTAGTTATTAGCAGATTCTTCACTATGCCCTATAATAAGATTACTGTATACTCACCTTCTCCATATTTTTCTTGGGCATTTTGCTCTCTGTTGTCTGAGAAAAAATTAATGAGATTTTTTAAAGATACATGGTAATTTTATACTTTCAGGTATGAATTAAAGACATAATTAAAGTTTAGATGCTCAGAAGATGTTTATCCTTACTGAATAGATATGGATCTGTTGGAGTCCAGAGGAGGGTCATGAAGATGATCAGAGGGCTGGAGCACCTTTCCTATGAGGAAAGGCCGAAAGAATTGGGGTTGAAAAGCCTGAAGAAGAGAAGACTCTGGGGAGACCTTATTGTGATCTTTCAGTACCTAAAGGAGCCTTGCAAGTGAGCTGGAGAGGGACATTTTACAAGTGATACAAGGGAGAATGGCTTTGAACTGAAAGAGGATCAGTTTAGATGGATAGTAAGAAAAAATTCTCCACTGTGAGAGTGAATTTTCAACTCTGGAACTGGTTGCTCAGAGAAGCTATGGATGCCTCATCCCTGGGAGTGTTCAAGGCCAGGTTGGATGGGGCTTTGAGCAACCTGGTCTAGTGGAAGGTGACCCTGCCTGTGTCAGGGGGGCTGGAACTAGATTATTTTTAAGGTCCCTCCCAACCCAAACCATTCTATGATTCTATGAAATGATACCTTTTTGTATCATATTATTCATTATGTATCTTAAGTAATGATAAGTACTAGTAATTTGGTT
>NW_008236767.1:2621100-2660956 GCF_000691975.1 Corvus brachyrhynchos
AAATTTTATGCTAAGCAATGATCCACATTTTCTATTGTAACACCTTATAACTGCAAGTGGGTTTTTTTTTTTTTTTGGTAAATATAAGTGCCCACAACTGTATCTGTAGAGAATGCATGCATATCCAACAAGAGCCACACCAGACCAAAGTGTGTAATGTGAACATGTATGTATGTAGCACATTTATATGATATATGTGTGATTCGTTAGAGTGTGTAGCTCTGTGTATTGTACCTGGGCAAGGAGGCGAAAGATCCTGGTGATTCCAGGGCCTGATTCACCACTACATTGTAAACCTGGCTTTACGGGGCAGTTAAAGTGGGTTTACAGCTGTCTTGTGTCAGGGAGCTGAATTGGTTGCTGAATGAAGCAACCAATGAATTCAGCACAGAACTCCTGCTGTTTTGGTGTGGCGGAAACTGCTCCCCAGGCATCCTTTCCAGCGAGCATCTCACTGAGAATGGAGCTGGGCGATAGTTGGAACGATTTGTGTTTTCACAGCACGAAACAGTGAGATCCTTTGAGACCTTCAGTGGACCTCAGCATATTCAAAGTGATTGTAGGAGAAGTCCTGCTTGCTTACAAGTCTAGTCCTACTCAGAGGGAGCAAGTACTACCACATTGCCTCTCTCTGCTCTGTGCAGAGCAGCATGGGCTGCGGTGGGTTTGTGTGCTTCACTGCTGGGGTGGCTGCAATGCCATGACACCTCCTGAAGTATCTGCATCATACCTGCAGTACAGAATAGGGCTGTGTACTCTCTGACAGTGAAAGAGAACAAACTGGGTAAAAATACCCCTGCCCACATTATTTCTCAGATCTCTTTCTAAAGGGCAGTTTTTCCTTCTGAAGAGTAGTGCTGGAGGGCAATCAGTGCTTTTGTGCCTGAACTCTTCCTTTGTCCTGTTCAGCTATTCCTCCACCAATGCTGCCAAATAAAGGCTGAACTGTACTACAACTCAGCCTGGGGTGTCCAAGCACTTCAGTGCTGTGAAAGAAAGGTTTTTTTCTTAAAAAAAAAAAAAAAGAAATAAAATAGGAAAAAAATTACATCTAATATAATAAATAGATACAAAATAAAAATACACACAGAAGACATTATGCACACAATAGCTGGAAAGCAGGAGTGCAGCCATGTTTTCCTCTGTCAGTGGGTCAGTGTGTTCTGTAAGCACTTCCATCCTGTTGGGTCCCTGGTTGGTCTCCACCTGCTAGCCGGCTCACTCCAGAGGCAGCGCTGACCTGGCCTCTCCCTCATTTCGCTGGCGCCAGCGGCTTGATGGGCCTTGCACTTTGATTATTTGTGTTAACAGTTAATTTAGCACCATGGACACGTGTGCCAAAGCTGCCTCCACTTCCTGCAGCCTTCCAACAAATGGGACTTTTATGAGATGCCTTTCACAGCTCCCCTGCCTCCTCCAGCTCAACTCATTTGCCTCTTTTCTCCCCCACCCCTCCCCTGCCTTCCCTCCCCACCCCACCGTCTCAATCTCAGCTGTAATCTTTTCTACATCTTGCAGGAAAAGAGCTATTTCTGGCAGCTCTGTCTCTAACACTCGCCCTGCTCAAACTGATTTAATGGAGATTTATAGATGCGAGGCTATGCAGCTCTGAGGCACTTTCTTGAAAAGTTTTTCTGTGCCTGTGTTACGTATGGAATTTATTTATTTAATGTTTGGTGTTGCAGCTACACTGTCAACTGTTTGCATGACATATTCCACATACTTTTTTTTTTTTTTTTTCACAAGAATTCCAGTGAAATCCTGTTACACAGCACATTTCTGGTCCAATTCATCCCAGCTGCTAACTTTACCAAGCTAAAATCTGACACCCAGGTCCGATTTCATTAAACCCCAGCCAGCATGGTTCTTTGTGATAATACTGACTCTTGTCTAAGGCAATATGTGTTTTGGCTCACAGCTACGAATAAATCCTGTCCTAAGTACCTTCTTCCTAGTATGCAGCACACTGCAATGGTCCAAAAAAAAAAAAAAAAACCAGCTTCTGTAAGTGGTTGTGGAGAAGAGAGACTTTTGTAATCATTTATCCTGATTTTCCAAGTAAGCTCTCTGCTATCTTAAGAAATTATGTTCTCTAAAAATAAATGAGAACTTTAGTCGTATATAACATCAAAACTGCTGTTTCTGTTGTCATTCCAGCTTTGATTGATGCAAAAAGACCCAGCCTGGTATGTAAGGGACTCTATATTTACAGCCTAATACACACAACATATTTATTCTGTGTTATCCCTTTCCAAGTGCCCAAGTACTAAAATTAGCATTAAATATTCAAAATACAGCCAGGTAAATAAAAAGAAATGTATTGGTAAACTCCTGTTTCATCTTCATTATTGGAGGGTGCTTTGTGTAAGTGCTCAAGAGGGTATGTGCTGGTGTTGGGACTCCTCCCGGACTCCTCCAGCAGGCACACATCACATCCAGTCCCACTTAGCCTCCACGTGAGACCTGGCTTTTGTGTGGACTTTCAGCCTGAGGGTTTATTTCACTTGACCGCTTTCCCATGCCTGAGTGGTGATACACATGGATGGTCCCCTGTCTGCTTACAGGAGCAGGAACTGGGGCACCCTCATCCTGCTAAGTGCTCCAGCTGGCTGCATCTCTGATGGCTTCAGGTGCAGGAGTCTCCTGATCCAAGCTGCTTACAGGAGCTGGGGCATAAAGCTGTTTCTGAGTGTCTCCCCTGAGTGACAATTCTTTTCCTTTTTTTAATGAAATTGAATGAGCTAAGTGTAACCTGTTGAGGACAAATCCTGTACTCTTCTCATCTTCCATAAAAGCACTGTGTAAGCCCTGATTCTGCCGGCTCTCCTGCCTTCTGCTTGTTTAACAAATGGTATTTTGAAATAATGCCATAGTGTATTTTTAAATATCAAATTCTGCTGTGTTTTGAAATTGCAGATTCCCTTTGGTCAAGAAGGTTTTATCCCTGTGTTTAACATTTTGTTATTATGGTCTCTGCTAAGCTCCAGGACAGCACATTTTGGAGGTTGCTGGTGAATGTCCTTTGCTTAGGCTGAGGCAGGTACTTTCCTGATGGATTTTTTTGTGACACCAAGGGAAAAGTTAACAAGTTGGAGGAATACAGATATTACCATTTCAGATCAGACCAGCTGTGCCTTGAGACCACTATTTTGCTGTGAGAGTAGCAAATCCTGGATGACAGGTTTTTTACAAATTAAACATACTTTGAGAATGATTATCCTGTGTAAGGGTAGCAGCACTGGAAATTAAATGGGTTTTCCAGTCTCTCTATTGTGCAGCACATTGCTTTAGACTTTTTGGGAATTTACATTTGTTCTGGTCAGTTACGAGGTTTTACAAAAGACCTAGGAAGTGTTGAAATTGCAAGTTCACGTTGGACCAAGTGTTGCAGAAACATGGTGTTTCAACACTGTGTACGTCATGAACCTGTAATTTCAACACTTTCTAAGAGTCACCAGAGTCTCTCAGGCTGAACTATAATATAACTAAGTGTTCTCCCCTGAACACTCAACTATCTTTTTTTTCCCCCTGGAAAATATAATTTGAAACACCATTTAGACACACTGAAGAGTTTAAAATTGTTTTATTAATAATGAAGGAAAGTCAAAGTAAAGGATTGCTGCAACTAGAGAAACTTGCTGACTCAAGTGGTAGAGGGGGTGAGTCCTTCTGCTGGATAAATACAGTGGACTAGGGTTGCAGTTTTAATTATGGATTCACTTGTGAGGGACAAAGCGGAATTTTTACAAGTTGTCTGTGGTTATGCTTCTGCCTTATGTCATTGCACACTGGTTCTGATAGCAAGTGTTCAACTCCTGCAAATGAATCTGCTATTACTTCTGCCTCTGGGCTGTATCTCCCTGAGGCTCAGCCAGAGTGGGGAAGAGAGATGCAGCACAGCTTTGAATGCAATTTTAATCAATTTCTACCTGCCCTGCGCAGTTCACAGCAACAGAGCTGAGGCTTATGCATTGTGGCGTGTGCTCTCCTTCACTAGTCTCCCTCCTCAAATCACATGTAAGAAGCATCCAGGATGCAACCTCCCTTTTAAAGACATCTCCTAACACTGGAGAAGCCAGGGCTGCCACAGCTGCAATAGTGAGAAGGGACAAGACCACCTTGACCTGTAAGACATCGTGGCTTTGTTTCCTCAACTGGCAGCCTGTCTGTTGAGTGACCTGATACTCCCATTCAGTGAAGAAATTCCTTGTTCCTAACACAACAGCTTTTGTGCACTGACTCAAAGCATTTTGCAAGGTTGAGCAACGTCCCTTTATTAGATTGAGAAAATGAGGTACAGACAGACCAGAGCGATTGCTGGAAGTCCCCAGCGAGGGCAGCAGGGGATGGAGGCCCAGTAGCCAAGTTCTTATTCAGTAGCCCATTCACTTGGAGACACTCTCTCCATTCACTGAGCTTCCCACCATGCTGTGATGGCAGGAGGGCAGGCAAGTATAAGGTGAGTTCTTGATGCAAAATCTTTGTTTTGCACTTTTCCTTATGTTTGCCTGACTTCAGTAACCTTTCAGAAGCATCCTTCTCCCTTTCATATCCCTTGATATTCCCTCAGGATCTAAATGACCAATATTTTCTTCAAGTATAACATTTTTCTCTTTTTGCATTTATGAGATGAATTGGGAAACTTCCTGTACCATCCCTGGGAAACTGGACAGGAACTCCTGCATTAACATAACTTCTATTAAACATACACTGGTATGACTGTATCTGAGGGTGGGAGACACAGAACTACTGGGAATAGCCAGGATTTCTCCCTGTTGCAGGCAATGCTGCTGAGAAAGCACAAACCAGCCACAGTGGTGAAGTCATGCAAATGCAATGCTACCAAAGGCCACAGGAATTGTGGAAAGATTTGTGTAAATATCTCATGCATTCTTGTGCTCTAAGGTTTATGGAAACAAAAACCACAGTCACAGAGCCCATGCCACATTTGCTCGTCCCTTCCCCCTTCTGTTTCTTCTCTACAGAAAGGTTGTAGAACAGTTTATGAGCAGCCAAGAAATGGAATTTTTTTTTTCTTTTTGTTTTTACTAGTAATGTTAAAAAAATAGTGGAAAAGATGGTAAGCATCAACAAGGTTAAGCAGGGTGCAAGGGGAAGGATGGCTGATTTGTGAGGATCATGTGAACCTCTTTGTTGTAAGCATGCCTGGAAAAATACATGCCACACTCATGTTTCCCGAGTCATTTCATACAACACATTGTCTCTCTCACCCACCAACTGGACCCCCCTTTCCCCGCACCATTTAGTTCAGTAGATCGTCCATGCAGTTTGCTTACTCTCAAAGGGAAGATGCTGTATGTTTACCTTCCTGCTTCATTTTTGAGGTTTTATCATGCTCTCTTGAGAGGCTGACAATATCTGAGTCTAGACAAAACCAGCCCTGTTTATTCATGTCCTGGTGTCCATTCCTCTCTGTTATTGACTGCACCAAGGACATTCTCCCCTTCTTCAGATGCTTTGTATCATTTTAGATAGTGGTATCACACTAGAGAGGGACAGTCTACATGAGGGCTGTTACGAGTAAATAGTTCAGCGGAATAATGCACCTGCTGTTGGGGAATATATGGGTTGGTCCTAGTACTGCTGCTGGATGTGAGCTCCTAGGAGCTGGTGCTTGACTACACCACACTGTTGGGAGAGGGAGAGCACTCTATCAGGTGTCCTTTTTTTTCAGGTCTTAGCTACTTGCAGTCCCATATTGACAAGAGTGAGGATGGAAAAAACACAAAAGGAGCTGGTTAAATATATGTCCTTAGTCTGTTTAAATTAACCACCCCTTTTCAAGTCTAAGGGAGTTTTACCATCTTTTGGGTGGATCCATGGACCAGAGTGCAGGGAGCACGGGAGTGAAGGACTCCAGCAGGGGCTGGAAGCTGTGGAATTACTGAGAAAGAAAAAGAACAACTAGTATTGTCTTAGGGTAATAAGCAGCAAGGCTGCTGGCACAGAGGCTGCTGTGACCCAAATGCAATCATCTTTCTCATGTCACAAAACCCAAACCTTTGCTGTCTTCCCACAGTGCCACAGCATCCAGTGTGTGCCACCCACCCGGTTCCCTTCATGTATTGGGGTGCATTTTTTTTTGTTTCCAAGAGGAGATTTTTACATGTAGGAAATTGGGCAGGATGCGCTGGTGCTAATACCAGGCTGACTACAATGGCTGTGGAGCAAGGCCTTCCTTAGCCTCTTGGAGGGACATTGGCTGTGGCTCTGAGCAGGCCAGGTGCTTCAGCAGGTGGCACTGTGAGTCCTGCTCACCCACCGTGGGGCTTTTCTGCTTCAAGAGGTATTTTTCTTTCGGATAAGGAACAAAGCTGAGGTTCTGACCACTTGTGGTCTTTCTAAATGCCAAGGTATTTTTCAAAATACATGAGTGCTGGCCTAGGCATCCCAGCCAAACTGCAGGTTGGGTAGCATCCTACCAGTTCAGAGCTACACCAGTGATTCCACTGGGATATGATTTATTTCTTCACTTCCTGTCCTAAAGGAACACCCACAAAGTTGTGAAAGTTGTGCAGAGAGTACACAGTGCAAAGGAGGCTGCACTGATTGCTAGGTGAGGGTTAGCTTAGTAAGTGCTGGTGTTTCTGGAGCGGTTCTTCAGAGAAGTGAGCAGGAAAAAAATAGCTAAGCAGCTCCTAGTCAAGGGTGTTGCTGATACACAAATACAAATAAAAAAGGGGACAAAATGCTCCAACATGTCAGTTGTGAAACATTTATTAAATTAACAAGTCTACAAGGACCAGTAACACCATCCTCACTGGTTGTTCCTGCTGTCACTTACAGGCACAGGCTTTAATCTTGCTTTAACAGAAACATGAGGAAGTTGGTGCTAGTTATCCTGCTCTGGTCTTTTCCAATCACCCAACTGGCAAAACTCGGTAGTGGTGATTTATTTACTTCTATCACTTTCTTCAGCGATGGGCTCAAAAGACAATTATTTGCTTGTATTACATAATCAGGGTTCTGTTTGGATAGATGATTTTATGT
This sequence comes from Corvus brachyrhynchos, assembly GCF_000691975.1. Taxonomy (NCBI): domain Eukaryota; kingdom Metazoa; phylum Chordata; class Aves; order Passeriformes; family Corvidae; genus Corvus; species Corvus brachyrhynchos. Next base: position 2,628,112 of record NW_008236767.1, read on the forward strand.
TTTATATTCCAGTGGACAGCGTCATCAGCCTTTTTTCATGAGGGAGTCCCTTGCTCACAGCACAAGATTTGGAAAGTTCCAGAGAGAGCACTTTCCTACCTGCTTCCAGATTCCCTCCAGCTTTTCTGTCCTCCTCCCTTCCGTGAGAGCTGCATGCGGGGTGCAGTGCTCCTGACCCTTGCAGAGTGCTATTTGCTTGTTTTATCTCTGAAAACAAAACAAATTTCTCTGTGTTTTGTTCTATTTCCTACATGATAGAATCTTTTGTTTTCACTTGCAACCTTTGCAGCTTCCAAGAATTTTTACTCCTTGTGGTTTGCTGAGATGCGCAGGGTTCAATAGTCTGCCACCAGGCCCTGGCCCAAGGTCGAGGATTCCCTCCTTTTCCTTCCCAGTATTGTGCTGCATCCTGCAAGGCCCTTCTCCTTACATTGCTGTGGCTGTCGTGACAAAGGGGACTGGCACCAGGCACACTTCTGCTGCCACGGTGACAGCTGCTGAGCACTCGCCAAGCTCTAATGACAATAGCATGACCTCAGATACTTTATTAAGAAAGAAAAACTTGAAAGGGAGGGTACACTTAAAAGCAGACAATAACACCTCGTCTCAATGCAGTGCATTGTTTTTGCAAGCCCAGGATAGAAATGCTTTAATATAATCTTGGCTTATTCTCTCCCAGCCCCTTTCCCCATTTTATGCACAGGTTCATCCACATCCATGGTGGACTCGAGTTCTCAACAGCCTCTGTGTGACTCAAAATATGCAAATAGATGTTATGGACCACTGGGCTCAGTATGAAGCCAGGCATCACATGGCCGGGCTATACTTTTAATGCTGCTGTGACACTGGTTATTTCTCTGTGCTTCACTTTCTCTGGGGTGATAATGGAGTAAAATGGGGGTGACGGTACTCTAGTCCCCACAACAAAGCTACACGGGTCTGGATGGAGCTGTGCTGTGGATGGAGAGGGAGGCTGGGAGCTGTGCTGCTGCATGGAGCTTCTCTCCCACAGGGACATGGAAGGGGAGGATCCCAGTAGACAAGAGCTTGTGTTCAGCTGTGCCTGAACTCTGCAGCCAGGATGGTTGTGGCAGAAAACCTTTGCCTGAAGCCACACAGAAAGTCTGAGAATGAGTAAATAGGCTTGGCAGAAGGGGAAGTAGAGCTGGTCAGAAAAATTCTGACTAAACAAGTTTTCATTGGAATTTACCGATTCATCAACATCAAAGCACTTTGTGGAGAGGGTCCAATTTTGACAAAGTTGTTTCCAAAACCAGGCAGGGCTTGAAAACTGCCTGCTAGGCACATTTTGGAAACCTGGCTAGTTTTATGCTGATTTATGCTGTCGGTTCCTCAGCAGTTCACCAACTGGGTGTTAAGAAGTGTATATTTCCAGGTGTAAGTCTGAAGTGACTGTCTCCAAGCAAGGAATCCCGTGGTGGTCAGTGTCTGTGACCCTGTTCCTGCTGCTTGTAAAGCCTCAGGCTCAGGGACATTGGCTCTGCAGAGTGCTATCAACTTTTATCAGACACTCCTTTTTAAAAAACAGAGAAATCAACTGACGTAAGTTGCTGCTTTCAGTTCTGAGACCTTTTAATTTGAATCTAGAAACAAAATGTCTGAGTTTTGTTTCTTTTTTATACATGCTAAAATAACTCGATTGACACAGAATTACTACTTAGCTGAATTTGTGTTAATTGGAGAACTTCAATGAATTGCTACATAACCGTTGGAACTTAATGAAGCCCACAAAAATACCTAGATATTTATCCTTTCCAGTTGGAGTGGAGTTCTTCTTTTGCTTCTTATGGATGATACTAGTGGTAAACTTTAAAAACAAAAGGAGAGGAAGAAGAGGAAGAAAAAAAATACTTGCTGGACCTGGTTCTTCTCAATGTGGAATTCCTCCTCTTTTATCCTTTGCAGCTGGGTTTGTGTGTGTGTGTGTGTGTGTGTGTGTGTGTGTGTGTGTGTGTGTGTGAGACAGGGGGAGACAGAGAGGAAGGGGTATTTCGCATTTCCCATGATAGTTTTGTTTGGGGTTCTGATAGCAGGATTCATTGTGCATAATCTATATGGCTTTACAGAGCATTTCTTGAGCTTGTCTTCATGGGAGGAAAAACTGCTGGTGGTTTGTTGGTTTTTTTTCCACAGAGGACTTTTCCAATGTCTAGTGTGAACATACAGTACTGAAGAAGCACAGAAATATGCCATTGCTTTTAGGCTTGCCCATGTCCAGATGTTCATCCCAAGATGTGCTAGCTTTGGGGAAACATAAAGCAAACTGAAAGGAACAGGATTTTGCTGAAACAAACAGGATTCTACAAAAAGAAACAGACCAATAAAATCTGTGCAGAGAACACTTTCTTTCATAGTACCTACAATTACGCAATTGTGCTAATGCACTGTACTTCAAAATATGCCTGTATTTTGCAGCAGACTCTTTGCTAATTTTTTTTTTCAGTTGCACACAGGATAATCTTTTAAGTAATGTGTTTATTTTAGCTTTGTTTTTCCCACTCCCTAAGGTCCGCTAGGATTTCTCTCCTATCTTTTTTATGTGCCAATGACATTGGTTGTTACAAGGTCAGGATCAGGATTCATTGTGGGGGGCAACAGTGCTATAAGGGCTTGACATGAGATCAGAAGTAATGCTGCAGTGAATTAAAAAAAAAAAAGCAGAAAAAAAAAAATGTAGCAAGGCTCATGGTGCCGAAAGATCTGGGTTTTCCATCCAGACACCATCTGCGAAGCACTTGGGGACAGTGCCTAATGTCTGAGTCATCATGTTTGGCAGTCCTTTACTCAGTGGTCTGTTTCCCTGGGGGGAATATTCATTGGGGGAGAAAAGAAATAGTAGAAGGACGGAAGATAAACTGCCCTTTAGCCCCATGATTTATATTTGGTCAGAGTACCCCAGTTCTATTTTCCTTTCCTTGGAATGTATCTTGGACATGTTGTTTCAATATGAGACAATCAGCTGGGCTCTCAGAGGAATGTCCCTGGAGACTTGAAACAGCCTCCCAGTAGGGTAATATGTTCAGCAGAATTCTAAGATGTATTCTCCAACATCTGCAGTCTATTTGTGCCTCCAGAATATTTCCCATCAGCATTTGGGGAATCAAAAGGCACTTTGAGAGATGGTCACCAATTCTCTACACTGCATGATAACTTGTAAAATGTTTACTTCTTTAAACTTCTACTGAGCTGCTGGTTCTTTCTTTTCTCTTTTCTTTTCTTTTCTTTTCTTTTCTTTTCTTTTCTTTGGCAACTAACAACAGAAGGACATGAAAATACACTTTAAATTATTTTTTCGTATAAGTGGGTTCTGAATGTAGTACTAACCTCCTGAGAAACAAGAAGGCTTAAGCAGTGATGCACAACGCAGTCAATGTCTCTTCTGGGTGTGTGACAGAAAAAAGAACTTGTTAGACTGAACATTAGAAGCAAGTAGACAATCAAATGGACAGTGTTACATCTAAGATGCCATGTCCTCATTTTCATTCTTTCACTTGGTTTTAGGAACTCCATGCCAAAAAAAAAGGCAGACTCAGAAGTAGAAAAAAACTCCAGGCAGGTAGCAAAAATAGCAGAAAACTACAGAGAACATATTCCTTGTAGGAAGAAATTGAAAAAATTAAGATTATTTATGCAGGAAAGTAAAAAGAACAAGAGAACATGCAGCATGTGTAATGCAAGGAATAATAGATAGTATGCAGAAAGCCAATTTAAACCTCCTTTTCAACCTTGTCAGTGATATAGGAATTAGGAATGTTCAGAAACAAAAGGAAATATTAATTGACACAATGTGCAATCAATCTGTGGGCATTGATTTTACAGGGTATCATTTGCACAAACAGCAGAAAGTTGCCTGAAAGACTGAGAAAAATACTGTGTACAAATATTAAATGAAAATGCCATCTAGGCAAGATAAAAACAAATCCATCTAGCTTTATTCAGGAGGGCATATAAAGGTAAGAAGAAAGATGAGCACATTACCACAATGATGGGAGCACAAGGGAGCGTGTGTTCTTATGGCAGGGGGTCTCTTGGCCACCTGTTGGTATGGGAAGCTGTCTGTATCCATGACACCAACTGTTATTTGATTTCGGTGACTGGGACCATTTAATAATTAAGAAATGGATTAAATTCTTTCCCGTTGTTACACTTCCTCACAAGCTGTAAGATTTCGTGTGGATGAGAGGGGGCGTTTGTCCATGAAACGACGACAGCGAGGAATTACAGGCAGCTCTGTCCTAGCACTGCTCTTATTGGCTGTGTGTGCAGACAAACTATCAAATTCAGTGGACCAGAAATAGGTATATTATGGCAATCTCCTATCACGAGGCAAATGAAGCAAGCTGTGGCACTGCACACCAAGCACGTGAACTCACACCGAACAATAAAGAAAACATCTAAGGTTTTAAGGTTTTGACTTCATTAATCTTATTTTTTTTCCTTTTTTCTTTTTTTTTTTCCTAAGATCCTTTCTCTGTTTCTGTTCTGTGGAAGCTAAATAAAAGCAACAAATAACTGAAAAATCCCTAAACAAACAGTTGGGACTTTGACTTGCGAAACTGTATTTGCATGTTTGTTCTGAAGAGGTTCCCATAGCCCGGCTCTGACTTTTATCTATCCCCACAGGATGTACTCCTACACTTTTTCTTCCAGGGTCCCATGCTTCCTGTGGGTGTTCTCACAGCTGCCAATTCAGACAGCTCGGGTCTGGAATAGACTTTGCACAATCCTGAAGATGCTATTCTCTCACTAAGTCAAGTGATTCCATACAAAAATATGGCAGATGTTTAGCATCAGGAATCAAAACAGCATTTTCGCACCACACAGCACATTCTTCTCTTCCAGATACCTTTCATTTCCTCTCTACAGGATATGGAGCAATTTTCCTCTTTTGCTGCTGTTCATGTGAACTCAGGAATCTGTGAATTATACCAGGACATTTGAATTCCCGTGTAATCTTTTCTGAGAGGTAGTGGGGCTTGGTTCACTGATGTCTCATGCTTCATTTTTTCCTGTCTAGAAGATAAATACAGAGGTAATAACACTGGATTACTTCTTGGTTTTCAACACCTGAGAAACAAGACCTCCTGAATACAATCTGTACTTCAGAGAAAGAGCAACCATGGGCCAAAATTACCTAAATGGGTATTAATTGTTTCTGCAGAGGGTCCTGCAAGTTTTGGAGCTAAAGAGAGCCAGATTCACTGATGCTGGAGATGAATATTCCTAATGACATCAGTGGGTATACTCCAGCTGAGATTCCAGCCACCTGTGGCCTTGGATTAGCCTGTGGTATTTTCTTATGGTGTTCTAGCTTCTTTTTATGAGGTCTCATTGAGCTGTGCACGTGGTCCTCTTCACCAGACTTTTCACTGGCCCAGAGAAAGGCATTTGAGTGTTGTGCTGAGCTCAGCTCACTCTATTCCACACCTTGTCTCTGGAGTTCCTCAGTACTGCTCAATGCAAGGGTGCTGTGATACTGTATTGCCCACTGGAAAATGTCTTAAGTATACTTATGTAGTTCAGGGTGAAACTAACTTGGAAACAGCTGTGCCTACCAGTCCTGATTCCAAGCAGCAAAGAGGAATTAATTAATTTGCAGTCTGATTTTCTGTCACAGAGACCCTGGGCTTTCCACACATTCTGAGTTTAGCACTGTGACACACTGTGTTAAAGCTTTAGACATAAAAAAAATGAACACATTGCCTAACAGAAGATAAAAGAACTGCATGGCTGTCACATAAATTATTTAACCCAGTAATTAAATTACTTTCTTTGCCCCCCATTCACTAAATTACTTCATCAAGAAATTACAAGCTCTTTCTCTTCTCATGATGAGTCTGAGACCAAAATAAATAGGAGGTACATTACAAACCCATCACTATGTGCAATGCTGTTACTAATCCTCATTTTTACTAAGAATTTACACTATGCTGCCTGTGTTAGACAAATCTTTAAAGGAATCTATAACCATTTGGAAGGTGCAGAATTCATGCAGAATTATCCTCTCTACTTTTTAGTGTAGCTTGGTGATCAGGATTATCTGAAAGCTTTTAAAATCAGCATTTTTAACAATATAACATTCTCCCAGAAAAAATGTCCACTCTCTCTGCAAATGTTCAATTTTGCTTTAGAAGATTTAACGTCTTCCGTAGACTATAGGATTTTAAAAGCTTTACAGAAATATTTGGTCTTTTGCCCATTTTTGAAAAGGAGGGGATGGGACATTTTTAGACAGCTATGCAAAATAAGCCCCGTTTACACCAAACCCTTAACATAAACATATCATGCATAAGCTTAGCAGCTGTATAGAAGTCAGCAGAGAGAGTGGGAAGGCTTTTGAACTCATATTTCCACACTGGACAGATCTGCAGTGTTAATACTGGTGGCGGATGAGGGATAGACAAGACCAAGCATATTTCTGAAGTTTGTAACTCTGTCTTGTATGGCTTCCCCTCCAACATCTGGAGCTGGGGGAGAGGTGCTACACAAACCTGTATGACAGGTTTCCTACCCAAGGCTTCCCATATGCAATGGGCAGCCTAAATGGTCTTTGTTGGTTTAGTGGTAGACTTGGCAGTGCTGGATTAATGGTTGGACTCAATGATCTTAAAGGTAATTTCAAATCGAAACGGTTCTATGATTTTATGATTCTATTCTTTGACCATACAGAGAAGAATGACTACAGTTTTTATCAAGCAAACTAAATAAAGGGCAGTAATGTTGCAGGAAGGAAATGTTCAGTGCTTGGCCTGAATCTTGCAGAGGTCCCTGCATATTTTACCAGGCACTTGCTGTGTTCTTTCAGGCTTCTCAGGAATGTCTCTAGCAGCAATACCACAGGCAGTGTGTCATCCAGTGTGAGCATCCTGGAGGAAAATGCAGGTCCTGCTCTGTACAGCTTCCTCCCCATAGATGACTGTTTCTTTACTTTTTTTGCTTAAGGGTAAAAGAAGGACTGAGCATCAGTATTACACTTCATTCTATAAATTTTTTTAGTCTGCAAGATTTCTAAGAAAGTTTTCACACTTTTGAAAATCCATTACTCTAGAGGGATAATAGTTCTTCTCTGGTTTACTCTATTCACACACTATGCTTTTGTATTTCAGACCCTTCTATGAGTCTGCTAGAGGTAGTAAGAGGAAAAGACCTTTCTCAGAGGCAGAGATTGCAGATGACCTCATGCTGAGGAGACCGGATGCAAAGCACAAAGCTTCTGAAGTACCCACGGGGCACCACATGGAAGTTGGCAGGTTTGTGACACTTCTGTTTTGATTTGAAATATAGAAGGTCTATATTCCTGGAGTCTCCTGGCAAAATAAGCATTTTAAAGCACATATTATTACAGACATGTTCTGGAATCAGTAAAAATTAGGTGTGCATATTTCAAATCAGTTTTTCTTTCAGTGCAGACTTTCCAGGCTGCAAAGACATACAACTATATTCTTAAATTTTCACTATTCTCTACAAGATGATTTCTCAACAGTCAGTAGGCAACAGAGTTTTCTTTTACTGGAAGTGTAGCCACCCAAGTTGATTATTTGAATGTCCTTCAGGAGACTCATCTCTTTTAATACGTATGTTGAGAAAAATCATTCACAATCCATTCTACATTGGGGTTTAGGCTAAAAGCAACTTCAGTCTTCTTTCTGATGTAAATACAGCAGCTGGATCTTTCCTGCTCTTCTCTGAAGAAAATCTGTAACTTGCTGACAACTTGGCACTTTAGCTAGTGCTCATGGTTCTTGCAAGTAGACATAACTTTATCTGGCCTAGACCATGTCACAGCTACAATAATGTCTAGTTTTAGTAGATAGTAATATTACAAATAAGTCCTTAGTAATAAGCTGGTTATTTGATGAACAGAAGTGTTATACTGGCTGCTAATTACAACCCTATGTTGGATATAGTACAAAGTACATATTCTCAGTATTAGCCCAGAGGGCACTGGTTTCCAAAAGATAAAAGCTCTTCCACTAAATTCAGTTGCAAGACTGGTGCCTGAGACTAATGGCACCAGACAGAAGCTTAAAAAAAGCTGTGGTACCGCCTCCTTAACAATTTGGATATCTTTTTCCTTAGATAAATTAGGAGTTATTGACTAACATACTTGGGAACACAAACTCTGTGAACTGCTCGTTGAGTTTGAGTTGATCTATGTGGGGATCAGTCACGAACTAGCAAGGCAACAGCGTCATACATTTTACAAGATGGGAAAAAAGGTAAATATTACTAAATAGCTATGATGCCATGGAAAGGGCAAAAGGTTATGAAAATTATTGGCTTGAGGAAGGAGTCATGTATACAGAGGGATGGAAACACTTGGCTAATAAGTGTGTGGCATTCCATGGCTGTGATATCAGAATTCCCAACACCAGGAGACTTCCCTTTTCTGAAATCTTTAGCAAATGCCTAAATTTCCCACAGATAAAGAAGAAAATCAAATGGGAAAGATAACCCCCTGTAAGCAGGAAAAGGTTTTGTACTAGAGAACAGCACCACTCTTCAGTTGCATGGACACAGCCTCCTCAGTGCAGGTTAAGATTTAAGGACTCCAAAGAAGACCCCTGCTTTTTCTTTGGATACATTTTTCTCTGTTATTTCGGATGGACCAATTAAAAAGGCCTATGGTACTTTAACATAAAGGAATGAAACTTTGGTAACTAATTTCTGTCCTGTTTACTGCCACCTATGAGTTTTATCATGAATTTTTAATCACCAAGTTCCTTAATACTCTCTATTTTAAGGAAAAGATATTGCAGCTTTATTTTGTAGATATGGTCTGGCTGGGTATGTATCTGCTAGGATTAGTTGTGAGGCCTATTTCATACATCAGTATCCTGTAAAATATGTTGCTGTCTCCATCTGGCTGCTCTGGATCTTGATGTGCAACCCTAAAAGGAGACCTTGGACATAGCTGTTCCCTTTGTTTCTCTTGCCTTTTCTAAAAGCCTTGTGGAGAACTGCCCTATTTACTAGATAGAAGCAAGGGATTTTGCAAATTGTGGAGGGTTTTTTTTGGTTATAGTATGTTTGTTTGAATTAATTTTGCTTGGATAGTATTGTTGCATGGTGACAGAACTACAGACAGTGCTTTACCTACTGTAAGCCTTCCATATAATGTGAAAAGACTGTAGGTAGAAGGGCCTCAAAGAGGTACCCTTTGATGTCCCAACTACCAAAGTAAATTCAAGTCTGTCCCCATTTAAGCTTGTACAGAGAGAAGCATCTAAAAATATTAAAAAAGTGCTTTTTAATTCAGTGCATTGATGTGGATGGGAAATTATGCTCTGCTAGCATGGATGGACATGCTGTGGCTGTTTCCTGTCTAAGAATAAGAGGTTTCACCTTATGGTCATTTATCCTGTTTACTTAATGCCACTTCTCAATATTCCACTCATTTTGGAATTCCTCAGGCACTGACTGTTCCTCTGAAATGCCAGGGATCCTTGATAAAAGAAAAACCACAAATGAGTAACAGTTTTACAAAGCTTTATATCTGAGAATCACTGGTCCTGCCATTTCAGCCACCTGCTGCCTGGTGTGGCACTGTGAACAACTACCTCACCCTCAGCCCCTGTGTGTTCTTGGTTCAGGCAGCTGCAGTGAGAATTCTTCTTCAGGCAGTCCAGCAGTGCTGGCCGCCAAGGTTCATCTCCTGTGTGCTAACCTACAGAGCCTCTGCATGTGAGAAACATGGAAGTATGACCCCTTTCCAATGGATGATCTAAGTAAAATTACATAAATGAAAATACAGCAGAGTCCGGTCATCTGTAGTTATTTATAACTTCTGTTGTTTGGTCAGCTGGAATCACACAAACATGCTATTGTTAGGGGCTGCAAGTGTATGCATACAGATTTTGAAATGGGAATAATGAAAAATGAAAGGAGTAATTAACCAGATAAATGCTTGGTGTCTGTCTTACTCTGGCAATCTAATAGATGTGCGTATGAAGACCTGCAAGTGCTATGGATAACTTGACCTCAGGCCTTCACCCCATGCCCAGCTCTGCCAGTGTGGAGAGCTGTTTTGATTGACTGACTTCCTAGAGAAGAGCATCAAGCCAGGACTTCTGCAAAAGACTGGCACAGTTCTTCCCTTTCCTTTAGGGGCAGGAGGTGGATTAGAATGGGGGAGTGGAGTGGGGAAGAGTGGGAACAGCAGAAATCGTCCTTACAGGAGAAGGAGGAAACCAAAAGAGCCTTGCATCTCAGATCGGCTTTTCTCTATGTCTCCCCCACCCTTCTTGTGAACAGTAAGTCCATTTGCTATCTCCTTTTCCTTCCTTCCCCTTCCCTCCCTGCAATACTTGGCCTGGGAACAGGGTGAAGGGGGTTATTTGTAGTAGTACCCACAGCAAGCAAGAGGGTGGAGGCCCTTTGTAGCCTTGGCCAGGTAAGGGCTTGGAGGAGGCTGCTTACAGCCACCAGCTTTCTAGTCTGGAAGGAATGGAGTGAGGAGTGTCTCTGATACACAGCAAAATAGAAAAGCAGTTAAACAAGCACTGGAAAGCAAAGGGAGTGTGTTAGGGCTGTGTGATGGGCCAAGCAGGTATCTTTGTGAGGGAATTGCCAGACTGTGTGCTGGACAGGCCTTAGGTGCAGGCTCTGCAACAATTGCCTATCAGATTGGGATCAACTTCTGCTCTGGGCAGATGTAACCTAATGCAAGAATTTAAAATATTGCAATAGTATGTTCAAGGCTTCTCAGATGTGCTGCAGTGTGGTGCCACATACTCAAAACACGCTGCCTGTACCTCACCTTGATGCAGCTTTTTGTGCCTAAAAGCAAAGAGGACACTCCTCATTGCTCCCTAAGAACTGAGAGAGACAAAGCTGGATGCTCTGGGAAGCTTAACAAGAACCTGAGGAGACAAACAGGCTGCCTTTTTAGAAAGGAGCAAGCTAGAGAGAATAAGCAAATTTGACCCCAGGCAATTTATATTTGTTCCTCTTCCCTTCTGCCTTGTGCAAATATTACTCTGCTCTCTTAATTTTGGCATTTCTGCCCTTGCCTTGCAGACCTGTGGGGTGGGAAGTCAAGCAGGCAGCCCAAAGGCAGCACAGCCAGAAGAGAAACAGAAGGAGGATGTGGAAATAATTGGAAATCCCTGGGTTCCAGAAAGTCAGCAGAGAACATGCCAGCGCCCTTAAGCTAAGGAGGGACCTGGGAGAGGGTGCAGTTTGCATGTTTGGAAGGAGAGAGGGAAGTGCGTGTTAATAAGGCAATGTGAAGGTCTGTGAACTGCAGGAGAGGCATTCGAGGTGGGAACCGCAGCCTGTCTCTAATTCCCTCATCTAATCTGGCTGCAGCAGGAGCCCATGCAGAAAAGCTCTTTCAATCCCCTCACTGTCAGCTGTCCCCACACTGCTTTTGGGCTCTGCAAATGGCTAAAATGTGAAGCATGGGTGGTGTGTGCGTGCTGTGTTTTGTGTCAGGTTGTAAAGCTTTGAAGTTGAAAACTTGTTTTTAAAATAATTTTCCTCATGTTGTGAAGAACAAAGCAGCAAATTTGCTACCTGAAACAGCCCCCATATCAGTTAAATTATCAAATGCAAATGGTTTATTGTAGTAATTCAGGAAAAAAACCAAAACGACCTCTTAAGAAACAGGCTATACATTTGAAAGATTTATATTCTTCTCACTCCAGAACAGTGCACAAGCAATATGGGTGCTCCCAGCTCTGCTGGCTGCCATGGTGTTTATCACACTCTGTCAGTGTCAAAAAGATCTCCTGTAGGCTGAAAAACTTTAGCTTGTTCTGCAGGACATTTGGCTGGAGCAAAGAAACTCCTCCATAGCCTGAGTCTTCAACAGGTTATTTCATATGTCAGTTCAGCCAGTGCAGAGACAGCGAAAATCACCCTCAAATGCCTCTTCTTGGAAAGTCCTCTGGAAGGCAGGGGAACTTCCCAACTTTAAACTACTGCCAGAACATCCTATTTCTGCAGACTCTTTGAGAAGAAATGCTTTGTAAGACTGTGTGCATTTCCTTGGGACACTCATCTGGGAAAAATCAGGATAATTTCTTTAATCAGGCATTGTGGCTGGGGCAGGGAGAATCAGAGAGCCACATGACCTCTCTCTCATATGCCTGTCCTTTGTGGCTCTGTAGGACGTCGGGGGGAATCCATCCTCTACTAATGTGCCAGTGCAGGCTTAGACAGCCCAATGAACCATTCTGTTTGCCCTCAGGCTCCTTCAACTTGAAATCAAGCAACAGAGCCACTTCCCTGCATGGAAGCTGCTCAGCAGGAGAAACAGGGAAGAGGTAGCAGCTGCTTAGAGCTCTCCCCTTTTGCATCCAAGCTGCTTGCTGGCCCTGAGGTGCAGGGAGGGGGAAAGGGTGATGGGAGGCAGCTGGGGAATGTGATGCCCTCTGTATCCTTCCTGTAGTGACAAGCCTTATTCAAACACTTCAGTTTAAAAAGCTCAGAGAGCAGCTCCAGGAGAATGCTTTCAATTCATAATCAAATATGGGGCAATAACAGATGGATAAAACAAACAAATGTGGGGGAGGATGAGGTACATACTCAAACACTCTGGAGTGTATTCTGGGAAGAAGACACCCACTTTCTACATGTTATTTCTCATTCAGGGAAATCTATAGGCAAGTGAACTTTGGGACCTTCTTCACTGTGCTCAGAAAAATTGCTGGAAGATGCACCTCTACTTTTTTTTTTAGTGTGGAAAGAGTTCTCATGCCCTTGCAGGCTTTGAAGTCCCAGCTGTATTACTCCTCTCTTTCTTACATGAGGAAACTGAGCAAGTAGCTTGTCTTTCTGATCAGCACTAATCCTACCCTGTCACTTTGCCAGGAGATGCAGCCTGTTGAGTGGAGCCCTGGCACAGCAACCCCTATGTGCATTAATGCTCCGCGTGCCTCATTGTGTTACACTCCTCACGATCCCTGCTCTGCAAGCTCTGCAAGGGGCTCTTCTCTCCACTGGGGCACTGGGTTACCACTGTATGTGCAGCCAACTCCATTGTTCTGTTGGTGAAGATAATACATAGGGCTTTCCAGCAAAGAAATCCTCCATACAAGCTGGGGGGCTTCTCAAGGCACAGTGGGCTGGTCACCAGAAAAACAGCAGAATGCTTGAGGAGTTGTCATCTTAATGTGCTTGAGTGCCTATAGCTCAGGACTGCGTATAAGACTTAAAACCTGCAGCAGACACAGGGACATTGGTAGTAAATGAAGGACCTGACAAAAATGTGTAAGGTGAAATTTCTTGGCTCAGTCTTGTTAATCAGTACGGGGTTACTAAGCAGAGAGGGAGGATCTCTGCAGCTGGCAGGCCTGTGTGATAGTAGCTATAAGTGAAGCACGTCATTGTCTTGGAAATCAAGTTTTAACTTCATGGGGAAATGGCACATAGATTATAATAGCAGAATTTCCCTTCTACTGTCTGTGCAGTCAGAGATCTCTGACCTTTAATTTGTTTTCAAATGTGATCAGTTTCTGCCACCTGTCAGCCAGCCACAGATGAAATACCATATCAGTAGTGAGTTAGAGAACAGAACAAAGTGTAGTCAGTTTGAGGAAATGGTAATATACAGTTCAAATCAGCAGCAGTAGTTTAGTTCTAGAAAGAACGACAAAATGCTCTTTATTTTTTCCCGAGCTCAGTTTTGGAGCCTTGTTTTGAAAACAGAATGTTTTCTTGGCATGCCTACCCTGATTTCTTAAATGTACCAGTGGAGGAAACATCATGCTCCTGTGTCTTCAGCTTCTTTCTAATAAGATCCAGTTAAACAACTAAAGACATTAAAAATTCATTAGAGCATTTCAATGGTGTAGTCAATGAGACCTGTTGTTTATCAAAGTGTTTCCAGCCAAACAAAATGTCCTTTTTTTTTTTTAATTCATATAGTGGAAGACATTTGTTCAGAGTGCTTTGTATAAAATTGATTTTATATTTATATGTAAATCATTTTACACTTCTCTAATGAAGCAGTAGGTAAAGTTAAGTAATAGGGCAGATCCGTGAGAACATCTCTGCTTCAACTGCCAAATTCCCCTTTAGGTCAAACAGCACAGGTTAATTACATCACAGTACTGGGGCAGTACTCAGCAATAAAAAGAGTTAATTGCAAATGTTTCATTATTATCTTCCTCATGAAGCACTTTCAGGGTACCAAAAGGTTTGCAAGTGAAAACGTGGTGAGCCAAATTGTGCTCTGATTTCCTAATGGTGTCTCAGAAAGAAGAACTTGGGTGATCCATATGAACTACCAGCCTCCAAATTATTGTTATGCTTACTTCTGACATGACTAGAAACATAGGAACCTTTGGACAAATCAAAATTGTATTGTCGAGACAAATGTGCCACAAGAAAATAACTTGCCAAGTCTCATTTTGAGAACACTAAATTGTGTTCTGTATAGATTTCTGGAGCAGCATCAGGTTAACTGATACTTAATTTCTGTTCAGCTGCATTGAATGTGACCAAATCAAGAGCCAACACAGCTGATGCAGTTTCTTATCACCCAGAAACTTGCCCAAGTTCTTCAAAAGCTGTTATCATGGAAATAGCTCTGTTCAATGTGATTTCAGTTCTACCTCTCAGTATGGTTACTGAGAATGCTAGCTGGGAATCTGAAGGTCACCACAGTGTCCCAGTACAATAAAAGTTGAGCCAATGCATTAGATTTGCACAACCTTTCACAAGAATCTAGATTGGAGCTGACAACAATCTTGACGATTGAGTTAAGACTCATGTTGGTGAGGAAAAATTGTATGAGGCTTGCTGCAGTTCCCACCAGTCTAAACACGGTGGAGTCTGGTATTTTTGTTTGAAGGATTGTGTTATTCTTCTAAACATATTTGAAAGGGTAATGGACATTTATACTTGGAAGACTAGGGACCTATTTGAATTTATGAGATTTCAGTATTTTAAGCTTTAAATCAGTATTTAAAATGTATGCTTATCGTACAATATAAAATCTGTGGTTAAGTTTAGAACATAATGTTTCTCAAGATGTTTACATACATGAGCCAAACTGAGAAAAAGATTGTCAAATAATTTGATACCCGGCTTGGGAGAAAAACTTGGTTGAAATCTTTTCTGAGCTGTGAATCTTTAAAAAGAGTGATCTTAAGTGCACAGTGTTTTTCAATGGAAGTCTGAAAAGATGTAGTCTTACAAGGACGTACTTTATATACACACATTAAATATGTACTCTTAAGCCTCCAAAGAAAGATATATAAAGAGTACTACTTTCAGTAGTGTGATTTATCACCAACAGAACATGCTCAATTCTATGCATTTTCCCCTTGCATTTAGAAACTTATTCTTGTCAGAAGTACAGAAGCTTCCAAAGCTTCCTTTTCTTGTAAAGATGTGCCTGACCTTATCTTCTATAAAAAGCTCTATTTTGGCTAACAGTCTATTTACATAGGAATGCAAGCATAATTAAATGCTGACAGCAAGAGGTCTGTTTGGGTGAAATCTGAATGAATATCTTATAGCGATGTGGTTAACAAACCTTATACAAATAATAAAGAGAAGCTGCACCCTCACACACTGGGCAGTGTTAGCAGAGGGTGTCCTGGAGCGGAGGTATGTAAACAACGAGGTGGCAGTGTTGGGTTTGTGGTGTTGACAGCAGCATAAACAGCATAAAGAAGCCTTCTAAACAAAATCTCCAGCTGATCAGTGGAGCCGACCCACCACAGGCCTCCAGAGCTGCTGAGAAGGAGAGATGCATGACTAGAGGGTGCCTGTGTGTTTCCACCAGTAGGGAAGGCAGGGAAGACGTGCTGTGAGGTACTGTTCAGCCATAGGGCTGTGAACAGGTGTGACCCCCAGAGGCAGAGTGGACCTGGAAGCTGTAGAGGGCTGCTCATCAAAGGGCTTTAGCAGCACCAGGTCTTCTGCTGCCCAAAATTCCAGAAAAGGAAGAAGTAGCCCCACTAGAAGTTAATTCAGCAAAAACAGTAGACTTTCTGTCAGGAAAAAACAGGGCAAGTGAAATCCTGACCACCTTAAATCTATAACAATGTTACAGCTGATTTCAGAGAGTGGTAGAATATTAACTTACCCCTCTTGCTAAGTCTCTCTAGCCCAAGCTTCCTGTGTGGTATCTGAGGGCACAGAAAGGGATCAATACTCTATCTTTCTCCTTTTCTAAATTCTCCCCCTGCCTGTTCTGTTGGAGTCAAAGACCAGTATGTGGTGTTGAAATCACCCACGGATGCTTAAGAGCAGTGCTGCATGAAGGAAATACTGATTTGCGCAGTGTTGTGGATCTTCCTAAGAACAGAGAGTGAGCCCAGGTACTTTCTTTTTTATGTCACAGGCCATGAAAAGTAGCTCTAAGTGAGATATGAACTGCCCTGAACAGATGCAGCTGGTGTGTTTGACTGTGATAAGTGGTGGAAAAGCATGCCATATCTTCCCTTAGGAATGTGTTTATTGGTTGAAATGTTACATTCGAACATACCATTTTATACTGGTAACTTTAAATAGGGAATACATATATACTTGCAGCAAATACTTCAATAGATGGTTATATTTGGGTTTGCTCTTGTTAATGCAGTTATTCACTTTTGCCAATGTTTTAAAATCTATCTGTATAAACTTAGGCATTTAGATCCATATTTCAATTTACTAAGAAGTGGTCTCATTTTCCAAAGTACTGAGAGGCTAAGAGACTTCTTGAAAAATAATTGTATGAGCATCAAGTGAGGTGTTGACACGATTGTATGTAGATGGATGTGATCACAGTTGTTCATATAGAAACCAGATCCACTTCAGATTCCATTCCAGAAGATGTATAGGTGCATTAATTCAGTGCTAATGTGCTGTGTCTCAGCAGCAATAGCTTGTTAGTAAGTGATATCTGGGCTAAAAACAGAAGAAGAAACTGTTTTTGGAAGATTCCTAGGTTATGGTATTTCAAAGTTCTTTGTAGCTGCACTTATACCTACTAAATAGTGAAGTATTTAATAGCATGTTTTGTATCACCACCTTTATTTGGATTGTAATGTAGTTGATTAAATTTGGAAGACTATACCAGCTTGTCCTTTCTTTTTAGTTGACTGGTAAAAGTAATTTGTCACTGTTTCCATCGCAGGGCACATGATTAAGATCAGAGTCAAGAACACAACTGTGCAGATCTCAACCACTGGGACCATTGCTGTGCACTGAGATAACCAAAAAAGGTAGAGACTGAAAGAAGACAGTGTGATTTGAAATTAATCAAGATGTAACAACCCCCTTCTGTAGGCTGTGGTTGGGAATTCTCAGCTGAGCTGAGTGTGCCAATGGCTGATTCACAACTGCTGGCCTGTTCCTTCTCTGACCTAACGCTGTGCTCTCCTCACAGCTGCTGAGTTGCTGATAAATCCTCTGAAGCTGAAAACCTTGGGTTGCCTGAGGTTAAGGGAGCCCTGACAGTCTGCACCAGTTGAAGATCAGCCCCTGGGTGTCTGAACCCTATGGGGAGCATTTTATTCCAATGAGCAAGATGTTTGAGGGAACTGCAGGGACTGTGATCTGAGAATACTGAGGGGAAGCAACAGCCAAGACCCAAATGTTAGTTCCTTTGGTAGCAGCTAACACATTTCCCAACTGCAGTGTTGTCCATGTAACTTGAAAAGAATTCTGAATGAGTCTGTGGCAGAATAAACTAGTTAATGAGATCATGGGAGAGGGCTTTTTTTTTCCTTGATGACCAACTGTTGTCTTGTCTGGCGGTAATAAACACACGACAACCACAAGTAATGGAAGAGCTTATAACTGCCAACAATACTGGATCCCAGGCTTTCTTTTCCATGGGCCAGTGAAGTGCACGGGCCACACTGTAGTTCAGAGGAAGAACAGACAGGCTGAAAGCAAAACACAGTTTCTCCCTTCCAGCGTGGCTTTTGCAGTGCTTCTGAAAAAAATTTAAACTCTCTGTGGAGTATTTCAGTTAATCTTTAGAGACCAGTAATAAAACTCCAGGAAAAGTATGGAAAGGAAAAGATAGGATGCTTTCCATCAGGATGGCTGTGCTTGGTAGGAAGATCTGCTTCTGATTAACATGCCAAGAAAGTATTTAAGTTGAAAGAGAATTTTACTAGACACTTTTAAAGGCAACTGTTTAGAAAAATGCCATGTACTGACCTCTGAGAAAGATCTCCAGAATCAGTGTTTCCTCCCAGTTCACTCTCAGGTTTCTACCTTCTCTGTCTTGCACTCAATAGCAATAGTAATAATACCAATACTTTCTGTGCTGCAACACTCTCTACTTCAAAGCACTTCACAAACACTGGACTAGATTCAGTCTGGTCTTCTACAGATGTAAACTTTCTGTTGAAACCCTGGCTCTGTTATAGTGAATGGCAAATTTCCCACTGCCTTCAGCGGGGTTGAGATTTCACTCACTCCTTGTCAAAGAATTTGGGCAAAGCAAAACTTCTGAAAGAGGTGAATGTGATAGCTGAAAGGAGATGAAACCTCTCTTCGTTGCAGGGAACACATAAATTCTCAACATGGAGGACAAGCACATCCAGACTGTTAGGGGAATGACAGAGGGAAGAAAGCCTAACCAATTATTCATCTCTAAAGTGTCTCTTTTCTCCTAAGTCAAGCATTAGGACAATTCTCTGGCTTTGTTGTGAGCTCAAACTTATAAGTGTATGGCATTTATATAAATATGACTATGGATAAACATCTGCTTGACTTACTAGCTTGGTTATAGCTTACTGACTTATTGATAACCTTAGTTTTCCAGTACTTTTGCTTAGCATTGTCACTTGCAGTTGTTCATATCAGAACAGAAAGACTTTATGCCCCTTTACACAGGGGCAGACCAGTCAGGAGTCAGACCCTTGCTCACATGCGTGCTCAAATGTGTTTTACTTTTTAACACTTAAAACACTGCCACTATCTTGAATGTTTTTAGTCCTTTTTATCACATTGCTCAGTGAAGACAGCCTTTAAAGTCTTTTTGGGCCGAAGAAGATATTGTATGTTTTCAGAAGTATATTTAGAGGTGGCAAAATGTTAAGTGTTTGTTTAACAATTAACATTGCTTTTATAGTTTTCTGATCCCAAAGAAATTACTAGCCATACACAAGGCTGAAGAGGAGGCATAGCACTGAACATCAAAACTGAACAGTGAGGAAGATATTAAGAAATAAAAATGCTTTAAGAATTAGTTGAAACATTGAGTGATGTCGGCCAAGCTATATTTGCTCCTTCAGATCAGGGCGCTGAACCTGAAATCCTTATTTAGGGTAGAATTTGTAAGATGTTGCCATCTGCCTTTGCTTTTGAATGATCCTACTGAGCAGTTCTACCCTCCTGGGGTTTATAAACCCCATCTGTCCAACAGTGTCTGTTACCTGAGCTGTTCTCGTTTTCACCTTGCAGTTGGTACGTCCTGAATATGCCAAAGAGCAGGCCTGACATCTTGGCCTTGTTTTTCTTTCTGCTCTTCCACGTGTGTATCTTATTACATGGAAGTATGCTGAGAGGTAGTTTGCCATGTAAAAATGTGATGAAAATTGAAGGAGGACTTCAGAGTTTGGCCACAGTTCTTCTACATTTCTTTTTCTGTGTATAAGTCTTTACAGCACAGCCAGAAAAGAATGTGGAAACAGCTGAAAAGTAAGTTGCTCTTCTCCTCCTTAGGTCTAAAGTCATAATTTCTCTGCATATTTTGGAGAAGCTGCCTTCCAAATATGAGCTTCACAGAGTTACCGTGGCCTTGTATTTGCATTCTGTGCCTCATCACTAGGAGCAGCTGAACTAGTTTAAATTCTCAAAAGAAATGAGAAATTCATTAGAGACAATAAATCATAGACATCATGAACTTCTGACTAGTGTGAAGTCATTCAGAAATATATTTCCCACCAGATCTCTGCAGTCTGTGGTATTCCCATCAGGTGATTAATCCTCTGTCAGGGTTCAAAAGGAGACAAGGAAATACAGCAGATAAGGAATGCAACATTGCTTATGCTTCCAGACTCTGGGTGATAGAAACAAACTGCAATCTGTTGCAATGCCTTGCATTGCATGCCTTTTAAAAATTCTAAATTATGACTGAAGTTATAAAGTGCTCTGAAGTATAGATGTGTGAATGCATGTAGAGGTCTGTAGGTGTAAAGAATAAAAAATGAAACCACTGCATTAGCTTTCCTTACCAGCTTAAAATACATATTTTTGGATAGTTCTAAGGTTTTCAGTTTTTATTTTTTTCCCTTTGGGCTGGGAAAGCAGTCCCTGTAGTGTAAGAGGAGCACACAATATTTGAAATTGTCTGTTACAGTGATTACTGTCACTATTGGCCTCTGAGCGTGCTTGCACTCATAGGAAAACTTGGCAGCATTGGATGTTACCAGATGCTCAAAGATTGAGTAAAAGTGGAGAGGAGCACAAGTGTATAAACCCAGGAGAAAGAACAACTCAGTGAACAGGAATTATGATTAAATACAAGAAAGAAGAGTGGGTTGGTGGTGTTTGGGTGAAAGATGCGATTTTTCTATAGCAGAGCTTGAAGAGATTTTGACTGAAACCAGGGATCTGAAAGGAAAGTGTGGATCCCCTTAAACATTCTTTCCCTGAACAACTCCAAATCTTGTGGTGATTGCTGTTTGACCTGACTGGCACTATCTGAATGGGAAACAGGTGGGAATGATGTTTGGAGCTGTTGATAAGGATGCTGGTTGATGCTGCATGCCTCAAAGAAGCAAGGAATGGAAGGTGAACAACTTTTGGCTGAAGTCCTTAAACCTTCTTGAATGGTTAAAAGGAAGAGAGTGCCATGTAATGAGAACTGAAATTTCATTAAAGGCATGGAACAGACTGTGTGGCTCTCATTTACACCTGCACAAATTTGGATTTGGTCCATGAAGCCCAGCTACACACTGGTGGAACTGAGCCTGGTGTCTTATGCGTGGTCACTGAGTCTGGCAGCAGTGGTGGGCAAGCTGCTATCAGGAAATGGGGCATGTGTTTCTGTCCTTAGATCTGTGTGCTAAGTGCTAGGCCTGGCCTGACAGATGTTAAAGTGCCTCTGAGTAAGCAGGGAAATTATATACAAAAGTTTCCTATTACAGCTGGAATAAACAATTTCTTAACTTTTGTGTATGCTTGTCTTTCAGAGAGGCACAGTGCTCTCACTCTGTAAGAGCGCTGATTAATTGCCACAGTTCTTCTGGATCCCAGCACCTCTGGAACCTGTGAGAAACTCCTTTTCATACTACTACACTGACTTCTCAAAAAAAGTTTAAGTGCTTCATAAGCATAAATTAATTCAGCCAAACAGCATTTCTGTGATGTGGGAAAACCTGTGCTGCCTCCCTGACACCACTTACTTGACTTGCTTAATATTACAAACTGAATCAGTGATGTAGATAAGAGCCAAACACAGGATCCCTATTTCTGACTTCCTTGCTTCATACAGAATGCAGACATGGCAAACTCTCAGTGTTCAACAAATGGCTGGATTGTAACTAGTGCACCTTTGCATGATAGTGCAAAAGCAATTCCTTTCAAGAATTCCTCCTCCCACTTCCAACAAGGAAAACGCTCTAAAAAACTCACTCTTAAAAATGTCGCACCAAATCTTTTCTGCTCTTTTTACCCCCCTATAACTGTGAGTGGCTTTATTTAACATTCACAATCCGGTTTCTGACATAGGTGGCTGAGTTAGCCGACTGGCCTCTAGATTTGGTTCCCTCTGGAGTCAACAGACAGGTGTGTGTCTAGGAGGTTCTTCCAGAGGATGATTCAGAGCAAAAGTCCAAGTCAGGTGGTCAGATTTGAGCTGAGTGCCTAAAGCCTTGACAAACTCTTGTTCCTGTTTGCAATAGGTGGAGCTGGGATTCATCTGACAACACAGAATAAAAGAAGTGAAATATGTCTGACAGAAGAGGTGATTATGCCTATGCTATGTGAGGGCTCTAAGCAATAGGAATAAATGTACAGTGGAGACATCTATGTTACAGGCAGCTGTCTAGCTTGATTCTCAGTACTGAGCACAACTCAGTAACTACACATTAGTTTTTGAAGGTTGATTAAAATTGCTGGTTTTGCATTAATAATGGGACAACCTGTTGTCATTTGCCCTCTCACTTACATAAAAACTTCTCCCAGACGTTAATTTTCCAGTGAGGGAGGCTAAATGCATGTGAACATTATCTGAGGTATCTTGAATATCTTTTCTAAAGACAAGACAATGACATTTCTCTGTACAAGTTCAAACATGACTCCCCCATGTTGCAAAGAACTGTCAAATTGAATAACAGGTACAGTGAAAGCACTTCTTTCCCAAACTATTCAAATGAGCATCACCTTAAATAAACAGAACCTGGCTAAGGGTTACATGAAAGATTTGTCATAGCAAGAAGTAATATTTGAATGATAATATCTCTTAATTTATTCATTATTTAAAGTTACTCTTTTAAATAGACCTAGAGCAGTCTTTCCCAGGTAACCCCTGAGATAAAGTTATCAGTCTCTGTCTCTCATCTTCACTGCATCCTGCTGTAAATAATGCCTTTGCACATGATATCTCCTACCAGTGGTGATTGCAGTAACTCTTTGGCTCCCAGCAGAAGTAGTTGGGGGTGTGGTTAAGCCAGGATGCAGCGAACATGATTCATACAAAAAACCTCAGACCTTGGACTGCTTGTAAGGGATTCCCACGTTTATTATGTGGGAAAGTGTTGAACATATTGTATAAATTATACAATGGAGCTGAAAGATTGGGATTTCCCTATGTTAGTCAGTTGGTTACTACACTAGATTTAGACCATCATTAAAGAAGAAAATAAGAATCTTTCTTATTATAGACAGCAAGACAATATTCAGGATACTTTTTAATTAAGAGAATCCCAGAGAAATTAGAAAGCGATGCAGAAATTGGAGCAACAACTGATTTGCTTTTGTAAATAACCACAACCTTTACAATGAAATGGCTTGATACTTCTTTTTTTTTCTTGAAAGCAGAGTCCCTTTAGCAATTCAGTTATACAGACAGAAGACATGACCTTTCTGTGGTATTCAGGGCATTTACATTGTCTGACTGATTCTACTTTAGTCATCTGTTATGGTGCAGTTTGGAGGAACCCAGGTTCCTCATACTGCCAGTGCAGAGGAGGCAGGCATGATTTAGAGAAGCCGGGCTAAATGCCTAAAGGAATTTGAAGGAGATGGTGCAAATACCACCTGTGCTTCTACTCTGAACCTCATTTTTCAGTAACTTGTAGTTTTACTGTAAAATTTCTCTTGGAGCTCAAACTTCGCACACATGAAGTCAGAGACTTGTAACAGCCACCAATTTGTAACAGCTGAGGATCTGGCCTAGGATCTGTAATTTTGTTTTTAATAGCTATTTGGAAGAGATTATTTTACAACTTGTTCTAATATGTACATTCCCAGTAGACTGCTCAGGTAATTGCTTAGGCTGTAGTTCAAATATTCCACAGTTTGAAATATACTTGCAGAAAAATCTATTTTTCTGTGTACAGAGGTATAGAACAGTCACTTCTTTGGCATGTGTAGCTATTCCTCTGCAAACAAATCCAAAGTTGTAGGTGTACAAATGAATGAACGTGCAAACATTTTCAGTTTGTATTTAAGGATATATTTGGAAATGTGTACCTTTACACAGCAAAAATTTGTTACCTGGCAGCACACAAGGTTACACAGAAGAAAGAAAAAATGAAGAAATGATCATGAAAAAGATGTTTGACATTGAAGAAAAGTCTTATATGCTATCTTCAGTTCTGCTAACTTTCTCACTGGCTTATATGAAAGATGTTTTCTACCTATAAATTTCTCTTATGTTCACAGGTCAGTAAGGCTTAGTTTAAACTGCTATGCTAAACTTATGTATATATTTATATTATGCATCTCCATAATTAATAAGAAGTTAAAGATCTCTGAGCCACAACAAATTAAAGTGATATTTCAAACAAGGTGTTCAAGCCTGATAATTTAGTGCTTTAAAGATCCTCCCTGCATAAATATGAAATTATTCTGAACTGGGCACACTGGATGCATAGGACAGCTTCATAAGTTAATTTTCCCAGGTTAGAATCCTGACAAACTGCCTCCGTTTGTATTGTGAAATGTATTTCTCAGCCCTGCTCCTGATTTCCCAGGGAACCCTGCCCTTTATATTAGAAGTGAATAATTAGATCACTGGGTTTAATGTTATTATGCAGCTTGCCAAGGTTGGGTACGCTATCACTTGCTAGAAGTTGTTCTCGGTCACCCTAATGATTGTAAGGCAGGACCGAATCTTTACTTTCCCTTGGGAATCAACCTCAGGGTGGCGTCACTCAGTCAATGCATGACTTTTCTTTCAGGGTTTAACAAGCCTCACCAAAGACTAAAGGGTGTATTGTAAAACCAGACCTGCAAAGTCTCACACACCTAACAAATGAGTCCCACTCCTTTTTGCTTAAGGAAAAATTAAAACAAAGGAAAAAAAAGGGTCTTGCCTAAAGGGATTTCTCAGTGCTATTAGGAAAAAAAAATCAAGTCAAACAAATCATCTTTCTCATGCCTAGAGACTCAGTGACATTATCTTTTGCATGACACCATAACTGTGCTTTGGTGGTAGTGATTAAATGCTGTTCAGCAGCTAAGCCCTGTCTGAGAAGTTCTGTTTAAGAAAAAGGACTTTGTGTAGAATGGGTTGTTTGGCTTTCTAGCAGTTTCAAAAAGAGATGAGTAACAAGAGGGTGGGTAAGATTTTGAGGAAGATTTTTTATTGCATGACAATAACTTCAAGAGAATTTAAAAATAAATTTTTATTTAATCCAGGAATCAAAATGCTTCACATTGAAACATTGTTAAACATTTAAATAGGTAAATATTATTGATAATTGAAATGTTTTAAAAGATATTCTTATCTCCCCTCTACACAAAATAATTGGGTAAAATAGCTGTATGTTACTCAGAACACTTAAACACCTCTATTCTGAAAAAGGACTGTAGCTGAAAAATTTGTACAGTTCAGTCAAAATGACTTGAATTTAATACTGCCTCAGAAGACAAACCAGGAATATATATATTTTTAGCACATCTTGTACTTTTACATGCTATAGGGCACATGTGAGTGCTCTAAGGAGAGGATGAAACTGGAACTAAAGAAATTCACCCTGATACCAAGAGCATCTTTGAAGCAAATGCCTGCTGCAAGTTACAATATCAGTGCTTTGTCTTTATTCCACCTGCACATTCATCTAAACTAAATATAGTGTAATGAATACCCTCCTAATGTGAAATATTTAACCTCTAAGAACCCTTTGTAGATACAGCTTTACCTTTTCATTTCACACACCTAAACCTTCACTCACATTCAGCTATCCCTCCCCTATCCCCACACAACCTCTATGGGGCATCCACTTTTAAATAATAAGACACATAATTAGCCATTAATACACTAGAGGTTAATGAGTAGGTATAATCTCATTAACGTAATGGGAGATACAGGTGTAACTTGTAAGCAGCCTTAGGCTGCCAAAGAGTGCAAAGGAGTTATTGCTATCTTTAAATAAAAGTTAAATAAACATGATTCATATCTAAATTTTCTTCATGTACCTTGGCATTCCAGAAAGTTTTATGATTTTAGCTGAGATGGTTAGTTGCTGCAAGCAAAAGGCTAGGAAGTTTGTCCTAGCTGAAATTCCTACCCAAAAGGATGCTGTTGATAGACTTTCCCAATGGGACTCAGACATTATGTTTTCCTTTATACATTGCAACTTTTTGCTGTTGTTTTCTAGTAATTCAACTGGAAAATAAAATTTGGCAAAATATCTACACATCTATAATTCAAGATCACAGGAAAAATCCCTGCTGTGTTGCAGCGCAGTGGAAAATTTAGGCAAATGTGACTTTCTGTGAAATGTATGGTTGTTGCTATCAACATATACATTGTTTATATATTGTACTTTGCTGCTGTGGTCTCAGGAATCACTTGTCTAAAGCCTGGTTTGGTTTGGAGCCAGAAATGCAGCTATTTAGCTCCACAAATATGAATATTAATGAAAAGCTTTTCATTTTTAATTGCAATGAACTAGTGAGCTTCTAAATGAGAGTGATCTCAGACACAAACACTACATACCAATTACTTATTCTTCATTTTTAGGTATAATTTTTTAATAGATAACTTTTCATGTTGCTTAAAGAAAAAAAATTCCTTACTGTTCCTTAACTAATTTGATTCCATTCATTGACCAGAATATTTCCCTGTGATAGCCAGAGGCACAGTATGTTTAAGTGTTCATTAAGATCCACTAATTAATTACATAAATTTCGTTAACATATTATTGAGTGAGGGGTTTGTATTATATTACAAAAGAATCCTTTGTCCTGTATTTCTTTTCTTAGAATGCCCCAGAGCTTTGTTTAAAATTATTAAACCCCACTTCAGTTGCAATTACAATTTTTATCATGAAAATGCAGTGCATTTACTAGATTTTTCAATAGCATCTTACTTTTTTTGAAGAAGCAGTGCAAAATGTAGCATGCTAGACCTTTGATGTCTCTGGAAAATGAATAGTGACTGCAGGGCAACTCCATCTAGCTATGGGTTGCTCGGGTCTCGTGGGAGAAAAGTTAAGTCCTATTCCGTCTGCTACCAGCTGGGAACCTGCTGCTTCCCTCTGTCTGCCTTCCAGAGTGTTTCACCTGCTCCCTTGCCAATCCCAGTCTCTTCAGACAGGCCGTGGAGCAGCAGATGGGAGGTGGGGCAGCACAGCAGTAAGTGGAGCGGGAGGTTTGCTGGCAGGGCTTTCTGAATTGCTCCAAGTCCTGAAGCTGGCAAGGGTGAGAGTGAAGCAGGTGAAAGGGCGTAGTCACTTAAAAAAAAGGATGGGTGGAAAAAAGGAGTGGGAAAAGGGAGTAAGACAGTTAATTTATCAGAGATGGTTAGAGAGATGGTGTTCACAAGGATATTCTTTTTCCTTCGAGCTTTATTGCTTAATGATAAAGATATCTACCCTTGATTTCCTTAAAGCTGTCTGAGAACTCGAACTAAAGATTGCCAGAGATTTCTCTTCAGTCAATGACTGCGAGGACTGGCTCCTCTTTCACAAACATCATCTGCTCTGTATTTTGTTTTGAGTTCAAATGGCACTGTCTAGGCATGGAATACACATGGCATTCTTTTGTCCCCATCACTTTTTTTTTTTGCAAATGTACACATTAAGATTTTGCCTACTGTAGTACACCAGTGGCATACCTATTTCATGACTAAAGAAGCAAAGAGTTTAAGGCTGTATTTCCAAATCTGACCTCAGTATCTAAGAGACAGATTTCCAGTCAAATTCAGAACAAATTCAGCTCTTATCTACAATGATGTCAGTGGGTGTTTTCCAATGAATACAGGAATATGAGACTGGAGGAGACCTCTAGGTCAGCAGTCCTCTGCTGTCACAGACAATCACAGGGCATTTTCATGAACCAATAGAGCTTCATCTAAAATTTAAGCTAAAATTTTTACGTTCCTGTCATAAGATTGTAGCAGAACTTTCCTCCTTTACTGTTTAGAAGCCTTCCTATAACTATCACATTGTATTTATCTCAGGGGGATCATGGCTTTACTTCTAGGTTAACATCTTCAGAGGCGATGTGCACCTGCAGCTTCCGCTGATGACCTTTCCAGCAGGCTTGTTCCCAAAGCTGAAAAAATCAAAAGCAAATCCCCCCATGTTCATTATCAGTAGTTTGAACTAAAAAGTTTTCAAGTCAAGAATGAACCCACATTAGAAATTGTATCATATCACTGATGTCTCCGGTGCCTTGATACAAATTCAAATCCCTTTAGATTTTGATAGTCTTGAAATTGAGAGGCATCATGCATATGTAATTTTGACCAGTAAGAACCTATGCTGTTGACATTGTCATCCAGTAAAATGTGCTGACTTGAGGGACATGAATGCATTGTGCAATGCCTGAGAATTATCTCTTACTAATTAATCCCTCTTTGTTTGTAATCTCATGGGAAATATTTTTTCCTGTATGGCTGGAAGGAATATATGGATGAATCCTTAAGGTGGCCTTAGTATTTTATCTAGCTTTTTACAGAAATTCCCTTCTAGCTAAAAATAGGGCTAATTAACTTCCATAGTTAGAAGCCTTGTTTGCCTCCAATGGCTTTCTTCTTTCATGGATGCACTGAGTGCTGACTTTGCAGTATCAGCAGATTTATGTATTGCCTGAGGTTTAGACTTTTTCTAACTTCTTTTTTTTTTTTTCCTTAGGCTTTACTATTAAAAGCTGTATAAACAAGCCAATATTGGGTTCTGATAATGAAAATAACTTGATGCATATATTTCTATGTGTTAGTGTTTTCAGAGTCAGATCTCTGCAACCATTAAATTCATCAGAAAAGAGAACAGACATTAATTTCTTACAATTAAAAGGCTTGATTCTCATTTTCCTTGAAGGACATCTGCATATTCTTCAACAAGGTACAAAGAAAAATAAAATCATTAGTGCATCGTGCTACTCCTTTATTACTACTACTGTAAATAAAGATTAAACTGAAAATTATTCTTGTCTGCAAGCTTCAATTGAAAGCAACTTGATCAATGCTCCTTTTCTACAAGAACTTTTCTTAACTGTCATTTTATAATTATTTTTTTTCTTAACTGTCACCTGAAACATTTTCTCAAAGGTAGGACTTGGCATAGCAAGTTCCTTCTTATCTGACAGGAGCTGAGCATTCTCAGTCCTTTCCTGGAGACAGACAGCTCTTCAAGGAGCTGGTCCACAAGCAGAATGGTTGTCTCAAGAACTGGTATGTAATCACCAAAATGAAGGTCACTTAGTGCTATTTTCTCGTCAGATGACCCAGTGGAAGTTAACCATGGTTTTCCCACAAGAAAATTACTAGTTTTCTCCTCAGTCTTTATTAGATTTCATTGTAGATGCAAAAGAACATAGTGTCAAACAGCTGACTTTTAATTAGCAAAACTGACAGTGGTTAGGTGAGAAGAAACTGATTAATAAAAAGAATTCTGAAAAAGATAATTTAGTTGAGTAATATGCAAAACAAAAAAAATATTTAAACATGGTTTCAGGGGTTATAGATCTGTTTTTCTCGAAGACTGTCAAAGCAGTTAATCTGAGTGTTTCAACATCTCTATGAGCTATGAATTCACTTTTACTATTATAAATACCGAAAGGAAAGCAAGCCCTTTATTTTCAAAACAGCCTTTGATTTTGCTTCATACCATTTCAGTTCACTAGTTTCAGACACACAAGGCTTGATTATCAGTACTACTAAATAAAGCCTGCCTAAAATAGGGGAAAGAAGAGGGGAAAATACAGAATTTTGCAACATAGTTTTTTCTGTTCTTTGGTCCAAAATAGAAATCATCAAAATTGGCATGTGAATTCCCATTTCTATTCTTTCTATCTCTCCCACAATATCAGAGCAGGTATTTTGACATATTAAGATTAGTGTAGTATGTTTCAGTCTTCCTAATTTAATTTTTTTTCTGTTAGATATTTCTTACACTGATTTTGGGAAACTTGGCTATGGACTCTTTTTTGCTGTCCAAAACAATTGTTTGCAACAAACCTTTCTTCTAGTGTAATTTGTATAGTATTTTGGGGGAACATTAGCAGTTTCTCTCTGAACAATAGGAAGACTGTGTCTTAGAAAGCTCTGGAAAGGATTTAGAGGTCAAAGAAGACAAGTCACTCAACATGAGTTCCCAGTGAGATATTCTGGGAAAAGACTGATGTGGTCCTTTGATATATAAGAAGGGGAGTTGTGAGTAGCATAAGGAGGTGTTTTTACCTCTATCTGACACTGGGGAGATTAACACTGAAAACATGGCATACTGTTGCTGTCTCTTAGCAATGTTGCTGTAACTACAGTGGTCTAAGAATATGAGAAAGATTTGTAGCAAGGGATGCATTTTTGTTTATTGGACCAGCTCAGATGTTTGGAAAAATACAGAAAAACAGTCGGGCATATGGGCCCATCTTCATATCATGATGTCTGTATTAGGAAAAAATTGCAAGAATACAGAAAAGAGAAATAAAAATTTTCCAACCTGTGAAAAAACCCCAAGAGAATGAGAAGTAACACAAGATGTTCATCATATTAAAAACAATACTGAGTGCATTAATGTTTTCAGTTCAGAGCAAATTCTGGGTGCTAAGGGGCACTATGATTTGGAGATGAAAGTAATACTGAGGAGGAAAATAAAAACGTAATGAGCAAGAGAGCAACAAACAATTAAAAAGAAATAAGGCACAATTATTTAGGAAAAAAATGCAAGTAATGATGCCATGTGTATTTGTGCATGCACTATTTGTACAGGTGCCTCCAGTAACTTTTGAACGTGTTTCTCTGCAGTCGGGGGGGGGGGTCTGAAAAGCAATT
Source organism: Corvus brachyrhynchos (assembly GCF_000691975.1). Classification (NCBI taxonomy): domain Eukaryota; kingdom Metazoa; phylum Chordata; class Aves; order Passeriformes; family Corvidae; genus Corvus; species Corvus brachyrhynchos. The sequence goes on from NW_008236767.1 coordinate 2,658,482, forward strand.
ATGTTTCTACAGCTTTCATGAAAGTATTTGGTCAAGAATAGGTGAAACATCTCTTTGAGCAATCCTGACAGAGAGAGCCGTAGTGATCTGAAGTACTGTCAGGGCCATAATGTGAGTTGTCACATTAGTAACACACAGAGGATCCACAAGGAGTTGGGGAAGGACCTTAAAAATGTTCTGTATATAGGAAGAAACTTTAATCAGAGCTCACAGCTTGTTAGGCATCGAAGTCAATCAACCATGAAACACGAATCCATAGGGGACTAAGCTTTATTAGTGCCAAGCCTGTATTAGCTGTGTAATACTCAGGGTGATTAGCTGTAGGGATAAACTTCCAAGGGAGAAGTGGGTTTGCCATCTTTTGAAGTCTTTGGATGTCTTTTTTGGAAGACAGTGAAACACAAGTAATTGGGTTAACAACAGGAGCAAGTGCAATTGTACGGCCTTTATAACAGAGGAGGAGAGCCTGATGACCTAATGATTTTTTTCTGGCCATAAAAACTTACGAATCCATGAATTATAAGTGCAAAGACGAGTCTTGTGAGGAACTGGCACAATGTCATCCAGCTAATTATCTCTGTAGCTACTGCCAAACGTATGTCCAGGTGAAAGCACCCCAGCCTGGCTACCGGGTTAACGCGCTGTGCTCTAACATCTCTCATTGTTGTCAGTGGAATGTTAATAGATGACGGCAGCACAACAGGGGTGAGGACAGACAACTGGGAAAAGTTTAAGATAATGTCATCAGAACTGAGTGCTGTCACAGTATAATGGTCTCCTGCTGGTACCTAAATGCAGAGGAACTCACGGAAAATTAAACATCAAGGCATGTTCATTTGCAAAGCTGGAGATACGGATCCTATGGCACTCTCCTGTTACAATGGGCTTATTTCTTCCTTAATAAATGGATGCGGAATCAGTGGACCAATATATGCAGAGTTTTTTCTACATGGCCAGAAGCCAGGTGTACTTTATTTTGTACTTAATTTAGATTACAGAGCATTTATCTACTAAACTAAAGATTAAAAAGTATAGATTCAGAATGGATTTGGATTCTGCTGTTAATTCTGCCATGATTGTGATCTCTTTTAGCTCCTGAGTCAGGGGCATTCTTGATGTCAGAACAGTCAGTGCAGAATAGGCATTTTAATTCAAAAGTACCTCACAGTTTGGACATGGCAAGAACACTCCCCCAGGCAGTTACTATTACTTACTTGATAGATATTACTTACTTGATACTTACTTATTAATATGCAGTATCTTGATCAGTTTGGGTTGTGTCTTCTCATGTAAGACCTATTGCGATGCAGGCCCAGGTAACGCACCAAAAGTTTAATGAAAAAAACCCCTGTAATTCCTCTGCAGACTATAAGGGAAGTAAGACAAGGCTCTGAATTTCCCTCTCTGTACACACAAGATGTATTACTTTATTGTGAGAATTTGTTAGGACATGCTAAAAGAATACAGACAGAAAGATGAGATTTGTATATATTCATATGACTCCAGGAACTAGTACTTCAAGAGAAATACTGATTAGTGTAAGAGCTAAGCACAGAATAACCATGAGAGCTGGCAAGGATGATCCACAATTAATAATGTATGACACTTCCAGTAACTAGCAACAGCTACTTGTTATCCTTTCATTAGCTACAAAACCATGTTACATTTGGATTTGGATTCCATAAATATCTACGTGAGTATCTGGATCTAGAATTCTGGCTCGGATTCAATTATAATTTGCATGTTATCTGAGTAGCTGAATCCTTTCTAATCTGTATCATTTAATACAGGGCAGCCACCGAGCATAAATACTGCTGTGTGACTGCTGGTATTTCAGTAAATTATTTTTTAAGACTTGCTTATACTCATCTTTTAATAGGTTCACTTTAAACCAGCAATCTCAACAATTTTTTAAGAGATTTTCTGAGGAAACCATGTTTCTCTTCTAATAGATATTAAACTTCCTTGTAGTCAAAAATGAATGATTTGACAAAATTGCCACATGCATGGTCACCTTTGAGAATTAATGCAAGATTAATTTCTCCCGTGTATAATACCTCAACCTTTCTGTAAATTTTAGCAGACTTACTGCATTGGTGAGACTGCTGCGCTGGTGAGAGTAATACCTTTTTGTTTTCATATTTTCAAGGTATTTTTGGTAGTTTTTTTTTCCTCACTGTGTTTTCCAGCACTATGTACTGCTGAAAGTGGAAAAGTTTGATGGAACAGTAGTCTTTCAGCATGACACATCATATGTAATCTTTCACTAGTGTCCTTTGTCCTGCAACAGCTGACAGAGTACCTGCACAGTAAATGATGTTTTCCAGACACCAGTGAAAGCCTGATGTTATTTCTTAAGAATGCAGCAGCTACACCACTAACTGGAATGACACCACTCTAGAGCTAATTCCTCTACTAGTTTCCCACCTGCCTTGCTGCAGAAACAGTTGCCCTTGCTGGCTGCAACCAAGATCC